>NC_134485.1:365692870-366047870 GCF_040206685.1 Ascaphus truei
TGATACACACTGATACACACACACACACACACACACTGATGCACACCCCCCTCCCACTGATACACACACACACTGATACGATCACACACACACTGATACTGATCACACACACACACACTGATACGATCACACACACACACACTGATACACCCCCCACTGATCACACACACAGCCCCCACTGATACACACCCCCTCCCCCTCTGATACACCCCCTCACCCCCACTGATACACACACCCCCACACTGATACACCCCCTAATACACATACACACACACACCCACTGATACACACACCCCCCACTGATACACACCCCCACTGATACACACACACCCCCCCACTGATACACACACACACCCCACTGATACACACACACACACACACACACACACCCACACACACCCACTGATACACACAAACACACACACACACCCACACACACACACACCCACTGATACACCCACACACCCACCCACTGATACACACACACACACTGATACACACACACACACTGATACACACACACACACTGATACACACACACACACACACACTGATACACACACACACACACTGATACACACACACCCACTGATACACACACACCCACTGATACACACCCACCCACTGATACACACACACACACACTGATACACACACAACACCCCCCCACTGATACACACACACTGATACACACACTGATACACATACATACACCCACTGATACACACCCACCCACTGATACACACACACTGATACACACACACATACACCACACACACACTGATACACACACACATACACACACACACTGATACACATACACATACACACTGATACACACTGATACACATACACATACACACACACTGATACATATACACACACTGATACACACACACACACACACACACACACACACACACACACACACACACACACACACACACACACACACACACACACACACACACACACACACTGATACACACACACATACACACACTGATACACATACACATACACACTGATACACATACACATACACACACACACTGATACATATACACACACTGATACACATACACACACACACACACACTGATGCACACACTGATGCACACACTGATGCACACACTGATACACCCCGCCTCCCCCTGCACCGCCCGCCAGCCCCTGCACCGCCCGCGACCGCGCAGCAACCACTGCCCGCCCCCGAGCCCATCTCCCACACCAAGGGGACGGGGGGAAGTGAGCGCCGGGGGGCAAAGCTGTGAGCGCCGGGTGGGCAAAGCTGGGAGCGCCGGGGGGGCAACGGTGGGAGCGCCAGGGGGGCAATGGTGGGGGCGCCTGGGGGGCAACGGTGGGAGCGCCGGGGGGGCAACAGTGGGAGCGCCGGGGGGGGCAATGCTGGGAGCGCCGGGGGGGGCAATGCTGGGAGCGCCGGGGGGGGCAATGCTGGGAGCGCCGGGGGGGGGCAATGCTTGGAGCGCCGGGGGGGGCAATGCTGGGAGCGCCAGGAGGGGCAATGCTAGGAGCGCCGGAGGGGGGCAATGCTGGGAGCGCCAGGAGGGGCAATGCTGGGAGCGCCGGGGGGGGGGGCAAAGGTACAAGGTGGTACAAAGGCAGGCGCACCCCCGCTACCACCTCCTATTACCCCCCCCTGGCTGGGACCCGGGACAGAAGGGGGACACTCACGCGCACAGAGGAAGCCGGGAAGACACGTGTGCTCTGCACAAAGCGGAAGTCCCGCCCCCGGCTTCCTCTGACCTGCCTGCAACCAATCCCCTGCGGGCCGGCCGGCATTCTAAGTCCCACCCCCGGCATTCTCCATCATTCAGTCCTCCCGGAAGCATTCTCACGCAAACATAAAAAATACTTACCGCCGCTACACCGCAATACCGGGACCAGGGAAAAAAACCGGGACAAAAACCGGGACAGGCTTAAACCGGTACAGGCCTCAAAAAAACAGGACTGTACCGGTAAAACCGGTACGAATGGTCACCCTAGGTCTGTAGGGAGCGTGAGCCGGGGCTGGAGTGGGAGGGAGGGGCGTGGTTTAAGCGGAGGGGGCGTGGTTTAAGCGGAGGGACCCGCTACCCCCCCCCCCTCCACGGGCTCGGGCTGCAGGAGGGAGCTGCTGCGGGCTGCCCTACTCACACGCTGACACTCAGGCACACACACACACACAGACACACAGACAGGCACTCATGCACACACACACACAGGCAGGCACTCACGCACTCAGACACACACATACACACACATACACACACACAGACAGGCACTCACGCTGCTTTCCCTCCACACTCTCCTCCCCGCTCCCCGAAGCCTCCCCTCCTCATTGGCTCACAGATCACCACGTGACACGTCGATGCTTGGGATTACAATTCTCTTGAATCCCCTAGCGGCTGACGCGTCACAGCGTGTAGTGAGCTGTGCAGCCAGGGGGGACCGGGACCGGCTCGGGAGGATTCCCCTGCTGGTGGGGAACGCTCGTGCGGCCGCCCGCGCCGCCGGGCGCAGCGGGTCCCAGGCCTAACCATGGCACTTGGTGGCTACACAATTAATAGCAGGATGTCTCTATCCCTGAAGGCTAAAGGTTAAGCACAATGAACTCAGACCTAAATATTTTCTTTAGATTGTGCAACTTGCCTTGCTCCTTTGTAAATCCAAACGCCTCAGCTAAAGTGTAACTTCGTGTTGATTGCTATTGTACTACCTGTACATGCACTCATTTTGGACTGATTGTCAAATTAATCCCGAAACAGACATGGGAATGTAATCGGTGTGATACATCTTCCTGTCTACAGTAACTATAGATGCAATAATGGGGCCCAAACTCAGACGAGGAAATCAGCAAAAAAAGAGATCTAAAAGCCGAGTATTAGAATGAACAGAAAGACAGCTCTCCTATCACAGATCTCTAAAGAACTAAACGATTGCTGCCCCTGAAACCTCCAACCCTCATTATCTCACTAAATCAATTAATCTACCAGCTACAAGAAAGGATTAGCAGTTAGCAGCATAGAATTTGACAGCAGATACAGTAAGAACCAATTGGCCCACCAGGTCTGCTCATTTTTCTATCTGCTGTAAAACATCAGACCCGATTTGATCCTTATTTATAAAATGTTTTACCAGGAAGTAATACATTGAGAGTTACCTCTCGTTTTGAAGTATGGCTTTCTATCGGATTTATGTTAGCCTTATGACTATCACAAACATGTATGAATTCCCTTACTGTATAATTCCCTACCATGTCTGTTAGGAGGCAATTCCCTAAATCTAATGCATTTTCTGTACAGAAGAACTTCCTCACATTTCCCCTTAGCCTGCCGCCCTGCAGCTTCAGAGAATCACCTCTATTCTAGCACTCTTCTTTCTTTGGAATATACTTCCCTCCTGTACTTTTTTGAATCTCTTTATAGATTTTAAAGTTTCTACCATATCCCCCCTCCCTTCTCTCCTGTAGTCTCGCCTGATAAGTCTTAGGCTGCGACCATGCTCCCGAAGACCGTGCGGAGGCGTGCACGATCACAATGCCTTAAGGCAATGCTCGTGCCCCCCCCCCCTTTACCTTTTCTCTGACATAATTTGACGTCACGACGTCATGTGATGTCACATTGCCATGGCAACGCATAGCCATTTGACGTCATGTGACGCCACGTTGTCATGACGACATATCGCCACAAGCCACCCGAGAAAGGGTAAGAGGCATACAGAGGCTTCACGCGCTCCCCCGGCATTTTATTTAAATGTTGTGCGGAAAAGCGCGGGGCCTCTGTAAGTGCCACGCCGCCCCCCAGAAAATGCCGTCCCCCCCAGTTTGCGCACCCCTGACTTAGATTATAAACTTTTTGGGGCAGCATCTCATTTAGCCTTAATGCTGTGATTTGCCAGTTTCACTTATTCCCATTACTTATAATGTATTTAACTCCTAGTATATAGTTGTAAAGCGTTGCATACATTGCTGGTGCTGTATAAATAAAATGATAAACACACATTCCCAGCTAGATCAAACTCCTACACTCACCACATCATGAATATATATATTTATGTCAAAAAAGAGAGTGCTACTGAGCGTGGCAAATGTATACAACAACAACAACAAAAAAGCATTGGGCACCCACAATTATACTCTTGTCTATTTCTAAGCTATAAATCATTTAGTGAACTGTATAATGTACCTCAGAAAACAATGCATAAAAATCTTCTATTATGTAAAAATCTGCATAGAAAATCCTTTCACCAACCTTTCATCGGTGTCCTTAACTATTCTGCCCTCTTCCATGTCGGGGAAGCCATCTTGACCAGCGACAACTGTATTACTGCTGGAAGTGGTTCCTGTAGGAGGAATAACAACAACTGAAGTCAGTCAGTCATTTGTCACACTGGAAGTAAAGGAGTATAAGATGAATTCATATGAAACGCTACAGTCCACCAGCATAGTTTACTATCATTAAACCCGTCACAAGTTCTGCAATTCATCCATATTACTTTATATTTCTTCCTTCACATATCATAAAAAGTGGGTGTTTTAGACCCATTATTTGATCAAATATGTGTAGCTGAAAAAAACGCAAAGCAAGAAATTAGACTGATGATAATAATAATTATAGGCTAAAGCTGTAAAATTCCAGGCATTATTGAAATCCCTGCTCTCTGATTGGTTAAAATTCCGGGCATTATTCATTCGGTAATGCCTGGAATTTTTGCAGCTTGCAATGTGTTTATTTCCAATGTGTTTATTTCCAGACAATCAGCTTTTCCTTTTGTCAGAACAGCTCTGAGACAGGGCAGGGGATTGGTCAGGAGGCAGGGACAGCTCTCAGACAGGGCAGGGGATTGACCAGATAGAAGCTGCAGGCAGTGACACCTCCCCCTCCCTCCGTGAACACAGCTTCATTTTGAGTTGAGGAGCGAGAGAGATTGTGTAGCTGCAAAGTAAGTGGCTGTCTGCTGTTTGTTTGTAGCTGCAGTTTCTCTCTCTCTCTCTCTCTCTCTCTCTCTCTCTCTCTCTCTCTCTCCCTCTCTCTCTCTCTCTCTCTCTCTCTCTCTCTTTCTCTGTGTGTGTGTGTGTGTGTGTGTGTGTATGTATGTAGCTGCAGTTTGTGTGTGTAGCTGCAGTGTGTGTGTATCTGCACTGTGTGTAGCTGCAGTGTGTGTGTGTTTGTGTGTGCAGCTGCAGTGTGTGTGTGTAGCTGCAGTGTGTGTGTGTGTGTGTGTGTGTGTGTGTGTAGCTGCAGTGTAGGTGTGTGTGTAGCTGCAATGTGTGTATGTGTAGCTGCAGTGTATGTGTGTGTGTGTGTACACAGAGGGGGCAGCAGTGTGTGGATATAGATAGCTGCAGTGTAAGCGTATATAGAGGTGCTTTTACTGTATGTATTTACCATTTTATTTTAATAAAAAAATCTATATAACTATACAAAAGTGTCTATTATTTACGAAAAAAGCCTACATTTAGCCTATAATAGTAATAATCCTCTCAGAACAGGGCATTACTGGTCAATGATGCCCTGGCTGGGTTAAAGTCCCTCGGCTTCACCTCAGGCCTTCAACTCTTCCAGCCAGGGCATTATTGGCCAGTAATGCCCTGTTCTTCAGGGATTATTACTCAATCATAAATTTAGAATAATATTTTTCTAACATATAAGTAATATAGGATTTTACAGATACAAAAAGTATGTGATTCAGCAACCAAGGTAACAAAGCAAAACCAGGATTGATCTGATGAGTCTAACTTTGTGTGTGTGGTTAGGGTTTTTGGCTAAGTAATGAGACAAAATGCTCTTTATGCAAATTACAAGGCTTTTCTGAAGGTTTATTAGCCTTGGAAGATTGTATAGCAAATAGTTTCTACTGCAGTCACACATGCACAATACCCACATACAGAAGCAGAAAGTAGTAGTGCGTGTAAAGCGGACTAGATTGTGGGTAATACATTGCCATTTATTATAAAAGTGGCAGAACACCATGCAGAAATGGAATGGAATCCATTATATCACAGGCCACGCGAGCAAGGAACAAGCTGGTGATCTTCCAAATTAGGCTCAAATAAAATATGGCTCGGGTGCAACATTGCTGAGAACTGACAGAGCGGCATTAGTGTGAGGAGGGACTGCTTAGGTCTTTCAGATCTGCATACGAGGAACAATTGGTTCTTCACAGAGGTCCATCCAATTATTTTAACACTGAAACGCCAAAAGAATGGTACCCATTTATTACAAACGTTAACGTCTAATTCAACGTTACTAATTACTGCTGTGAAGCGCTATGTACATTAATGGCGTTATATAAATAAAGACATACAATACAACGTAAACATACCATTTAATAATATTAAATTTTAAAACGTGTCCGATTAAAAGACTTAAAGAAATAACACAAATGAATATTGGTTTAAAATAAAAAATTGCAGTGGATGACATCGAGAGCTTCCTGATACGCTGGTATTCGGAGGGTGAAGACTTCTAAATGTAAGATAACTATTGAATGTATGTAATTGTCTTTTTTCAGGTTTTTGATTGCCCATTGACTGCTAATGTATTAATCTGTGCCCCTTTAGGGTACAGATAATTACAGTGTTCGGGCAATGGATTTTATTGCAAATGCTTGTTTACAATTGATTGTTATTTTTTCTATTTCTGTTTATAGTTTTCACTAAATTGTTTGGTATTTGGATGGCTTGTTATTATTACATTTTAGGATTGGTTAGCGGTTTTATTTCTTGATATTTTTTGTTGGTTAGGTGTTTATTTAATTGTATTCTAGTATTTTGGTATAACATAATTTTTATTCTTTTGCGGTTTTGGTGTTAGAATAATTTTATCGATGTGTAGTTAAACCGATTGCCAATTCTTGGAGTCCGGAAGGAATTCATTTTTCCCCTTAATGGGGTTTTTTGTTTGTCTTCCTCTGGATCAATAAGTAAGTATAGATATAGGATAACGTATCTGTTGTCTTAATTTAGCATAGGTTGAACTTGATGGACCTGTGTCTTTTTTCAACCTCATCTACTATGTAACTATGTAGTTGAGGCTTTGTAGTTATTTTATTGTTGTGGTGTTTAGATGCTTGTTTATTTCTTTAATTGTTGTGTATTGTTGTGCTTGAGGATTTTTTTTATAGGTTGGCCATTGACTGCTATAGTAGCTTATCATGCCCATATTATATGGGTATGATGTACCACTGTGCCAATCAATGGGTAGAGGGTGGAGGTACTTGTGCCAAGGTAGGTGGTTAGGCCTCCCGGGTGGGTAGCAGGGGAGGGTGAGTTAACCCCTTAATTACTATAGCGGTTATTAACCGCTAGGGTGATTAAGGGGTTAGGGGCCATTAGATTGTATGTTGTCTTGTACTCTTGCTGTCAACGGAGGACATGGACCTGGAGTATGGTGATGAGGACACCCTTCATGATGGCAGGGGTAAGTAGAAATGTTATTTACTTTATTTATGCTGGCTAATGTTTGATTTTGAATGGCAAATGAGCTATTATCCATATCTGGATAATAGTATTTTTGCCCATTACTGTACTGTATGTGTTGGGGTGGGAGGGTTGTTGGGGTAGAGGAGGTGGGTAGAACGTTTTTTGAATGTTTATTGTGGGCAGCGAGGATGGATGAAGTTGGTATTTGGCCCTTGCTGGGTGTTTATATCTACTGGGTGGGTAGCGGGAGGGGTTAACCCCTTCATTACCTTAGCGATATTAACCGCTAAGGTAATGATGGGGTTAACTCCACCTGCAATCGCGAAGCCTAAACACCCACCAAGGGCCAAATACCACCTTCACCCACCCCTGCTACCCACAATTAACATGGCACTGGTAGTTAACCCCGTCATTGCTTTAGCAGTTAGCCACTAAGGTAATGAAGTTGCCTGTAAATGCATTTTCCATGCATCTGATTCATGCCGGGAGCTTTCAGTGCTGGTATTAATATGTATCAGCTCCGGAGACCACCGGCATCAATCCGATGCAGGAAAAATGCATTTTTTTTCCTAAGTCCCTCTCTCGCCGCCTTCTCACCAGCTTCTTAGCAGCTTCACACCAACTTTTTCTGGCGAGAGGAATTCGTGAGGAAATCACCATTCTAGAGCCGCGATTAGCCTCGATAACCTAAATGAGACTACTAGAATTGCACGAATCTCAAAACCTGCCGATAAGGGGCTTATCGCGGCTCACATGCGTTTGTGTTTTAGACGAGAGACAGCAATGACGATTAATGCTTTCGCCGCCCACTTATCAAGGCTGTAGGCATTCTGAATTGCTGTAGGCATTTTTGGCCGATAACAGCTAAAAAGCCTCGATAAGTGGGTTATGAAGGCTACTAGCATAGGCACCGTAATATTTTCCTGGGGTTAAAACTCCTCCCCTCCCTCCAAAATTGCCGGCAGTTCAAGAGGCCAGCATATAATTAGAGTGGCAACAAATGTGTCAACAAATTCTAAAACATTATGAGTACCAAATATCTTTCCCTTGAATATTGTATATCCTCTCTTGTAAATATGTGGCATAAAATAAAGAGCAAATGTTATGTTGTACTTTGGAAACCTCTGGCTTTCTGGAAATCTATAAAGACAGGCTCAAGACCTATCTGTTTACCCAGGCATTTAATTAATGAACCACCACCACCGGCATTTAATAGCTACAGTACCATCCCATCCTGTATTGTATCTTTCCTTGTGTTTGGTGTTGTTTAAAACCTTAAAGCTGTAGACCAAGCAATATTCTACATGTGTGTTTTTTTTAAAAATAAATCAGTTATCTACTAGGACAATATACAGCTGAACCCCGTTATAACGCAGTGCTTGGGGTCCACATAATGCGACCACGTTATACGGGGATCCCCTTTTGGGGCCCTGCCCTCTAGCAGTGCACCAATTGTATCTAGTGACTCTCTGGTCACATGATCTTCCCCACAGAACTTTGCATCTTTGGTCCTCTTCTTCTGCACCGACAGCCCTTTAGTGAACCCCCTTGCCAAATCTTCGTCGATCAATCACAGGAGAATGGATCGATCGGCAACTTAGCTAATTACTTATTATTGTGTGGATTGTATTGAAGCACATACTAAAGGGGGAAAATCAAATCAAATACAAAAATGGCAGCTTGATCTGCCGGTTTAAATGTTTTCTTCTTTTTTCCTTTTTGTAATTGGGAAGTGCTTTGAGTCCCATTGGGAGAAAAGCACTATATAAATAAAGTTATTATTATCTATTTAATATGGTTTACTGTGGTTCAACTTATTATGAACACGTTTGAACTCTGAACCACAAGTGAGTCTTGTGCCTAATCGGAGTACAAATGTAACCCTCTGATGCAAGCTACGTCTAAAGCTTGAAATCCCTAGCCTGCCTAAAGCAGAGAGATGAGAGTGGTGCACCCGACACTAGATAGCAGTTTACAGGACCGTGTCCTAATCTCCTCCGCTTCCGCATAACATTGAATGATATTATTTCCACCTGAGTGCACATTTGTAATAAGTGGGTACTATTCTTTAGGAGATTTTTTGTTCCTTATGTTGCACACTAAATCTGCACCTTCTCATAATTCCGAGGACTGGATCAATTATTAATTGGAATGGAGGGCTAGACTTGGAGCTACTCATATCTCTATATTGGTGAAATTAGTTTAGTTTAACCCCGATGCTGCAAAGTAATCTGTTACTGGCCCCTCCAGCAGTGGGTTAAGCAGGTGTATTGGTTCTTGAAACTTACTGTACATTTTGGTCTTACATGAGGGTGTTTCAGATTTATTTCCGGGCAGCGCCAGTATGGTACACATCAGACAAACCTGGCTGTGGTAATGTGATGTGCATACTACAGTATTTATCTGAGAAATGCATGGATAACAGAGTTCCACAACTATTATTGACAAGCACAGCACTGATATGGTATCTTATACTGTAGCTGGTGAGCCCGGTCACATCCACAGGCGTCATCTTTTTGGTACCATGGGCAGCTCAGTTTACCTCCTTGTGTCCAAGGAAAATTGTTTGTAAGCAGATTGGGTCAGTTATTTATTGTGCCTGTACAATTCTTTACCATATAAGGCCTATATTCTGTATATAATTATACATTTATTATAATCATTTCCAGGCTTACTCAGAATTTAGTTGATAAGAACAGTGCACGATTAGGATTTGTGCAGATTTAAGTGTGGTTAAAGATGTGTGATGTATGTGGACCACCGAGGTATCCTGAATAATTATCTATTGTTGTTGAATTACAAAGCTTAAATACTTCACTACAAAACCGGATTTAACCTTTTAAAAATATGTTATGATTGTTTAGAGGGAATTAAAGCTTCCGTTAAACCTGGTTTTTATACCCCAAAAGTGACGTATGGGGAATAGATTTTATTTTTTTTATCATAGGCCACTTTAGCAAAGATGTTTAAAGGATTGTGACAAGCTGGTGATAATCCAAATTACACGAAAATAACATAAGACATGAGTGCAAAACTCCTGCAGCAAATACCATTAACCAGATCTAACAATACTATGAAATCTTTGCGAGCAAAAGTTTTTTTGTTTGACGTTTCCTTTGCTGTAGCACACTTTAATGTTGATAGCTAAAAGCACATGAAAAAGCAGAAGACGGGGTAATGTGAAGTTATAGATCAAAATGTATTCAATTACTACCAGAAGGAGCTGCAGAGGCCTTGTTGCTAGCAGCAAAGCGATAGAACGGAGGGTTATCACAATGTTGAACTATCGGGTTCACCGGATCAGTCTGCTGAAGCTCAAAGAGAAGCTCTTCCATTGTCTGGATAGTGTTATTACGGCACAAGTATATTGCAACTTTTTTGATCTGCGGGGGAAGAAATAAAATAGAACCAGATAAAAGACAGGTTAAAAGTTTTTCAAACACAAGTTATATGGTGTGATGGTTTTAGAACAATATTTTCCACTAGGTTTTGCTATTAATTCCTTCCTAGCTGTAAAATAATTTTATGCTTTCATTAAAAAGGTTAAAAAAAAACAATATTGCAAAATAACGGATTTAAAGAGTGCACGTTGTGATAGGGATTTAGACAGTCTCTAGTATATGCTATATCCCGACTACATGGCACAGCATTAGGGGGTTGAAGAAAAATGATAATTAATAAATACTGTGGGATACAACACTAAAGAAACAAGGAAATATTAAACACATGTATTAGTTGAAATGCTTGGAATCTTACATAAGGCAATAACGTTGTATCACTGCTGACCCCACACAAGCTAATTAGAAATTGCAATGTTATCCTAAGGTTGTTGCTCCACTTCTCATTGTTAGCCAATGCATTCCAAGCATTTTCCACCTCTTGGCCTGGAATTTCATCTCCATACTACAAAAGAAGAGCAGAAAAATTAAATGTACCGTACCACATATATACTAGAAGTAGCAGAGTAACAGTACCACATATATACTAGAAGTCGCAAAGTAACAGAACAAATACATTGCAGTTTGGAAAATCTATACTTGGCAAATGTTAACTCAAATCCCCTGCAGTATGTTTTGCTTGATACTCCAGCGTTATTCAATTAAAACATCCTCAACATAAAATAATGGAATCACATGATTGTGTATTGGGTAGTAGGACAGCCCACCTGTATATTAGGTGTAGTACGATGTTCACATTTAGTAAAATCTTCAACGCTTAGTATACACGTAAATCAAAGTGTAATGGAAGAGGAGGACAGTAAAAATTGTAACATTAAATAATGAACAATGCAGCAATTTATAAATGAAAGTATTATTGATGAACTAAATAATTCCGATGAGCAATATCATCATATTCCAGGTTGACAGGTTGGTATTCTATTGGTTCCATTGACACATTTTTAAGGTGAAGTTTAGAGCTGTAAATATACGGTGATAGGGAAATAACTATTTTCTGTGCATCCGCTAGTTCAGCTTCCTATCAGCCGCTTATCGTAAGGTTTTTTATTAGCATCTTAGCCCATAGCATTGAGGATATCGAACAAACCTGCCAAGTACAGTACACGAGGGATAGAGGTGGAAGCTCTCCACCCGCTAATATAAGTATATGTCTAAGTTATTCAGACATATAAATATGACAGTGACAACACAATGTTTTAGGGGTTATGAAAAAAAGCAATCTTCTGGTTTCACACCACAAGTACTATATCTGAATAAAAGTCTGAATAAATGGAAAATATATTTTGATCACTGGTTTAGTGAGAAACCTCATATCTATCCCAACAAAACAGTCATCCAAAATTCATCCATTCTGTAACTTCATTCCATCACAATGACCTCAAATCTAACTTATACATCCCATGAACTCTGACAGATGGAAATATTGTGCACTTTTGTGGACAACATGTTGTTTTGGCCTGCATTTGCCTTCTAGTAGGAAAACAACATTATGACCATGTCCATTTAGAAGGTACCATTAATACTTACTTTTGCTGTCATGTACATGAGGTTATTAAGCACTAGCGATGTTGCATCTGGTGATCCCCAGCCATTTCCTTTCAGCCCACAGACACTAGTCATTTCACCATCTTTATCATTCACGTCCTCTTCAGGGGTGCTGGGGCTAGAGTTTGGAAGGAGGAGCCTGCTATCTACAAGCTCAATGTTATGAAGCCACGGCAGCAAATAGGTTAGCATAATCTGACGCCCATTTGGGTGAGTTGTTGGAAACCTTTGACTCACCTCTGGAGACAAAAAAAGCATATACAAATCATTAATGTGTTTCTAAACAAATACCCGATAGACAGTTTCACAAAGTAGATATATTAACTCTCACTGTTGTTCTGTGAAACTTCCGAATTTAAAGTTAGTTTCCCTGATTTTTTGCCTAATTGTCACATGGACTTAAATAAAGTCTCACTGATAAACCCGCCTGCCCCATATTAAAACAAGTTGGAAAAGAGAAGGTTACATACACACAATCCAACCCTAGAGATGCACAATAGTTTGGGGAATCACAACCACCCTCTAGTATGGCTACTAGTAGTACAATTAAAATAAATAAACCATGGTCCTGCAGCCTATAACTCAGATTGTTATAAAACCACATCTCTCCATGTATGTCTGATGTTGCTCTAGTTCTACACTGTCTGCATGCTTACTCTCCAACGCACTGTGTACACATTATTTACTACACAATACAAATGGTATAATGTTGTTTGTAATGACAAAGAGTAGCTGCCAAAGCAAAGAATACCTGAAAACAGAGGAAGTGTGAGCTCTGGATACAGCCGAGCCAGCTCATTGGAAAGGAGTACTAATGACACACTGTATAAAGGTGGCAGCACTCCATGTGTGCCATACAGGATGCTGCCTGGCTTCTGCTCGGCTACTTTTTTTGAGTACACAAAAAGCTTTCCCTCAAGAACCTATGGATTAAAATGTAAACAGATTAAAGTGTCTCCCTGTATCACTCATTCCTCTCTGTTGGAGATATCTCTCTCTGTATCACTCATTCTTCTATCACTCATTCTTCCCTGTTGGAGATGCCTGCAATGCATTCGCAAGGCTCTTCCAAAGTACAGGTTTTGTACAGAATATGTGGTTTAAAAACAATGAAGAATCTCTTGGGTGTGTAAGAATCTGGCAAAACACCGAAAGGCTTTCTGGTATGTGTTAGAATTTGCAGGCTTATCTTGGAGAACCAGTGGAACTTGTAGGCACAGGAACACTAAGCGAATGCTCTGGGACACAATCATTCCAAAGTGTCCTATACACTTATATGTTGTAATTTGCTAGGATAATGCATGAAGCTACATAAAATATGGATAGTTTAACAAGGATCAGTCACAATACAATATCCCCTTTATAATTTGCAATGTGTTGCATGCCCATTCATCAGCAAAGAAGTTTAAGTTTGAGTGACTGTTGTAGGCTCCTATTCCTTGTTAGGCTTTTTTTTTTTTTTACTGAAGGCCCTTCCACTGTAAAAATATGTAAAAAGTATTGGCTCTATATTTGACTAATCACCCTGGGGAGAACTCTCTCTATATCGTTTTCTCCCTGCCACCCTCACTCGTTCTTTTCCCTGCTTTGTTTTTTTTAAATCCTTTACTCATACTATACACATCCCTCACATCCCTTGCTCTCCTGTTAGTGAAAACTTCCTACTGATTATGAAACGCAGTAGAGGAAATGTACAGATGAAGCATGGAGCTAAGATGGAAGAATTAGCACCCGTTATTTATCTGAAACAGCCACGGTACAATATACATACTTGCATTAGCTGCACTGAGATTTCATAGATCTCTCTGTTGGTGTCAGATGCCTTAAAAAGCACCAAATTTAAAAGCGTCACTATGTCAAAAGGATAATTCCTAGAAAAAAACAAATATATAATTTTTATTATACGTACATATTACACGCACAGAATGCACAATTTATATTCTAAAGCAATGCAGCAAAAGAGATGTTAAACTATAATGAACTATGGAGATTCAAATGACCAGAGTAATGCATTGCTTTGCAGAGCTGTTCACCAGAAATGAATGGGACAACCTTTGCCCATTCAATGCCAGAGGACCCTGCATATTTTTCTCTACACTGGAAGCCCCAGTAAAGCGGTTGAGGCAACTGAAGCTTCATTTAAGAAACAGACAGTGATATGTTATATATTTGTACAGAATTGCTGACCATGCATTGCAACCACCTTTGGCCATGAAGGGGTAATTAAACTGTCTTCTTTCTGCAGCATTTTTCATTTTACAATGAACCATCATAACTTGCTGCTCTGCTTTTATTTTAAATGAGCTAAAAAACATTTTTAAGCCTAAAATAATAAAGACGCCTCTGAGTACAGAGTTTTTTTTCTCTTGGCTTGATTTGATTTCATGTTGAACATAATTACTTTTTATTTTTTCGATTTTATTGTTGGCAGGACTATATCACTAAAAGATAGAGACAATTATTATTTCAGCTTGAATGAGAATTTTCACCTCATAAAATAATATTATGCTAGAGTATATTAATAGCTTTAGCTACCAACAAGCTGCCTTTAAAACTTGTTGATAAGAGGCAATCAGCTGGGGCAGATTAAAGGTCCCTGTGAGTCGCTGGAATGCTCCAACACTGGGAAAGGTCTATAATAAGGTTCCCAAATGTTAACATGACCCTTCTTAATAAAAAGCTGACTAGCCACATCAGCGTACTGATATAGGAAGAAGAGGTCACATTTAAAAGACCTTTCATTTAAATATATTGTTTTTATTTCCAGGAGCACTGAACAAGGTGATAGTTATATTTGAAATGATTCCCAACTCAGCAATTTATGAAAATATTTACACTGAAATGTTTTTAAATGCTCTTAAACCAGCAGCAACACAGCTTTACGTTTCTGGATATATTTCTGTGTGTGTATATACTGTATATACATATACACAGAGATACATGCAAACCTAATTGGCAGAGATTGGCCGGCACTCACAGAAAGAAAAGTGCGTTTGTTTACATAAATTCAACGTTTCAGTCCGCCTTGGGGAATGCATCAAGATATATAAAAATAAACACATTTAGGTGGAGCAAGTTCGTAGGATTGAAATCCGAACTTGGTGGATTCCACTTTTGATTTGAATTCCAAGTTGAGCATTTCAAGAATTCAACGTTCGATTTGAACTTCAGATTTTCCACCAAAATTGAGCGAAAAAAAGTTCAACCACATGTTAAAAAAAAAAAATCCAAAAAATGTTTTTAGAATCAAAACAATAAAAATGGTTCGCACCAAAACACCAGTTAAAGTATCCACCCTTAATATATACACACACATATACACAGATTGCACAACAATACAATACCAATGGCGTGTGATTTACAATGCAAACAAATGGAGCAGTATTGCACCGTATTTGCTGCACGATAACAGGTGCAATATTGTCTGCTACAGGCAGACGTGTGTCTGTCTTTATCTTCCTGTGTCTCAGGTGTCCAAGGTCATGAAGAGTTGTAACTTGGGCACAACCACGAGTACTTTAAAACAGACCCAGCCATTGGAGTACTGTAATTTCCAGTTTAAATACAGTACACAAAACCAGGGCACACATTACCAATGAGTCCTTTTGTAATAATTCAACATAATGGCTATGGAACCTTTCTGTATGCATTATGGTGCTCGAATACATTAGAGAGCAAAGTTAAATTGTGCCTTGGTCTTGTGCATTTGATTGGATTGTGCAAATCTTCTGAAATCTTTCCTGTTGCCACTCAATCTCTGTACATACACTGCATCACATATTGGGCTTTGCTATTTTCTTGTAGTTTTAGCCGCTGTGAAACAAAATAAGCTAATGGGACTATACATTAGCTCTATGAATTCCAAGCTAAAGGCATGGAGGTAGTCGAAATGTTGGCAGACATGTTACTTAATCCCACTTCACCGGCAACTTTGGGGAGCTGTTAATCAAAAGGCATTATTTGTTAAGCCCATGAGAGACGCTTACGAAAGCGGCTGCTTCCCTAACACAACCGGAAATAGGAAGACAGACCACACTTATTCAAAAACAGTGTTATAGCAACTATTTTATTTCAGTAATGATGACGAACTGTTAATGCCCTTTGTTGTATGGACAAGTGACACTGTTAAAACATCACATGTATTCCAAGACTATATATTTGTTATGTCTCTCTAAAACAATAAAAAAAATGAAACTAAAAGGCATTATTTTGTAATGGCTGATGTTACACCTTTACAGCCAAAGGAGATCACCATTGCATGGGAACACATTGTATTAATACCTGTTTCCACAAACGGTTGCAATAGCTTTAAAACACCCAGAAGCCAGCTGGTATGATCCAGTGTAGCAGCGGTCAATGGCCCAGTTAAAGAGATTAACTTGGTCCGGATTAAGTTCCAGCAGCAACACGACAACTTCACAGCCAAGCTGGTGGACCTAACAATATAACAACGTATAAGGCATCATTCTTAATTTATAACTTCAGTAGTGGGGAAACAAGTAAAAAGCAAAGCAGTGCAAAGTTCTGCACAGCGGTTCAGCACTGAAAGGGTTAAAATACGACAACTCACTAATTAAAATGTAATCAGTTCTAACAATTGCTGGTATACAGTAGGTAAATGAAATGAAAGAAAAGATTTATCAACAGGAAAGAAAACATTTATCAATCACTGTAGCAAGGAATGAATAAGAAAAGTCTGCACCAAGAACTTCCCTCTGCCTCCCTCACTGTCCAGCGCAGGGCCTCTCTCTGACACCGATGCGTACCGGGCCTCTCTCTCACTTCGGTGCATGTCTGGCACCAACACGAGAGAGGCTCGGTGCGGGACAGTGACTCTCTCACTTTGGTGCGTGTCTGGCACCAGCACAAGAGAGGCTCGGTGCGGGACAGTGAGGGGGGCCTGCAGCTGGGGAGAACCACAGCGGCTGACCCAGCACCGAAGGATTATCGTTGCAGGTGGTCCCACTCAGAAGCATGGACCCCCGGCAGCTCCATCGTGGCAGACACTGTCCCCAGCCCTGTTGACTTTTGCGTATGCGTCCACGACGCTGAGGACAGTGAGTCCTGCTTTATCTGTAGCTATGGTGTTTGAAGAGATTACATTTGGCTTAGGTTCATAAAAACGTGAAATATGAGGTGCATGAAGAGATCAGCAACATGAGGATAAGGATTCCTCAGCAGGGCTCCCGACAAGAGGAGAGAGTGTCCTGGGCCTGGTTGCAGCCGGGGCCCCGGCTGGCGCTGGAAGTTGGGTCCGGCCAGAGGTCCTCTCTTTGCCCGACTGTTGGTCCTCTCGTTGCTGCTGGGCCCCGGCTCTCCCCAGCTGTGGGCCTCCCTCACTGTCCAGCGCAGGGCCTCTCTCAGACACCAATGCACACCGGGCCTCTCTCTCACTTCGGTGCGTGTCTGGCACCGGCCCGAGAGAGACTTTGTGCGGGACAGTGAGGGAGGCCTGCAGCTGGGGAGAGCCGGGGCCCAGCTTTGGCAATGAGAAGACCGGAAGCCGGACAAAGCAGTTGGGCCCAACCTCTGGCCGGGCCCTGGCTCTCCCCAGCTGTGGGCCTTCCTCTCTGACATCGGTGTGCACATCAGCATGAGAGAGAGAGGCCCGGCGTGGGAGAGTGAGGGAAAGACAAAGGCCCGAGCAGCATAGGACAGTGGGAACCCGGGCAGGAGGGGGAGAGCCGGGCACCAGAGTCCTGAGACCATTCCCAAGATAAGTGTGTGTTTTGTATGTATTTGGGGTTTGGGGGGGTTGTATGTATTTGGGAGGTGGGGTTTTATATATGTATTTGGGGGGTGTATGTATTTGGAGGTGGGGATTTATGTATATATTTTGGGAGTTTTTTTTAGTTTTTAAAAAAATATAATTAGGGGTGGGGGGAGGTCTGTATTTATTTGCGGGGTATGCGGGTCTGCATGTATTTGGGGGTGGGATTCTTTTTTTGTATGTATTGTGGGGGTTTGTATGCATTTGGGGGAGTGGGTTTTGTTGTATTGTGGGGGTGTTTTTTGTATGTATTTTGTGTGTGTGGTCAGGGGGGGATGAGTGTGAGGAGAGGGGTTTGAAGGAGTGGGATTGAGTGAGAGGGGGTAATTGATGGAGGGAGGATTGAGAGGAGAGTAGGGGTGTAAGAGAGGGAGTGAGGAAGAGAGGGGTGAGGGGGAGAGAGGGGTGAGGGGGAGAGGGGTGAGGGGGACAGAGTGAGTGAGGAAGAGAGGGGTTAAGAGTGAGACGGGGGGGAGAGAAATACATGGGAAGAGGGGGGCTCATGGTGGGCTCTCAAGACTGACGGCAGTGGGGGCCCTGTCGAAACTTTAGTCCTGGGCCCTGGGAAATCTGTTGGCGGGACTGCTCCTCAGTGCACAGCACCAGAGGGGAGACATTCTTCTCTACAGTATGCTCATGTGTGCAGTGTTCAACCACAGACAAGTGGAAACAGGAAAGGAAGAAACCTGGCACAGAAGGTACAAAGAGGACATTAAACCTTGCCCAGCCAGAGGACCCGACAATGTATTGTGTAGCTATGCTCTGCAGGTCCCTCAGACATCGAAATGGTTAAAAGATCATTTTGAAACAAAGTATGGCATGGATAAAACTTTAAAGGGATAGAACTGTAAAAATATATTTGAACAGGCATGAGATAAGTTAAGCTTCCCTTATTAAACATAGGGACCTTGACAAAGGTGTAAGGCAGTCAGTTCACTTTATATTTATATGTATAGCAATTTAATCATTTGCATTACTAAATGAAACAAGAGTTACAATCAGGCAAGAACTCCTCTATCATTATAGGCGAATAACCATGTATTTGTACGTACTGTATGTATATATTTTAATTTAAAAGTGATAACCAGTACTCAGGGTTTACAATACTTACAATAAAGTTATAACAATACATGGAATACACTGTAATAAGAGAAATGGGATATGTGCATCGAGACATAAATGGAACATTGGGAGAAAGAGTCCCTGTCCCACAGAGCTTACAATCAAGCTTGGGTATGAAACAAAAGGACTCCTTATAGTAAATAACTTTTGCAGTGAAAAGTATATAATTTAGCAAATAATTGCTATATCACTCACCCTTAGGTCCTGACAAGCGAGAATGTTGTCAAGCCATTTGTAAAGGTAACCATCAGGAGAAAGCCCCACGTTGTCAAAAACTGGGCCGCAGCACAGAACCGCTGACATCGCCTAGTCAAAAAAACATACAGAAGTATATATTTAATATAACAAAGGTCATTGAAATCAGAATGGCACAAGTAATGAGAATTTTTTCCCCCTCCAACAGCGGTTCCCAAACTTTTCCTGTATAGAACGGTAAAGACTCACATGATAGACCAACGTGTGAAGGCTTTTTTTATGGAAACGCGGGAGGTGAATGAGGAAGTTTGCATAATATGCAATTTAATAAGAAATTCTATATGGAGAAAGTAGACTATATATTTTTAAGGTAAATATAACAGAGACTCAATGGTAAATAGGAAGAAGTAACTAGCATCGTTTAACTCCAATGACACACAACTCCACATGAAACCTACTCTCAGGTCTCCCTTCATGTAATTGCCTTTAGTAGCATAGATACCATAAACAGAACTACAACTCAATAATATCCAAGCAGACAAGTAAAGTGATTAGTGATTAGTGCAAAGATTCTTTCAGGGATTGGAACAAAACTAGGTGATTATGCATGGACTAGTGCTTTGGAACTAGTGATCTAGAAAAGGGCTCTACAGTAATGATTAATGAAGTTAGCTTAAACCTCACTAATTTGGACTGCATGTCGGGGCTTGCCAGTAGTTTCACCTAAAGGGTAGTGTTACTGTATGTTTAGACAGGTTGTGTCAAACACCACAAACAATAGTTTAAAAATCCCCCTGTTATGGGGTGTTAGTATATCCGCCATGTTTAAATTCACCCGCGTCACGGCCCACATGACCGGGACATTTAAACAATGCAGGGAGATACCGGCACCCCATACCAAAGCCTGTAACTCTGGAAGCAGGGGGTCCCGAGGCTGAAATTAATGCGGTTCAGCTCTGGAGACCCCCTGCTTTAATACTGTGTTATCAAAATAATATAAAGCCGCGCGATCGCCTGTTAGAGTGACTGATTCTGTCTATTCTTACTTCACGTCTCTTACAGGAAGGTCCAGCCCGGTAGGATTCACACAGCACGAGTCCCATTGAGATGCAGGGACCCCCGCTGTGTTAATCCCAGTGGCAGATACAATAGATATATTCAAAAAAAGGTTGCCTATCTTTTTAGACAGGAAAGGTATACAGGGATATACCAAATAAGTAAACATGGGATGTTGATTCAGGGAGGAATCTGATTGCCAATACTTGTAGTCAGGAAGGTATTTATTTTTCTCCTCATGAGACAGCATTGGATAATGTGTCACTGGAGTTTTTGTTTGTCTTCCTCTAGATCAATATACTGTAAATATAAATATAGGATAAGTATCTGTCATTTAAATTTAGCATAGGTTGAACTTGATGGATTTGTGTCTTTTTTTCAGCCTCATCTGCGATGTAACTATGTAATAGATGGAGGTAACAAAAGTATCCAATGGAAAGCATACACAACTTAAAAACACACATTTTTTTTATATGGATCTTGTTTTATTTCTCCTATGGGAAAACTAACTGTAACATTAGTATACAGATTTAATATTATCAGCAATAGGATGGAGTGTGGATTATAATGCAAAACCTACCTTCAATGCACAGTACTGATATCTTGTAATCTGATGATTCCTGTCACTATAACGATCTAGAGGGGTAAACATGATGCTAAAAGGTCCGGCCCACTGACTGAATAAGATGAAAAGATGGTGTCTCAAGCTCTGCTGAGGGAAGAGGAATCTCCTGTGGTGCACTGCAAAGTCAAAACACACAATTAAAATACTGCAGGCGGGACATTAAAAGAACCAGTGCTCTGACAAATGAATTATAAATTGTCTTGGGCACAAAGGTAGCCAAGTTGGAATTCCAGTTGCAATTATTGTCATTAGATAACCAGCTGAAAGGATGTCATTTGAGTGAGGGAAAACTATTAATTTGTTCTAAAAGTGAGATGAAGAAACGGTTGATAGGGTACCTGGAACACACTGAATCAGGTTGGCAATCATTGCGCTGAAATGTGCTCTGATGTCTTTGAGGATTTCTACCTCCTTATCATTTTCAGCCTCAAGAAGCATCCGTGTGAGATCCACATACTCCAAAAACAAGGCACCAAGAGCCAATGTGTCTCGTTCCAAGGCCCCATTAGTACTAATGGGAGAAACAAGTCATTGTTAATGCTGGAGAGTGCAAACCAGTAATGTATGGTATATTCAATATATCGCCAACAACATTGTTTTGACTTACTTGTCACTTATAACGCCAGCATCAGCCAGTAACTCGAATATCCGTAACAACTGCAACCTAAGCAGATCTCTGCGCTCACGTCGTTTTTTGTTCTGGGAATAAAATTAAAAGCTCAAACTCACAAGTAATACTATTTTGCGTTAACTGGTTAATATTCTTTTAATTTCATTAATTTTGTCCACCCCGCAATGTTAAAATGAGAAAATCGAGAATGGTTTAAAAAAAATAGCAAGTTATCCTGCATGTGCCTATATAACAGGTATAATAAAAAAACACTTGCTTTTAAGTAAAAGATCAAACCAAAATAAAATTGTGAAGCAGTTAAAATTAAGAATGCGTCAGAAGTAATCATAAGCGCCTAATAGGTTTATTTATTCTGTTTACAAATAGTTTGCACATTTCAGCCTTGAACACTCATCCATAAAGTGCCTCAGCTTTAATTTATATACTGTAGCCATTGACATTTTCTGCACTCACCTCGGGTCTTCGTTCCAACGCTTCCTTCATTAAAGGATGAAGCTCTTCCACCAACTCTCTACAAAATCACAAATATGGCATGTTTCAACATGTGCTCTCACCAACTCAACATACCAAAATACATGGGGTGGGCAGACAAACAACTTTGTATACAGGCAAGAGAGATGAAAGCATTATGCAACAGTAACTAGGCTCACTGCCAGCCGACTTCCTAAAATGTTAACATAACACATTGTTATAGTGCAGACATGCATTTCGACTAGTTTTTCAAACGGGCTGAATTAGAAAAAAACATATGAGAAGGGCCAAAGGAATATCCTAATGATTTTTTTTTTTAAATATAGCTAAGCATTTACATCTTTGCCATATATATCTACATTATATTTGCTTAAAAGTGAATTTAAGTGTGCTTAGCTCTGAACAAATGCAAAGAAATTGGCAGAAGCAGAGGGTCCCAGGGCCACTCCAAATGCCTTTCATGAGATGGATCTGGCCCAGCAGCCTCAAGTTGAAAAGCCCCACCCATAGAAGAGGGTGCACTCATTTTATTGCCAATCAAATGATCTTGAAGCCAAAATGACTGACTTTGTGAGTGCCAGATTGTCTAGTGTCAAATGTTCAAACTAATGAGATAATATAATACCATGAATATGAATGTAATCATATTTAATATGCATTCTATGGGTAATATTCAAATTGCTGAATATAATTCATACAACGTTTTTTCCCCATACTGTTTAATAGAACATGCTGATAACTCACAATGTATTCTAGTTATCTGGGGTTTTCCAGGATTCTGATTGTCTGATAATATCTTAATAAAATAATATTATTTAAATAATGAATTACTGCCTTTAAAAAGGAATTCCTCACATTTTTAGATAACATGAAAACATTTTTTTTTTTTTAGCGGAGAGACTTTAAAATAAATGAGTTAATATTTTCTAATATTAGCAGATTTAGAATAGGTTAGTGGCCATGGACTTTCAGCATGTATCCAAATGTAGGGAGCCCGGCTCTTGGTGTCTAACTTGTCTTCTTTTTTGGGGGACTGTCTGCCACAGCTTTCAATTTTGTTAATAAAAGAAACTTCAGAACGCCAACGTTATTTTTCTTTGCCCAATCAATTCATTTTCTCATCTCGCAACATATTTTAACCAAAATATATCCAGGGGAGATGTATTGTTATTTCAAATATTTTTAAAAGGGGATATTTTAGAGATAACAAAAAATATATGAGCTGCCAACAATATGATAAATACAATACCTGAAAACCAGAGCATTTGTTCTTCCAAATCCTAATACAAGTGATTCTGTTATTTCTATGCTCTCAAGTCTCATCAAAGGCACCAGCTGCTTTAGCAGAACTCCAACTGAAGGAGTTCCTATGACCTGGAAATCAAACGTTTATTGGTAACTTTACTCCATCCCTCAAATAGGCCCATAGTAATAGGTTAGGGCAAAACATATTTCTTTTGCTTAGGAGACCTACATCTAGGGAGGATTCACTGAAAGCAAAGCTATAGTTGAGAAAGACCAACATACATCAACAATTCTTCCCCCCCCCAAAAAATGTCATGTCTCATGGCAAAAGCAAACCATTCTTAAGGATTTCTCAACATGGGTTTTCTATGTTTGGTACAATGAATGCAGTATTTTCTATCACCCTAATGTACATTATGGACATGTGAAAAGGCTTTATGTAAAAAATGTTTTATTCATTTGCATATATTGATCAGTATAACAAACAATATGGATTTTTTTCTATTAGCTCCAAAATGGCCTCTCACGCAGTGATTGGATAAAAACTCCCATTGAAGTAAATTATAGTTCTAGAATAAGAACATAAGTGCGCATAAATGACAGGACTAGAAATGCACACAGCGGAAACTCAGTCGTTGTTTCAGGTTTTATGACTGGTCTAGATATACTACCTTGTTATCATAGCTGATAGAGCCATCAGGGGTGGTAGCCATAATCTCAGGAGTTGATGCTCGTAAGTGCCCAGGACTCATTATGCTGGGCTTTGCTACTCCAAAGCAAAGAATTAGATAGTTCCTCCAGAGAGTAACATAGTTGTCTCCACTGCTTGCTGTGCTGGTTTTCTTTGCATTAATAGGGCTACTGCAAAATAGGGACAACACACATTAAATACGTAATCTTTTATTTTGAGATGACACTGGTGAAGTCACTTAAGTTCATCCAAGGATCTGACATGGTGATGTGTAAACCAAAAGACAAAGTGCTTCTCACCCTATAATTCCAGGATTGTGAAAGCTCCATTACTAGTTGTGTCCCCAGAAATGTAAAGGGGAAAAGGGTAGCATTTGCTTCTTCATGATATAGGTATTAGGGTATGATCAGACCTGTAATCCATACAGTGCCAACCCAATATGAGACAAGTTTTTTTTTTAAATACATTATTATCGAAGGACACATATGTCAATGCAGATTATGTGACTGAACTTTTTTCATTGAACTAACTCTGGCCAATGCTGACTAGCACCAGTCAGATACTGTTCTCTAGAGAAGACCTGAGGAATGGCTTTATGATATACTCTTTCCTCCCTGCTAAGTGATGACTTGCTACAACAGTGAAAAGACAAGAGGAAGCAGAGAAGCGCGTAGGAAGAAACAAAAAGGTTCTTCATACAAACAGAATATGGGGAAAATAGCTAAGATGGGGTATAGAACAAACGGAAAGTGAAAGAGATGGGGGACATTGATACAACATAGTGACACCGTGACAACAAAAACACAAAGCATATCATTAAATTACAGATTGCGCATACATTGCAGGATTCGGAAGTAATGTTTGGACAACCATTCTCCAGTATCTAAATTACATTTCTGTTTAAAGAAGAAGTTTATCAGAATCTTCATTTTTAAAGGTAAATGGGTAGTTTCTATTGAATTTAAAGTTTCCATGTTTTAAATAATAAGAAGGAAGCTAACATTTAGTATTACAAATATGTAAGCACACATTGTATTTTCCTGAAAATCCTAATGAATACAAACTAGAGTCCATTGCAGTGCCACAAAGCACAGGGACAGTGGATTCAGGCAATAAAATAGCTCATTTATGTTGATATTTTGAACAAGGGGAAATTGCAACTACAGTACATGGCACATTAAAAAAATGTAGAAAATACACAGATTATGATGTGAGTGTATTTTTTGTTATGTTGATTTGTTTTGTTAATCAGGCATAATTTTGTTCTTGAATAAAAATAAAATAAATAAAAAAACACACACACTATAGGTAAATAAATCTTTATACTTACTTAGGATCCACTAAGGGCATAAGAAGTTGTAGTCTGGTGAAAGCATATGGCCACGCATAACTTAGAGCTGTAGGACAATGCTTTGGTAAATTCTCCTGCCGAAGAAACGTGAATAGGCAGAGAACCCAGGGATCTTTAACTGACTGCGCAAAAATCCAAACATGGGAAGGACTTTTTACATCATAATGGCTGTTTACCAGGACTGCGTTCCATTCTACCAACCACTGCAAGTCCACATTGTGAGTAAATGGCAGTGTTGCCTACAGAGATAACAGCATACAAAATATACATTAATAAGAATGCATGTGCATGCTTATGTTGGAACATAAATGACTAAGACATAACATGGGTGTAAACCATTTAAAAGAGAGTTGAACTTGATAAGTCGATCAGTCACAGCATATATATTATTTATAACGTTACACAGAGCAAAGGCATGTATACTGAATGCAAAGTTTAATGACCGGGGACTGAAGAACTAAAGATCCAGTACGTTTAATAACGTTTAGAGGTTACAATTAGGTGATTTTACACCCTTAAAAAAACAGAAAGTATGCTTATGTTTTCAGACTCCCCATTTTTCATACCACGTTACCCGCATGTGTTTTGACGTTCCCTTTCTCTCTTTTTCCATATGCTTTAACTCTATCTCGTTAGACTCTCTGCTCTTTCTTTCTACACTGGCGACACACTTTATTCGAGCTCGGCTAGTCCCACGAATTCGGGTATACCCGGGTGTATTGAGGTTTGTGACTGTTTTCTGCCCGAGTGCATTGAGGTATTTTCCAGGCAGGGATTGAAGCATTTTATTCCCTCTGGCTGCAATACTGCACAGTATATATATATATACTGCATTACAATACATGAATTTATGCCATCTGGTAGACACGCGAAGCATTGCAGCCTATTAAATCCTAATCATTATCATTTAACAGATCAGCCGCCCATCAGCCAGGCATGAACCCAGGCTGGGAAGGCAAATGCAACGGGGCTTGTCAGAGGTGAGGAGCGGCGCATTCCAGGTATCTGCCAGGTACATACCGGGTATTTGCTCGAATAAAGTGTGTCGGTGCAGTATGTCTCCCTCTCTAGTTTCCTTCCCTGTTCTTGGCTTCTTTGCTTACTATTCCGGCATGATGGAGTCTAGGGGTGCTCCGATCTCTTTTTTCTTAGACGTGTGCTACTCTCTTAGTTAAGTTACTACAATTCACGTGTTGGTGGTTTGCCACCAGATTCAGTAGCACTGAGGAAGCTTTACATATAAATAAAAATACTTTTACAACTCATAATGTAAATAAAGAAAAAAAAAAACTTACTGAATCAGATACAGCAACATGAATAAAACTTTCAAGTATGGAAGGACTAAGTTGATCCAGAACATCAATCATAGGCTTGTCATCCTCCTACAAAATCAATACATGTTATTGTATTAAGAGAAGCAATTATACCAAATGAGTAGGTTTGACATTAAAGATAAATGTTTTAACCTATGAAAACATTGAAAGTAAAACCTCATGTGTTTAATATGCTTGTTTTGGCTCTAAAGGTATACAACCTTGTGAAGGTTGCAAATATGATTGTATGATGGTAACCACATTTTGTATTATATTAGACCAGTGGTTTTAAAATTTGTTTGATTAAGGAACCATAGAACTATATTGTGAAATTCTGCGGAACCCCATCCCCCTCTAATAGTGTGTCTGAGATCAGATGCATTGTAAGGAGCCCTAACCCTCTCTAATAGCGTGTCTGAGATCAGAAGCATTGTAAGGAGCCTCAAATCTCTCTAATAGCGTGTCTGAGATCAGATGCAATGTGAGGAACCCTAACCCTCTCTAATAGTGTGTCTGAGATCAGATGCATTGTAAGGAACCCCAACCCTCTCTAATAACCCATCTGAGATCAGTTACATTGTAAGAAACCCCAACCCTCTCTAACAGCGAGTCTGAGATCAGATGCATTGTACATGTGTCTGTATTTGGTACAATTTTAAAATGACCTGAAAATTGCAGTGAACCCTTTAAGGCTGCCCTGGGAACACAAGGGTTCCTTGGAACCCCTGTTGAAAAGCATTGTACTAGAACTACAAAATATGAGAATGAGTTTATTGTAAGATACTAAAAACAGGTATAGTTATTCAAGATACATTGTACAGGTTGATTTTGAGCATTAGTACAAATCTTACCTCTACTTGTCCAAGTGCTACAAATAAAGCCCGAATCTCTTTGAGAATTAAAACAGCTACTTTCCGAGTAGCAACCTGAAAACTACATAGTAGCAATAGTGCAAATCCTTCCACAGCATGCAAAACATTCGAATAAGGTCCCCTTTCAGACTGTATTCTATGACTCGAACCATTTGGTATTAACTGCAAAAGAAAACCAAAAACCTGATTTATAACGATTGGATAGGACGCCAGCAGGAGAACAAAGACAAAAGTACAACTATGACAAACGAATGGAGAATTCAAAGACTAGTATTATTTGTCCTTGACCCTTCGGAATAGCCTTGCAGCACATGTGGATACAGAGGATGTTATTAAATTGGGGCTAACTCCCCCCCCCTACAAATATATCAATGTAAAGCTGCAATATGCTTTCACAGAAGAAATTCATTAAGTCAGAAATCCTGATCTTATTTGTAGTTCTTGATGATTTTAACTGGTTGTCTGTAAAGGAGATGCAGCTTAACATATTATATAAGCATGCTAGGGTATGCCTCAGAATCCACAGACATATTCTGTATGAGAAACAGAACGATACCGTAAGTAAGTGAAGATTCTCTCTCACATTGTCTTTGCATATTATGCTACAGTAGGTGCATTAGGTGGAAGAGTGAAATACACACTGTTCTTCTTAATCATAATGCAGAGTTTGTGGGATTCTGTCTTTGGTGCCGAGGGCTTTTACTTCTCTTCTGCTACGTGCTATATTGCATGTTTGTGTTCTTTATATGTTATATAGGGGTAACATACTTTGCATGCATTACGGGTTCCTTTACTAGCAACACAATAAGTAGACATGTTAAGGGAAAATTGAGCAACTTAGTACTTTTGCAAAAACAGTGCTACTTCAATGGCAGACTTTGTGCTTAAATAGACTGATTAATGTCCTCCTCTTCCACTCCTATTTTTCATGATAACCTAACTATAAACATTAAACTATGGACATTCAGTACAGTAAATCAAACAGACAAATAATACTTTTACAAATGTTATGCTTTGTTTATTATAGGAAGACTTGCTTCATATACCATGTATTTAAATGCTCAGACATTGAGTCGATGTGAAGGCTCCCGTCTACTGTTGTCCTTTGATCGATATCTCAATGTTAAATTCTCTACTCATCCCTCTCACTTTTCCTAAGAAAGACTACTGTATCTCATTAACTCTTTGAAAAGATATTAGACAACGAGTAACACTTCCTCTAAAACATTTTTGAATGCTTGTATTTCAAACGTTGCTTGTATTGTAGGTCACTTTGCCCATTCATAAATACATTCATAGAACTCTTTTTCAAATCCACCTCTTCCATAAGTTAAATGGTTATCTAGATAGTTAAAGAAATTGCTCACATAAGATAGTATTTTCCTTGCGGCTTCTGGACTGAATTATTTAGGGTGTATTTCTTTATTATGACACTTCCTCCCTGGCCTTGTGGACGGCATTTGATTTAGTGTAAAAACAGATCATAAATAATTAAGGTGAAACTATAGGGCTTGACCTTTATATGGGACAATACAGAATGCCTAAATTAAATTAAAGAAGCAATCCAAGACACCCCCTTTTTATAGGTTTGAAGCAGGCGGTCTCCGGAGATGAACTCCGTTAATTTCATCTCTGGGGACCCCCTGCTTTCAGAGATACTTAGCTCCGAAGGGGGTGCCGGTATCTCTTGCAGTTTTCTTCAGTTTAAAGCCCTCGGTCACATGGGCCAATAAGACGCCTCATCTGATGATGTTACGGCTTCCTATTGACCCACAGGGTCTGGAGCTTTGAAAAGCTGCCATATAGTGAACCCTGGTGTGGCTACCAGCACCCACTATGGAGGTAATTACCACCGGAAGCAGGGGGTCCCGGAGCTGAAATTAATGGGGTTCAGCTTCGGAGGCCCCCTCCATCAATCTATTAAAAAAATGAAAAAAATACATATGTCCATCAAGTTCAACCTTTTGATAAATTTAAGCGGCAATACTTATACTATATTTGTATTTACAGTATTTTGATCCAGAGGAAGGCAAGCAGAAAAACCCCAGTAAAACAGCATCCATGATTTTTCAGAAGGGGAAAGATAAATTCCTTCCCGACACCAATAATTGCCCAGATTTCTCCCTGGAGCAACATCCTTCCCATGTTTACTTATTTGGTATATCTCTGTAAACCTTTCCTGTTTAAAAAGATTTCCAACCTTTTTTTGAACAAATCTATTGTATCTGCCATCACAGTCTCCATGGGTAATGAATTCCACATTTCAACTGCCCTTACTGTAAAGAAACCTTTCCTCTGTTGCTGGTGAAATCTCCTTAAGGAATGACCCCAGTGTCATTTGTACTGCCCTTGGGATGAACAGTTATTGATTTGAATTTGGCTGAAATATTTTGGAGCGAGGGGAAGATAACTTCACAGCACATTGAATAGGGTTATACTGTACTTTTGCAAAATATAAAGAGATCTGTATACAACAGGTGATTTCAAGCCCCTATTCAATATACTGTGAAACAATCTCCCCCTTGCTCAAGAAGCCTTAAAGCAGCAATACTACATTCCCCCTTTTATCTTATTTCTATATGTAAAGCATGTGAGTGTATAATTCTACATTGTTACCTAAACTGGCAATCGTTTGGTGCTCCTGTTATACATCTGTCAAAATACTGATTGTGTGACTACTTAATAGCTGCCTTTCAGTTTCAATGAATCCTTCAGTCATTGTGACTCAGCAGCTACAATGTATCTTTATATTACTATATTACTATAGTCAGTGTTCGACAAACCTATACATTTTCTCGCCCTGGGCGAGTGGATTTAACCCCTGGGCGAGTAAATATTGGCCCAAGCAGCACACGTTTGGTACTAGGTGGCGAGTAGATTTTTTTGTGTGGCGAGTAGATTTTTTGGTGATTTGTCAACCACTGACTATAGTTATAGTTTGTAGCTCAAACTGCTAGGACATTTTACATCAAATTATCACAGACAGGAAAGTGTTGCAAAGATGTTGCACAGCTTGGGAGGTGTCCTAAAGCCTCCGATAGACATAGGCATGCTTTAAAAATCATTAAACATGGCATTAAGAGTGGAATAATAATTTTAAAAAATGTAGTAAGTATTATCTAATACTACAGAACTGACTTATTAAAAAACACCATAAGATTTAGCATGTTTTTCTGCTTTAAGCCCTATTCAAATTAATGAAGATAATACAGCGATAGAGAGTTTATTGAATATGATCCTAAAACTAATGGCATGAAAAGCAGGATTAAGTTTCTTCATTCAAGCAGTCTGTGGCATCTTGTATCCATCCCTCTGGATATTAACCTTTAGCATTTCGCTAGTGTAGCAAACCCTTCAATTCATATCATGTGCACCTGTCCCAGAAAATGGCAATCGCAATCTTCCCAAGAAAACAAGCAAAAAAGTGATAACGTCCATGTATGTCACATGTGCCACCAGCGTGCCAAACCCATGTGATGTTCAGTGGAGGTGCAGTATCCTCTAATAATTAATTTACAGATAGATGGCATTATGGCAAACAACTAGAGTTGTAGGACACAATAAGATTCAAGTTAGCAGTTGTACCAAACGAGTGCCAGATCAAAACTTAGAGCCGCTGTATCTCGAGAGCTGCAATTCCAATGGTCTTCCATAAAGCTATCCACTTAGCTTATAAAAAGAGGCAGCATAGACAACACTTCTGTGTTAATGCTCTTGTGATCTAATTAGCAACATTTGAATTCCACAATGAGACTTGTTTTTTTTGTTGTTTTTTTAAGAAGAGCTCACATGAGGGCTGGAAGTAGGATCAAGGGTGGTGCTGCAGCTTGCCCTGGGTATGTATCAGTATGGGAATATTCATCACCCCCTCCTACTCCTTCTCGAGTCTTTTATCTGCCACAGTGCACAGGCACAGCTGACGTGCTCCCTTGGCTGATTTGTTTCCAGCGAAACAATCAGAAGCAGCAAAAAAAAATGTGTTATACTGTAGGTTAAGATGAACAAAGGAACATAGGGCACAACGGGTTTAGCAAATCAAACTCATTTATTGAGCCAACAATAAATGAGTTTGATTTGCTAAACCCGTTGTGCCCTATGTCCCTTTGTTCATCTGTTCAGGACTGATCGCAGGCTTTCGTGCAAACACTGGAGCACCGGTAACTGTATCATTATTTTTCTTTTTGAAGTGTGCAGCATTTCTCTTAAATTGTCTTATACTGTAGGTTCCCATGTGTGAGTCAATACTCAACAGCCACTGTACCCTTAGTCAATGGTTCTAAGTCCTCAATCATTTCCCATACTGCCTTAAGTCTAAGTGAGATCCCAATGTGCAGCCCTTACCCAAGCAATAATGTTCCAGCTGTCTGTTATTCACTGGAATAATTATATTATTTTATGGTAAGAGGTCTCTGGTTCAAAATCCGGATGAGAGAAGCAAGAATTTTAATATAGTATAGTTTATTTGGGGTTATTTTTGATAGATGAGTTTAATAAAATGATTTTAAATGTTAATATTTCCCTATGTACTTATCTCCTTGGGGTTTATGAAATATAAATAACCTTAAGACACCTACTGTTTAATTATAAGGAAAAATAAACAATAGGCTGAGTGCAACTTAACTGGGAATCTTTTTTGGTGATCATCTCTCGAACACCTTTTTTGGTAACATAAAATGCCCTGTTGTAATATTAAAGCTAGAGAGTTTATACAAAACAATGTGGCTCATTATATAAACTGTTATCCTGCACTACTTTTCAATCCATGATCACCATTTCTATCTTGATGACATTGATTCACAATGTAAACAGTTATCGACTATACATCATCAAAAAGGGAAACCGTGCACTCCAATCGGTAAGAAAACAACAGAAAAATATCACAAAAAAAACAAATGCAAAGAAAAACCGAGTGCTCACACTGCATTAAAATCCTGACACAGGGTTGACAAGCGTATATCATAACGGGTTTAAAACATTGTAAAGGCATTAAACATGAACGATATACTGTGTATTGCAACTGACATGACAAACAGTTGTGTTAGAACTGAGGGAACATTGTGAATCCGTGCTCTTTTGTACAGTATAACGATTACCTCAGATGTTCTAACTCTAGCCTGCTCATGAGCTTTCCCTGGGGTTTGTATCACAAGTTTCCATTGGGTGAGCAACTGCAGCAGCAATTTGAGAGACGTATCCAGAAGCGTTTGGTGCGTATCATTAACTTCACGCAACAGGAAATTAATGAAACCAAATAATACATCTTCTCTCCAATCCACAAAGTCAACAAGAAGGCCCTGCAGAGAATTCTGTGCAATATGTCGCAGTTCATCATCCATGTGGATGGATAGTCTGTGGGTAAGAAAGTAGAAACAAAAGAAGATGAAAAATAACACTTCCAGTCATATTTATATTGATAAACACTGTACATGTAACAAACCGACAAGTAGTGACCAAGTTGAATACGCTATAATAAACACTTGGTAGGGAAGTGGACAGCAATGTATTTCATAGGAAGGGATATAATTCTTGTCAGTACGTTTTCTTGAGTCAACATTAAAAGGTCTTTTATGTATGACAAAGGTTAATCTGCACTTAGGAAATTCGAATATTATAAATAAATGCTTGACATTTTATACACTAGTATATATTGTTATTATAATTGATAAGGCACTTGGATTCCATATTTTATTACAATGTAAGGCTAAAAAAAAGACTGATACTAAAAATAGGTACAATAGGCAATTAGCAAATGCTAGTATAATAAGAACAGTATAACATGCTTGGGAGAGCCTTCAATCTGTTACTTGTAGCTCTTGGTACATAGAACCATTAGCAGCAAAAACATGATCGAGGCTGCTCAAGGTCAGTCATTGCCAGTAAATCTACATTATGTGGCTTATGTCATATTTCTTATCCTTGAATTATTCTTAGATTGGCACAAGTCCCAAACAGCGATAATACACACACAGACTTTATTTCGCCCCATCCACGTACTGTACCTTGAAAGTAAGTCAATTAGCTCAAGTTTTGACATCCCATCTGGAAGTAGCCGAGGAATAGCAGCTACACAAGTCCTGAAAAGGTCAATTTTTGGCTTCCGCTCTCCACTGAAATGTTATAACGGTACATGAGATCACAGAGAAGTGCACACTTTGAAGATAAATACATTATTACTGGCTTGCAATGAAAGTTTTCAGTACAGTAAATGAGCTAAAATAGTCTGATTTGTTTACTTTGATAGATATGTTCTCATGAGCTGCGATACCAAAGGAACAGGCTGCAACTGCCATAGCATAGCCTAAGTGAAAATACCATTTTAATGGACTTCATCCACAGCTGCAATTCAGCAAAATACCTTAGTATGCAGGTGCTGTTGAATCAAAAAGCTACACAAAAGCATACATTTAGAAAGATAAACTGTAGAAGAAATGCCACCTGAGCATTTAATCAGTTTATTGGATGAGTGCAAAATGTGCCTTTTTTTTTAACTAGCACTAATTTCTTTAATATAATATACAGATGTAGCGAGATTCAGTGTCCCCGGTGCCACGGACAAAGAAGCAAAGGTCTGCAGTGCCGGAGGGTGGGTCTGACTCAATTGTACTGCAAGAGTCCATACTTCTGAATGAGACCCCCCCTCAGCGTTACTCTTCCGGTGCTGCCTCTACCTGGGTGGTGTGACCCATGGGTGTAAGCAGCCCCAGAGACAAGACGGTTAACTACATCTGTGTGTGTGGGTATTTTTAAGACTTCCTGAATAGTTTTATGTTGGTTTTGATCTTATTTCCATTCTGTTGCATTTCATCTAAGCGAGTGACGTACCCACTACACCCCTCCTACTACATGTCTGAACACTCAGGCCCATATTTGCCAAGTGGTGCCAAGCCTTAGGGCAGCTTGCACCCCATTCACTTGAACAGGTCGGAAGATGCCTGTTGGTTTAGCACTGCTTAACAAATATGGTCCGATTGTTTAACTTTTATCATAGAAACACATCATATTTTCCAACAAGGCTGCAAAAAGATTTTTGGAATTATTTGATCTTTTTTTTTTTGCCGGTAAACTGAACCTCAGGCTGAGGTTGACCAGAAAAGCAGTTTTAATTGCAGCTTTGTGTTTGCTGTGTAATGTAGCAATGATGGGAAGCTTTGCTTATCTAACAGACTATCAGGTCTGATTGAACATTTATTTTATCCTTTTTGTACATAATAAAGACCAGATTTGTTAACATCATTTTTGTTTTTCATCTGTTCGTGTAAGATCTATCATGTAAGCAGACTCTCCAGTTTCTTTTCACAGCTTTTTTATTTGTGGTTTCGGTACAGTTACTGCCATTACTAACAGAAAGACGCAGCAGTGGGATAGTACTTTATCCGGTCGATGGCATGCTATATGGATGATACCTAGATATCTAGCTGCTGTGTCCACTTTGCAACAGAGTCAGTAAGGTGGACTGACATACCACATTGAATTTGTGTCCTGTCTATTTCCAGTTGAGTGCTTGCTTTCTTTTTTTCCTCTTTGACTACCTACAGTCAACTTGGTGGCCAAATCCAATCCTCAAGGGCCACCAACAGAGACAGTTGACCCTGAGCCACTGATACAGCCAACTGTGCTGAAGCAGGGATATCCTGACCTGTTGGTGGCCCTTGAGGACTGGAGTTTACCACCCCTAACCTACAGTATTACCACTATTCATTTTAAATAGAAAACTGTAAAAGAGCATTCCTACATTGGAGTTACTGTGGCAACTTTGGTTGAACGCAAGTGACAGAAAATACTCACGTGATCATATCTTCGGGCTCCTTGTTTAACATCTGTACATTAGTCATCATCATACATCTCCCCACTTCCTTATCAAGATGCCTCAGAATGTGGTCTACAGCTTTTCGTACTTGGGAGTAATATAATGACATGCCTACAAGATCAAAATCACATTTGAGCAAAAAACAAAACAACAAAGAAACATATCCTAATTTTCTATGGTTCCACACACCCACTATTAGACAAAAAGCCGCGTCACACAATTACCAAAGAATATGACAATATAAAGCATATTCTGTATATACCATATTAATTTGTTTCAAATAAAGCTTTCTACTTTTCCAATATTTTCAGCAATATACGTTAAGGAGTTCAGAATAAAGAATACAAATAAATAATTACTAACGTGTTAATAATTTTGCCACTTGTCCAGAAAAGACACACATATACAATTAGGACGTTAGGCACACAACTAAATGGAAAGGCTTCTCTCTTACACATCCTAGAACACTGTTCATACACGGACTGAAAACCTCAGCAACTGCACTGTCAACTTAGTCTGCCCAAGACTGTCTCTGTGTTTAGCTATAATAAAGTAATTAAACAAGTCAGCATATTGTTATAAGTGAACTCATCCGATATGGGGACAATAAATTAATGAAACTAAATGCAACCAAATAAAGGTCAGTGAGCAAATGTGATCTGACATACAATAAGTATGGAAATTGTCCAGACTGGGTATTAGTTTCTAGGTGTCCATCAGTTTCAAAACTACTGCGGAAACACTTGCCATGTAGTGTAAAGCTTTACATATTAATGTGCTCAATCATGGATGGATGTCCTTAGATTGTAAGAATAAGCACACAGAATACATACTGTACAACATTCACTTTGCAATTATAAATGACCTTCAGCACATGTACTCCTGGTGAGAAATAAATAGCACTTTGAATAATGTAAACGAAAATGTTAAATAATCAGTCATCACGCAGAATCAGAGGAAAATCTTATTTGTAAAGAGGTCAACAGAGATGGAATTTGAGCTCATTTGTTTTTAATCAAATCTGAATTGCTTGATACACTAAACTTGATGTAGCTTTAGAGGTGGCAGTTTCAAATAACCAGGCAAACACATATTGCAACAAGTTGCATTAACTTTGCCTTTTTCAGTCTGCTGCCTTTCCTGAATTCAAAATCATTCTGGGTTTTTTTTCTTCAGAAATGCTAGTGTTAAAACATTGTCTGCAGGTATTATTGAAGAAAGCAGACCATGTGATTTTCTAGAAGCTGCTTAAAAACACTCAGCCATGATCAACACCACTTTGGATTTTACCGCATTCTTTCTGCAGTAACGTTTGAGCTCCTAACTAGCAGCATGTTATTATATGATCTGAATCATGGAGCCCTCACATGCTGAACCACACCACCCACTGCTCTGAGGTACAGGTGCAGCCACGAGTAGCCGAACACTTGCCTTGGAAAATCTGGGGCAATCTCCCAGTAATGCTGCAACATTTCTGTGCCATTTCTGCAGACAGACTAATGGCCCATTGGATTAACACAGCGGGGGTCCCTGGCAGTCCCATTGAAACTGACCAGGGATCCCGGCTGTGTTAATCCAATGGGCCATTAGTCTTTCTGCAGAAATGTCACAGAAATGTTGCAGCATTACTGGGAGATTGCCCCAGATTTTTCAAAGCAGTGTTCGGATACACGTACATAGCTGCATCTGTATCATTGCTTTTTAGATGTCAGAATCCCTTCTTAGAAAGTCTATGTCCCAAGGCATTTTTGTTGATGGCTGGATTGAGGCTCATATACCACTGCGGCCATATTGCTACCTCTGGTAAAAAAATAAATAAAAAACATCCTCCTGGAGGGAAACAGCTTTAAATATCTCAGGAACCAAGGGATCCTTGTAGCTGAAACCAGCACGATTCAGGTCAGGAGGACTCCAGGTTTAGATAACATAAAGAAAAAATGTACAGCACTCAGTGCATCTTTAACGAAAGCAGCATGTATTGCACATACTGTGATATTTGTTACTAGGGATGTGTGAACCTGACTAGATTCGCTGTGATGCTGTTTCGACAAAACTTTCCAAAAATTATTTTCTTGCCAGCAAACATTCTAGTGAATCAGGCGACATTCTTCAAAGTTCTATATTTTGCATCTTTAAAATGGTAAAATAACAGGGCTGCAACTGCATAAAATTTTTTTTAACGTACTTTCAAAAAGTAATTAAATTGAATGTAAACATGCAATTGCTCATTCACTCAGCGTTAAGCAGACTTTTGGCACAAAGTGAACTTTTTCACTGAACCAAAAAGTGTGAAATTTACAAAGTTCGCTACATGTGCAAAATGTTTGAACAACTATTTGTTACTCAGACTTTCAGTCTCCGTACTCATGCTCTTGTTCATACAATTTCCAATCTAATAAATGTATCTTAAATGATTAAATAACCATCAGAGATGGTAACGGCTCCAATTCAATATATTTTCAGTATCTGTTGGTTCCCTAACGGGTACCCCTTATGCAGAAAACAATGCTACCTTTATGCTCTTCTTCAGTATTCTGGAGTAAGAAACAGATACTGTATGTCAATGCTGCCTAGTTTTGTTAAGCTGGCAAGCTGCAGGGGAACTAAACACGAAGGTACCAACATGAAGGAAAAAACGCGACACTGAGCATGCAAGGTGGGTAGCAATATTTGCACATGGGGTTCCATGCCACTTCCAATGATATTGCAATTAACTGAGAATACACTGCACATAAAAGGCACAGATTACAATGATAAACGCTGTAATAGATATTATATGCCACCGCAACATGTCAGAACTGCTTTTGTTGTTTTTCACACAAGAGTACGGAGCATAGTAATTCCAGATCTCTTGTGCTTCAACGCTTGCGTGCATGACATATAGCGTACAAAACAAGTAAAACAGCATTCAGTTTCCGGAGAGGTTATATTTTTAACTCTTCAAAAAAAAATGTTTCTTGAAAGATGTACTAACATTAAGGAGTTATATTTTAAATATAGTATTGCTTAATATAAAGAAGACCGCCACAATGATGAGACAATCAGCACTGATAAGCATGCTTTTATACTGAGTAGACAAAGGGCAGATAATCGGATAAGCTGGCTATAAAGATATTGCTCACCAATCATTTTAGCTTCATCTTCCGTGAGTGTTTTGCTCAAGTAGGTTTTCTTCACTCGCAGTGTGTTACCAGATGGGTGAATGGCTCCAGTTACTGGCATGGGGGGTTCTCCATCTTTCTGCTGTAAACTATCAGCAATTACCAAAAAGGCCCTTAAACCAATGTTCATTCTCTGCACGTAAGAAGAAAAAAAAAAGAGCGTGTTTAAAAATGAGCTGCCTAATTGCAGTACATTACCCAGGCATCACAGCGAGTGGTGCTTCCAAGAGTAGTTTCCTAAATCTACATAGCAGGTTAACACTGGGGTTACCAGATATACATGGATTACCATTGTGAGTTGTTAAATCTTTACTAATTCAACACTTATTTAATCATGTTAGAGGATTTGCCAAGGCTGGAACTCCAAAGGGTAAAATAATAAATCCCACAAAACCACAGGGCTCTTTATTCTACAAAAATAGAAAGCATTAATTGGAGGATTGCAGAAGCAGCTTTATTCACAAAAAGAGGTTAGCAAGCACTACAACAAAAGTATCTTCACAATTAATAGAAGGGGAACTAATAGAACAAAATCCCTTGCCATTTGTATAAGTTATCGCACCCCAGGGGAGAGGGGCTTCATAGCACAGTAAAACGTCAAGAACAATTAGTGCATCCAAGCTAGGAAGCGTAATTACCAAAAATATAAATGTTTTAAAGCAGAAAAGTGTCTGAACATGCTTAAGGTGAATACAAATATACACAAAGTGTAAAATGATCTTTGCAAGTTGTTCCAATGATTTGAAAAAACATAGTAATTTTTTTTTTATTATCAAGAGAGGCCATCCAAGAAGTAGTGTAGAAACCCTGGGTGCTAACCAGAAACAATCTACTTTATTATAGTGCAGATGGTGTTATTGATCTTCCCAAAAGGAAAACAGGGAGTAAGAAAGAGTTCTGGAAAAAGTTACCCACTTTAGTTCTAGAGCCTGTATACTCTCTATAACTAGCATACCATGCATGTCCAAAAGAATAGGAGATAACAAAATACAGTGTAGAAAAATATAGAAATATCACATTATGTAGAATATGATTGATGCCTCAAGTTGAGACTGTTGGTCATCCGAGTAGTGAGGATAAATAAATTAAGAAATGTATCGCTTAGAAAAAAATACTAATAGGCTGCTATACAAATATATAGCCCCAAATATACAGATGAAGCAAAACGTACTGCCTCAGTGACTGCGAAAGTGTACGAGGGCCAGAATACAGCTGGGCCGGGGCTTGATCGCATCCAAGAAAGCAGAAATCAGCCCGGGAGGATCAACTCAGCAGGGATCTCTGCTTCTGAATGGGATCCCAACAGCGTTAATCCTATTGAGTCAGCCACGAGTCTGTAAGAGCTGCACAGAGGAGTCCCAGAGAGAAGCTGCCTCTCTCTGTGTCTCCCTGAGCAGCTCTTATAGTCTCCGGTCTGTCCTTTAAATCAATTTTTCAATACTGTATTGAAGCGGGCGTCTCCGAGGTGAACCCCATCAATTTAAACTCCATGCACCCCCTGCTTCCGGAGATATAGACCTCCGTGGGGGGTGCAAGTTGCCGTTGCGGCTGAGGTGTAAAGCTCCCATGTTGCGTGGGCCCAGCCAGAGCAGCTAATGACTTCCCCCCCTGTGCCAAGGACCCCCAAGGTCTGTTTTCCCTGGCAATCCCCAGCTGCGGGGCACATTAGAATGGCTAGATCTGATGTGTGTGTGTATATATAATACACACAATATATGTCTGTTTCCTGTGCGTGTGTGTGTATTATATATATATATATATATATACATATACATATATATATATATATATATATATATATATATATATATATATAATACACACGCACAGGAAACAGGCACATAAAATACAATGTAAAAAATGCCATTTAATGGACAATGCTGCCTGGTATACCTCAAACCATGACCTAGATTCCATAAAATCAGGGCAAATAACATGACATTATTTTGAAATTGGCCCCTCTGCTACTAGCATTTAGTACCTTCAGGGAGTAAATGATGGGAGAAAGCTTTTTTTATTGATCTAATCACTACAGCTTTGATCATCTGCTGAATCAATAGCATCAAATAGCACATTACTTTTTCTGTCTTTACCTTAAAGGGATTTTATAATTAATTACTCTTACCAATTTTGGGGTCTTTAACTGCGTATACAGATCACTAATAGCACGTCTGAGGTCAGATGCATTGTAAGGAACCCCAACCCTCTCTAATAGCACGTGTGAGATCAGATGTATTGTATGGAACCTCAACTCTTTCTAATAGCGCATCTAATATCAGAGGCATTGTATAGAACCCCGACCCTACGATAGTGCGTCTGAGATCAGATGCACTGTAAGGAACCCAAACCCTCTCTAATAGCGTGCCTGAGATCAGATGCATTGTAAGGAACGCAAACCCTCTCTAATAGCGCGTCTGAGATCAGATGCATTGTAAGGAACGCAAACCCTCTCTAATAGCGCGTCTGAGATCAGATGCATTGTAAGAAACCCAAACCCTCTCTAATAGCGCGTCAGAGATCAGATGCATTGTAAATTCTTCTGTATTTGGTACAGATTTCAAATGACCTGAAAATTGCTGGGAAGCCTTTCGGGATGCCCGGGGAAGTCAAGGGTCCCCAGGAACCGCTGCTGAAAAACATTACGCCATGCAAATACCAATTGGGAGCAATCATGAGAATTGCAACAATATCAGTTTATACCATAGTGACTTATCCTGGTTGATATTGTATACAGCACATTAAAGTGGTTACTATATTCCCTTTAGCAACAGACACAATGTTTTTCGTACACAAGATTTTTAGCCACATTAGGTGTGTTATTCCATCTGCCCCACTCTGTTAAATGCTATCAGAATAGTCTCACGTGGCTGCTGACTCTGCGACTACTCCAGCTGCGCCACTGATTAGTTCTCACATATTTCTTCCACATCTAGTCATCTCTCATAAATATCATCTCTGATTGTTCCGATTATTTTAGTTCACAATTTGTTAAAAGTAAATTTTTTACCTACACCCATATCCATATCCATTAGGCACTCGCCCCACATGGCATCAGAGCTCTCATACAGTTACTCTGGTATAAGCAATCTGGGTATCAGTGATACACTTATATGAGACACTGTTACTAGCAGTTGTGTGCTAACCAGGGGTCTTTTACCCCTCCCCTGTGAAGGGTATTTTTGGTTTTAACAGTTATTACTAAACAAACAATGTTCTCAGGCGTACTGTATTATCATTGAGCAGATACTTTACATGTCTATCCACTTGCATGATTTGTTGCACAGCACATTGTCTTTGTGATGTCATGACAATCAAAAACGGGTTCATATAATCATTAAAATGCACTACGCCTGATTTGATTCTGATTTGAAAACCTGCAACAAGTTGGAGGCTACATGGTGAAACTCAACAATTACAAAACTAAAGCACACTAGTGCAAAGCAAGCAAACTGTACCATATTTATCACATAGAGAAATCCCTTCTTTATTGTACATTGCCATTGAAACAAAAGCACTAAATATCCTTTGCATTTTCAGAACTTAATTTTACAGAAAATGCAGATCTACAGTACCTCTGGGTTGAGACTGAAAGCTTTTGCTTGTTTTCCAACACATAAAAGGTCAAATATAATTTCTTTCATTGCAAAATCCAGACGTTCCTGAAAAAAGGAAGTTAGAATGGTCATTTTTTTTAAAAGAAATTAAAATGTGTCAATACATAGAGGCTTTTTATTGGTTGTGATACATTTCAGTGGACCAACATAATGGTTCTTCATAGATATAGTGGTACACAAAACCTGGAAGACCTCAAATATGTCTTCTTCAAATGTACTGGTTCATAATTACTATTTTTTCAGAAAATAAAGACAAGCCATGTAAACTGGAGATATAACTAGATATGGGCGAAATATTCTTTTGCATATTTGGATCCACCTCTGATGGGCTGGTTCATGTGGTCTGCGGTTCATGTGGTCCAAAAGAGTAATCCGCAATTTCAGATTTCTTTTTTCAGGGGCAAAGAACAATTTGTTCCCAGACTAATTTTTAGAGAGAGAGATTGAGAGGAAGAGAGAGATTGAGAGGAAGAGAGAGATTGAGAGGAAGAGAGAGATTGAGAGGAAGAGAAATATTGAGAGGAAGAGAAATATTGAGATGAAGAGAAATATTGAGAGGAAGAGATATTGAGAGGAAGAGAAAGATTGAGAGGAAGAGAAATATTGAGAGGAAGAGAAATATTGAGAGGAAGAGAAAGATTGAGAAGAAGAGAGAGATTGCACGCTTTGGCAATACTGAAATGTTCTTTCGTCATGCCAATAAAGCTGATTTGATTTGATTTGATTGAGAAGAAGAGAGAGAGAGCGAGCGGGAAAGAGAGAGCGAGCAAGAAAGAGAGAGCGGGAAGGAAAGAGTGAGTGAGAGGGAAAGAGAGAGAGAGAGGGGGCAAGAGAGAGCGAGAGCGCGAGAGAGCCAGAAGAGAGAGAGAGAGCGAGAGCGATGCCAGTTATATATATAGCCCCTGAAGCGTCCCTCCAAATAAATTAGGGAGATATGCCTGTGCTGAAAAAGGAGCACACCTGAGATACCTGGCAGGGAGATATGCAAAGTATATTTAAAGGAGTCCTGTCCCACACTTCCTAAAAGGATTTTCATACCAACTATACAGAGTTGATCATAAGCCTAATGCACCAAACTAATGCCTGAAATGGTGTCAAACCCAACAGGACTAGACCCCACAACCACTGCTTTTCTAGACCACAGCTCCAGCAGTGTGAGCTAAACCAGCTGATGGGCATAACTGTCACATCATACTTTTGAGCTGCTCACTGGTCACATATGTAGCTAATAGCGTACCTCACAGATATCTCAGGTGTGCTCCACAAGAAACATTAAACTGTCAACCAAGAAGTGGAAGTGGTCTGATTTAAAGGAGGCCAGGGGGAGGGATTCTCTCTCTCATAATCCGCAAACAATGATCCTATTATTAAAAAAAAATTCTGCGGAATACCGGGAAATGGATTTTGACAGTTTCGCCCAACCCTAGATATAACTTAAATTAGGAACACATTGTGGCCACATTTTGAGGCTTTTTTTTATGAGATAGAGAAGAAATTCCAAAACACTAGTACAATTTGTTATGCAAGTGTCTTTCTGGTTTGATACACAATTGAGTGTTTTTAGATTAGAAACTTTAAAGGTATCCTTCTCCAAAGATAGAACATCAATTCTGACAATCACATATCTTATTGTTGGAAACAGTTTTGTTCATGTAAAGGAGTTTCATTCTGTACCTGTGCAATGAACTGTATGATCTTAACAAAGATGTTGAGAGGCATATCCCGTGGTACCACACCGCGGGAACCTTTAGGAAACAATGTTCCAACGATGGTTGTGAGGCGGCTGTAAAAAGAAAGAGACGTTCTTTTTGATCCATTTTACTTGATGTAGTGGTCTAATATATTTTCCATACATATGTTATATATATATATATATATATATATATATATATATATATATATATATATATATATAGAGGTATCAGTACCGTGTTAGCCGAGCTTCAATAATCAAAAAATAAATAGATGATACCGTTTCTGCGAGCACAAATAAAAGCATTTCGTTAGCCACAGAACGGTATCATCTATTTATTTTTTGATTATATATATATATATATTATTGTATTACATACACTCTGGAAGAGACATCTTGCCCATCTCTTACCCACCAGAATACTTGTCACAAATGCCTTTCGTTATTAACTTCTCAAAATCTTTCGTCTTTCTGCTATAAAAAAGTAATTTCTTTTTTTACTTTAGATAGTTTTTGGTATTAAAAAAGGGATGCCTGTGCTAAAGACCTACAGTATGTGATCACTCAGAGAGGCTTTTCTACTGAAGGGATTGTTCAAGAAAAAAAGAGAACTTTAAAATGGATATATACATAGTTGGTCGAGATCTAAGTCTGGCTGAGGAAATCGACTGTAGAAATAGTTACAGACAGCAAATAAAATTTGGAAAATTAAATTATTTCGTTTGTATGTCGTGTGGAAAACCTAGAATTTAGGCTATCAATAGCAAATTCTAATTCTAGAAAAGTGTGCACAAAATAGTTATCGTTGTGTAGATTGAGCTAATTGATTGCAAAGAAAATTCACAAGTGAAATGAAAGCCGCATTACATGTTATGGCCCCCCTGAAAATGAGCACACTGTACATGGGTGTAGCACTCGTATTAGCAATATAACAAAGGCTCACAATGTCAGAACATCAGTGCTGTGTGTTCAATGGCTTTAGTGTGTCTGTATTGTATAGTATGTGTATCAGTGTGTAATAGTGAATGTGTGCAGTAGAGTAAAAGTGCTTCAGGTGCTGGCATTAGGAGGGTCAGACTCAGCAGCTGTAAATGGCAGGGGGCACCTGCACAATTTGGGCTTATGAAATATTTGTATGTGACTCCCCTGCTGTGATATTACTGTAAGTACCTGCACATATAAAGCAAATCTTTGGGTCATGCCAATAATTACAGCTGTTAACCCCCCACAGCACACACCTAATCTCATTTGAGTCCTTCCAAGCAGTAATAGATAAAACCATATCATGGAAAAGGACTTTGCTGCTGTATGATTATTATTGATTAGAAGAGTGGACGGAAATCATCTACATGGGGACAACCAGCCCAAATAAGTTTACGGCTTTAGGAATGACCAGGTGCATGCACATGAATAGGCTATAATTGGTTCTCCCATTAAGGAAAGGTTTGAGAACCACTGGATTAGAGGCAAGTAGAGGCAGATATAAAAAATATCAACATCATGTTGAAGTTTTAATTTCTCCAAGAAAAAAGGGACTACAAATCGATAGAGACACCAAGCATCACAATACAGTGCTGTGTGCTCATTTTCAGGGAACATCAGTTTGTTTTTGCATGAAGACAAACTGCTGCTTAGAATCAACTGAGAAATTCAAAATAAACAACCTGCATGTAGTTTCCAATCATCGCAGCTGTTGGCGTCCACTGCCAAAAATTCCCCGTATTATATACTGTATACAATGTTAGAAATACCTCTGGGTAGCCGTATTGCTTTCACATTTTATTCGAATCATATACACCCACAGTAGTCTGTACAGAGATTCCAGTGCAACACGCGCCATTTTGGGATCCTTATTCTAGAACGAGAGAAACATCAATAAATCATACTTTACTATTTAATCATTTGTTTTCTACCTGTACTGTAGTGTTACAATTGTTACTATTATATTATTGCTACTCAAAATTATTCTGTCCCAAAAATATTACATCTGACGACTTTAATTTGTACTGTTTTTTACATTTGCAAACTTACGTCAGCATATTAGCAATTGATATATAAATGCAGACATCAAAATTGCTTCACGAAGCAAATAGTTTGACTCTTAGTTTAAATATTATTTTTTTCTTTACATCTGTAACAATAAATAAACCAATACACAAGCTACACATCCCTGCGGCTCTGAGTAATGCTGAGAGAGGACTGATCATATGAATAGCAAGTGTAAAATGTTCTTACTTTGAGGTTTGACAAGCAGTTGTTGAGGAAAATATGCCATCGGTTTAGAAAAAATTGTTTTTGACTGACACAAAGCAGACATGTTACCAAGGGGTACAAAGCCTAAAAAGGAAACAGACAACGCTTTATTTACACTGCAAATATTTCATTTAGAGTGAGCTGGGACAAATATATCAGTCTGATAAAAATGTTAACACAATAGCGGCCTATGTAATTATACAGTCTTAAAGTTTGCTATGAAAATATTCCTCCCCCCCCCCCCAAATCTGACGTTGCCTCCAAAAGTTATATCATCATTGCATTGCTAGGTAGGTGCATGATTGCATAGTGGTTTAATTATACAGTACTTATGCATTCTTAGTTTTAAGAAGGAAGCTGTATAAATGAAGGGAAGATATTAAAATGTGCTCATTTCAAAAGGTCTGCTTTAAAACGCTGCATTGTTACAATAATATTTTTCACTGAAAATTTAATTTTATTAAATTGGTCTAATAAAATCTTAGAGTTTCAATAAATTCAGTGGTTATAGGAGTTAACTAGTTATGCTCTATGCTGATATCAAGGCATCTGATGTACTCTTCCTGCAGGGCCACCGACAGGGGTGGAGAGCCGGAACAAGAGTCCTGGGCCCGGCAGCAACAGGGGGCCCACCCAGCCGATGCTTGATGTTGGGCCCGGCCAGTGGTCAGGCCCAACTTCTGCATCTGGCCACTGGGGCTCTGGTTGCCACCAAGCCCCGGCTCTGCCCAACTCCTATGGGCCTCTCCCCTGTGCGGGGCCTCTTTCGTTCACCAGTGCGCAGCGGAAGCTGGATCCGACTTCCGGACGGGCCTAGCTTCCAGTGCGCATCGGTGGGAGAGAGAGGCCCGGTGTGGGGGAGAAAGGCAGGTAGGCCTGCTGGAGGCTCAGCATGGGAGAGAGTCCACAGGAGCTGGGGAGAGTAGGATCACCAGCGGCCTGAGAACATCCCCAAAGTGTGTGTGTTTTATTTTGTGTGTGTGGAGAAGGGGTATTATTGGATTGTGTGTGTGTGGGGAGTAATATATTTTGTGTGGGGAGGAGGGTATTGTATTTTATGTGGGGAGGGGGTATTTATTTATTTTGTACGGGGAGGGGGCTTATTGTATTTATTTTGTATGGGGAGGGGGGTATTGAATTTATTTTGTGTGGAAGGGTATTATTGTATTTATTTTGTGTGGGGAGGGAGTATTGTATTTAGTTTGTGTGGGGAGGGGGTATTGGGTATTGTTGGGGGTACTTATTGTGTGTCAGGGCAGGAGGAGGGAATGAGTGTGAGGAGGGGGAATTGAGGGGGTGGGATTGAGTGAGTGGGATAGTTGAGTGATAGCGAAGGGGTGGGAGAGTGTAATGGGAGAGAGGTGGTGGATGACGGTGGTGGGGGAATAAAAAAGTGGTGGGGGGAGAGAGTGAGGAAGAGTGGGGGGAAGAGTGAGAGAAATACATGGGGAGAAGGGGGGAAATAGAGGAGAAGGCTCGTAAGGAGGTGTGGAAGGGGACGGGGGGCTCGCATGCTCGCCAACGCGGGGAGTGAGGGGGGGGAGGCTTAAACTCTAGTCCTGGGCCTCCAGAAATCTGTCAGCGATCCTGTATACCTGTCCAATGTTCCTAGAGTGAGGCAGGAAATTATCCACACTGACTATTATTACTACATATTTTTTGGAACAGGTGATCCATAAGCATTGCCATACTGCCTTGCGTTTTAAGAAATCACAAGGTCATACGGTACCAATGAAGTCCACTCAGATCCCCCTGAAATTGGTCCTATTATGGAAATGTTTTGTGATGTGAATGTCTTCTTAATGAAGACTCTTTTGGACCAAGATCATTAGAGTGAAAAAAGATTCCACAGATGAGCACATAGGCTTAGCAGCAAGAAACCAGTCTATGGCAGTCGCCTCTAGAATGGCTACAAATGTGAGGATGTTTGTGAGTGCCCTGCTATCAATGTGATATAGAGTTGATCATGTTTTCACTGCTTGCAACCACTCGAGCACAAAATGTTACAAATTAACCAAGGTGACATTTTTCTGGAGCACATAGTGTGTGTACCTCAACATTTCATCATTTATTAAGAAATAAGCTTGTGTGGTCACTTAAACATATCGTGTACATCTTCGACCATGAATAGCTAAAGATGTAGAGAGACTTAATGTGCACGGTGCCAGAGAACGTGTCTGCCGCCGTCTCGCTGCGGATGGTCCATGCTTCAGGATCGGACCCCCGCAGCATTAATCCTCGTGCGCCAGGGCCGCCACGGTCACATGACCGTGGCTTCCCCTGGTGCAGAAAGCAGTTAGTCTTACTACATCTGCATCAGCTACAGTATGGAAAATAATAACTATATTTTTGCTCGGAGTCTATAAAATGTTAGCACTGTTTTAATGTAGAAATCCTTAATAACTTCAAACACATTTTTCGTGTTTTTTGAGACATCAGTAATGAAATCCTTTAGTCAATCTGTTTTCAAGAGCTTCATATCTCAGATTGGCTACTGAGAATGTACTGTACATTGTATTCGTCACAATGCAACACCTTGTATAACATCTTACAAGCAGAGGAACATTCAATAGTCAACATTACTTTGGAAAATAAGTTATGAATCAATGTATTTAATACCAACCACTGTAAATGGGCACTCACTTTTATACATTTCTGGAATTGTATTAAAGCAGCAATACTACATTACCCCATTTTTTTCCTTTTTGAAAAATGGGCAAATTTTGGGAAATTTGACAACAAATTACCACAAACAGCAAAGTGTTGCAGAGATCTTGCACTGCTTGGGAGGTGCACTAAAACCGGCTATAGAAATCAAAGGATGCTTTAAAATTAATTAAAAATGGCATTAAGAGTTGAATCCTAAAAAAAAAGAATGCAATATTATCCTATAGTAGAAAACAGATTTATTTAAAAAAAAAAACCCCCATATAAGATTTCACGTTTTGCTGCTTTAACCACAAGGGTTCTTAGTAGGAGATGGAGAATGAACATTGCTTAAGCATGAGTACATAAGTATTACTCACCAAGGAGTGCTTCTTCCGTGAGGAAAGCTCAAGTGTTGTGTCATAAAGACTCTCCACAAAGTTTCTAAGACAAGGAACATTTACTTCATTCTTCACAGCCTTAAAAGACAAATGTAACACATAGTTTTTTCCCCGATTCCAGCGTTGTATCAATTGTTAATATAACATGTAGAAGACTGATATAGAACACACTTACTGCAGCAACCGGCACAAGGATTTCTACAAATAGTCCAGCTAAAGCATGCTTGATATCTTTGTCTTTGACTTCTAAGAAATAATGTGCACATTCCTGAAAGGGAACACAAAGAATGAATGAATTTATGAAAATCCAAAATTCAGAATAGGAAATCCAGGATGCCACAATGATTATTGTTTAATAATTGGGTACATCCGGTCATTTCAAAGCTTTCATTAGCAGTCAAAACAATTGTCTGTATTCACAGCATACAGCCTAGTTTAGCGTACACTTAAAACAATGCAAATATTAATTGGCTTGACACTGCGCATAGGGGAAACATTAGGGTCACGTAACATTTAGTGAAGAATGAAAGAGTATAGTGGTATACCATGTTTGCAAGAAGATTGTGAAAAAATATATATCATGGACCCTTATGCAAGACGTCATGAATCTGTTGCTGATGTGCTAATCTCATGTGTGCCAAGACTTGTGCATAATTGAGTTATGTTTTTTTCCTCCTTTACTTAAAGTAGTATACAGATGTAACCAGCCTTACTGGTCACGTTGCAATGGTGTTGTTCAGGGAGCAAAGAAAAAGGCACACATAGGAATATGTGGAATATAAAGAAAAAGGCACACATAGTGCAAAATTGTCTGTAATCCAGAATTGGTGAGATGGTATAAGTTTTATTTTACAAGTGGGCAATCTCACAAATCAGATGACCCAGTGAGGTCAAAAGGCTCAGACAGAGTGGACATCAACGACACAGAGTCTTCCCGATGGCTGCAGCTGTGCGTTGTAGATGTCCTCTCTGTCTGAGCTATCCAGCACTAACTGATATGTAAGTGCAGAATTGCTTTTCTTTTGTTTTAATATATAAACATATTTTTACACCACCTATGTGTGTGACTACCCGTATTTGCAGGGTATCCACTGCAACATGTCTGGGGAGGATTGCCTTCCTATCACCAGCCGAGGGTCCACACACACTTCGACTACGTCCACAAGACCCAGAGGAGACCGTGGCGATGGAGAGATATCCATAAAGATACCTTTCAGCGCCTTTTGACCTCACTGGGCCATGTGAGTTGTGGCGTTGCCCACTAGTAAATAACTTATACCATCTCACCATTCTGGATTACAGATATGTTTGCACTATGTGTGACTTTTTCTTTATATTCCACATATGACTCTGCGCTCCCTGAACAACACCATTGCAATTTCTACAAGGATGGAAGGAGGATCCTATTGGGTTGATCAGTGCATCATTTTATTCCATTGATTTATTCACATATTGTTGTATGACTTTGAGCACTCTTACATTCACCATTATTATATTCACTTCATCACTATATGTCATTCGCCTAGAGAGCGCCTAGTGTATTTTCTTGTATATTTTTCACGTGGCCGTTAATCCTTTCGGGCCGCAGTCGGCACGGTCACAGGCGCACTCGCGGGCATGTTAACGGTAAAACTGGCTACATCTGGAGTAAACTATTGCTAATTTATACCCTGCTCGTCTTGGTTCTCATATCAATTGTCAGAGAACGAACACACTGCAAGTCCAAGCTTAAGATTGATACAAACATTACCCCAGCTGCGGTATACAAAACGCTGACACAGATTGCTTTCAGAAGTACAGTAACACAGGGGGTGCTCAACTTCAGACCTCAAGCTGCCCCCCCCCCAACAGGTCAGGTTTTCAGGATATCCCAGCTTCAACACAGAGGGCCAATCAGAGGCTCAGTCAAAAATTGATCCTCCTGTGCTGAAGCAGGGATTGATGGCGCCACTTGTGCTGAAGCAGGGACTGATGGAGCCACCTGTGCTGAAGCAGGGACTTATTGAGACTCATGTGCTGAAGCAGGTAAATATTGAAAACCTGACCTGTTAGGGGGCTTGTGGCATCTGTTACTGCAGGGGAGTTGAGCAGCCTTGCAGTAGTAACCGATGCACATTCAATTTCAGTCCCTATTCTGACCTGCACATGGTGAGCAAACGGTAAGTGCCATGTCAGATATTTGGAAGCAGTGTGCAATGCTTGAGCAGAGATCTTAGCTTTAGTTACAGCTTATAAGTAAATGTGTGTTGAGTTGCTCACAATGTAAAAAGCTTTACAATGATACCTGCATGAACTGTAGAGATGCTTCAAAGTCCTCCACGGGATACATCTTAATGCGAAAGAATTTCATGCCCATGATAAGACTGATGATACTTTGAACAATATATGGGTTTAGCTCTTTATGCCGCAGCTCTTTCAGCTCTGCCATAAATTTCTTTTTCACGGCAGGAAATCTGAAAGTGAAGTGGACAGTTAATAAATAATATGATCCTTTTTTTTTTCTTTCATAACACGTCTGGGCTTGTTTTTATAAAGCTCACCCAACTGAGTCACCTTTTATACCCAAATACTTGGCAACAAAAGATAAACGCGCTGTTCACTAGTCAATACAGAGAAAGATTTCTTATTTAAGTCTATATAGTGCAATTTAGTAACAAATGTTTCCTTATTTGGGTTCACTTCATAATTATCTTTCACATGAAGGGTTACAGTATATGCAAAGTGAGTTTTTACACAATGTGATTGGTTCTGCCTAATCGTGTTATTTTTACATTAAGCCATGTAGATACTGAAATATAGAAGAACTGACTTACTTTGACTGTGCTAATACACCTAAAACTTCAGCGTATAGATCCGCCACTATGTGCATATTTCCAGTGTTTGGACCAAGGTACCTATCAAGAGTCAAACAGCAACTGTTAAAACGGATTTTTTTTTTTTTTTTACAATGAGCCATTATTGATAGAAATTGCTAAGATAGAAATGACATTACCCTTCCTTGTATTTAAAGTGCTTGAAACCCAAGGTAATAACTTCATGTACCAAGCTGTCGATTACTGGATGTAACTGAATCTGAAAATATAACAGTAAATGAATAATGTAAGTTAAAGTAACTGATTGTCAGGCGACTGCTTGTGGAGCTGTTCAGATGTTTACATTTTAGAAATGACACCCTATGAACAAACGTAAAATAACATTCAACATTAAAATGATCAAAGACTAAGGGGACAATTCTATAAGCCTTCATAAAAAAAATCGCCGAACTCTTTTTGCCGCCTGTTTTTTTAGCGTTGCTATCACGCTATTCAGAAAGCTTCGATTACCTGTGATAGCAAAATTCCCAAAAGGGGCGAGTAGCCGGCGACGTTATGATCGCCTCTCTGAAAAGGCCAAATCCGGCGATTTGTTTTAGCTGCAGAGAGAGCTGCACAGACATCGACTATAGAGACATACAGTAGCATATGTCTCGGCACCCCAAACCCACCTTAGCAAACTTGACACCCTCTACAATTCAATATGCCGTTTTGTTCTCTAATGCAACTACAACACACATCACTGCGAAATGCTCAAAGAACTAGCTTGGTCATCACTTGAGTCTAGGCGCAAAGTTCATCTTTCCTGTCTTGCCTTCAAATACTTTCTGGGCAAGCTACCCGTCTATCTGAACAAGCTCCTCCCCCCTACCACATGCAGCACTTATCATCTGAGATCTGACTCCAAAAGACTGTTCATGGTCCCAATGCTCAACAAAGTATCCGACCGCTCCTCCTTCTCTTACCGTGCACCCCAAAACTGGAACAACCTAACGGAGACTCTCACAGCCGCCACCAGTCTAAGTTCTTTCAAAACTAAAGCTGTCACACATGTTAATCTGGTCTGTAACTGTTACATACGCCCATACAGTAAATATATAGTTTCTTAACTGTGCATGCAATGTCTTGTATATAATGTATACCCTGTTCACTTATGTAAGTGTATTTGTAACCATATATTTTTGTTATCTTAACTCTATGCCCAGGACGTACTTGAAAACGAGAGGTAACTCTCAATGTATTATTTCCTGGTAACACATTTTATAAATAAATAAACAAACAGAGAGCCGCCTCTCCCTGCGCAAATCTCGCTAGAGATCGATGTGTTTTCCCCCGCAAGGCATAAACACCCACCAAGAAACAAATCCCACCTTCACACCCCCCGCTACCTACAATAAGCATGGCAGTAGTTAACCCCTTCATTGCCTTGGCAGTTAGTCGCTAAGGTAATGAAGTTGATTGTAAATGCATTTTTATTGCATGGGATTCATGCCGGGGGTCTCCGGTGCTGATATTAATGGGTATCAGCTCCGGAGACTCCCGGAAAGAATCTGATGCAGGAAAAAAGCATTTTTTTTCTAAGTCCTCTCTCTCCGTCTCTCAGCAGCTTCTCCCCACCCTCACGCCAACTTTTCCTGGCGTGAGGATTTTGGGAGAAACTCACCATTCTAGAGCCATAATTAGGCTCAATAAGCTAATTGAGGCTTCTAGAATTGCATGAGTTTCAGAACCTGCCGATAAGTAGCTTATCGCCGCTCACCCGGCGATCTTTTTTTGACGGCTGAAAATTTGGGTGATTTATGCCTTTATCGCCCACGTATTGAGGCTTACTGAATAGCAGTAGGCATTTTTGTCTATAAGTGCTCTATAAGTGCTCTATAAGTGGCTTATTGAGGCTTATAGAATAGGCCCCTAAATATAAAGGTACCGAAGAGAACAAATGCATTGCCGCTGATTTTATGGCACAGTCTTGAGCAAACTGAAAATGTAGAACATGAAACAATAGTGTTTGATTAACAAACCAAACTAATTAGGACTAAATATTATACTAAAAACATACAAGTACTGTGCAGGTATATATAACAACGCATATATGTATATAAAAAGTTACCTTTGTGCATTTAGGATGTAGGTTTTTGGGGGACTTACCTAACAAATATTCCTCACTTAAAGGGGACATGATACCGCAATTAAAGAGCTAAAATAGAAGGATAGGAAGAAGGTATCTAAAGAATAAACCACTAGTATTATGTGGTAATGGACTCCTGACAGTAGGGCATGGTTAGTGGTGATCTTGTAAAAAATGTATGGTTTTTATTATTGTAATTTATTTATAGGGTTGCAAATGATTTCACAACACTATACAATGGGGAGGTGAGACAATATCAATGAAACAAAGGAAAGATTGCATCAACAACATTGGTGCTCATAGGTCTGCACATCTATTAAAATATACTGTATCTGCACATTCTGTACACTGAGTACTCTGCAAAGTCTAATAACTCGTTCCTGCCCACTCTATACATGATAATATGTACAATAAACACATCATCCTGCACATATTTTACATAGGTTGTTCAACACACTTGACTAATAATCTGCAGACACGATCGCCCATATTTCCTAAACAGCATTCTGCTATAAGACTACTTGCAGCGCTGAAGACATCTCACAGCTCATTGACGTGAAAAAAACGGTACAGTACCTTTCAGCGCCGGAATGTGCCTCCTTTCAGCGCCGGAATATGCCTCATGGCAGAAGACTGCCTGGTAAATATGGGCCTATATGTCTAGTTTCTCCAACATACCCACATGCTAGCGACATTTTGTGTCAATGAATTAAGCATCAAATAGTTGTTTTGCAACTAAGTAGACCCTAGCAGAGTTATTTCTGGGTATACAGTAATATATGATGTTGCTTTGCATCTAGGTTGCCCAGCTTGTAGCAGTTAGTGATTTGGAAGCAGTGACATGAAGCTAACCCACTGCAATGTAATGCATTAAATACTAATTTTTCTCCTGGTCTTCTCTATCATTTAAAAAAAAACATTGGCTTCAGATGTCCTTTTAATCTGATGTTAAATGTCAGCTCTAATTCTACCGTCTGTCTCAGGAAGCCCATAATTCAAAATCCACTCAGCACTCAATGCTTCATAGAACGACCCAGCTCCAGTTCAGTCATATGGCAGCTGTCACAAGCAATACTTTTGTTAAGTTTCTCTGTACTACAATAAACTTTCAATATGTTCTAAATAACCTTGAAATGTTGGCAACAATGCGCAACTAGCCTTAAAATTCCATCCCGGATACCAAAACAGACTGAGACCATTAGAAAGGGTGAAGTTTGTAATGGGTATTCCAGGGCCGCCAAACTCTTTCCCGGGGTCCAGGATTAGTCTCCCCCCGGGTTGCTGAGAGTGGGGGGCGGGGAGAGAAGGGAGAAAGGGGTGTGAACACCCTCCCTCACACACACACACTTCCCCTCTCTCACTCTTCCCTCTTTCACACGCTTCCCCCTATCTCTCACCTCCCTTTTTCCCCTCCCCCTCCCCCTCCCCCCTCTTACTCTCCAGACTCCCCGTTCACTCACACTGTCCCGCTCATTCTCCCTGCCTCTCTCCATCCCATTCTGCCCCTTTCTCCTCCCCCTCCCTTTCTCTCCTCCCCTCTCCCCTTTCTCTCCTCCCTTCCCTGCTCTCATTCTGCCCCCCCCCCACCCTTCTCGCTCACTCTGCTTCCGCCCCACCTCCTCTCTGGAGCCCTATCTGTGGAGCAGGGGTGCCGATAACAGAAGTTGGTCCTGATTTTCATCAGGGCCTAACTTCCATGTTTGGACCACTGCAGTGAGCTCCTCTCAGCAGCCGGGCCCGGGACAGATGTTCCTGTGGTCTCCCCCTGTTCTTAGGTCCTGGGTACTTCAAAGCAAAAGCACCAACACACCCAATGCACCGAACGGAACATATTTTTAATTTATCACCTTATAAAATGTAACAAATGAGCGAGACTTTGCCATACCTGTTTTAAAACTTCTATTAGTACTAATGAAAAAATAAAATCAATGGCCAGATCCCGTCGTTCCATCAAGTAATCTTTTTGCTGTTCGTCACTGTAAACGAAACAAAAAATAGCATGTATTAAATATTTAATCCGACATTTTTCAAATGCAAACAAAATATTTTCTGTACACAATCACTACAATATTACTCTAAAGTGCTTACAATTAATGCAGTTTAGGGACACTTATCACCAAGGCTTTTGGTTAATCACTACAAAACAAAATACTCTCTTTCCACTCCAGAGATTATTTCTAAGCCTACTTATTACATATTGTGGGTTTGCATTACATTTTCAGCATTCATTTGGGGAATATCACTTAAACTTCCATCTGCTTTTTATGCTCATGTATACGGTATTACCAACACCATGACCAGTAACATGTGTATCATTCATTTTTATCATTTATAAAATGTAATCATTTTTTTTTTTTGTGTCTAAAACCTGAGTACTCTAAATGCAAATGACTGGGAGCGGTCCCCTATTATAGCACACTGTAATGATACCACAATAGATCTTTCAGGGACTCAGGTACTGTATGTGGTTTAAATCCTGTACTTGGCAGCTGAAGTGGCTGAACAGATCCCAAGAGTAACAATGAGATCAACTACTGCATTTTGTATGTCAAATGTTTCACTTCTTTAATCACAGAGAATGATGCTCAGAGTATGAAACAGGATTTCATAGGTTTATATGCAAATAATCGTTTCTATTAAAATAAAAGTTCTACGCACTTTTTATAAATAGACAACAAATCAACAGCTACCAAACGTAACACGAAGAATAATGCAGCAACTACTTCCAAAATAAAAATAAATCCACCAGCCAATAAGAAATGTAAAAAATATAAGCGGTATGTACATTAATGGCGCTATATAAATAAAGACATACATACATAAGAGATAATGTTTTTTTTGGCAGGATATAAAATGACTATGTTGGAATATCAACCCAAGTAAGTGAATCAGGAAATAGCGTATAAATCTACACATCCCATTACACGGACTCTGCAAATGTTTTCAAATGTTATTATTTAACAAATCTGAAATTTGAGTCCACAAAATGTAGAATTATATATCATTAGAATATAAGAACTACCTGTGATTGGTCAGACAATATTGTCCAGCAAACCCAGTATCCTGGGAGCTTCTGGGAGCATGCAGCTGTGTGTCTCCCCTCCTTTCACATTATTTAGCATTGGAAAATGAATTTAGGCTCAAACTAGCAGCAGACTTGGCCTCCATCTTGACAGCTGACAGCTCGGTACCTTTGTTCCATTTATTCCTCTATTATGCGAATGCAGTACGTACAAAATACTGTGTGGATCTGGTCAGGTGATCACACCTAACGCACTAATGCTATGAACATTGTAAAGTAACAGTAATCACTGAGCTAAATTATAATGCAGTTTTTTTTTTTTTTAAATACCAACTGAGTCTCCATGCAAACAATAATTTGACATAAATCTCACAATCAGATAAACAGTATGCGATCAGGCTTAACGTGTTTGCCATGAAAACAGAATAGACAAGAAAATTGTGTACTGGTGTACATGCACTTTAGTGCTGAAGAGGTGCGCAATGTGATATATTGACTATTCTTAAATGAGTATCTAAAGTGTGCCCAGTTAATACAACATAAGGATAAAATGCTAACATCATAGTCATTAAAGTAGTTTCTACCACTATTATATGTCAATATTTCTGCACACCTTCAGGCGATTCATCTGCATTGCATTCCAGCTTGTTTCCTATCCCAAGCTGCAAATAAGCAGGAAATATCTTACCCTACTTGGCCAGCCAAAATTGGAAGACAAGTAGCTTGTGTTTTGGCCAAGGTTATCTTATCTCACTCTACTTGAGTAATGAATTAATGCAATAGCATTTAGGAAAATTACAGCCCTTGAAAATATACTGCATTAGGAGAGATTGGAAATCTTTTGTCTCTTCAGTAAACAAAAAGATAGACTGCAGCTGTTTTTAAATGTAGAAGAGAGTATGTTTCTGGAACTGTTCAACCTGCCACTGTTGGCAGGTATGGCTGTGAAAGGCTGTAGATGTACTGTATGAATGCACAGTAGTCTTACAAATGTGTGAGCAATGAAAGGGCTAAGAAAAGCATGGCAGTCACTTGGGTTTTGAGGTGAGGAAATTTAAAAAAAAACATTGTTTTAGCAGTAGGACACCAACAATGGTGGATTTAGGGGGGTTAACAAAACGATGTGTTAGGTATAGAGAGTGTTACATAGTAAATAGTCATACATCCATCAAGTTCAACCTATGTATAAACCTGGTAGGTTTGGGTTATTATTCTGTCCTCCTCCTGTGCAATAATCCCATGTAAGGGCAGGTTTGCCAGGAGTTAATATGGGTTTGTCCCACCCACTGTAATTCAGTTGGTTAGAGAAGGTAGTGCTCAGGCCTTGTGTCAATCAGAGGCACAGGGGTGGGTCGACTGGATCTGTACTAAATGAACTACCACTTCCTGTTTTAGCGAGTTCCTCTCCACCTTAGAGAAAGGATAGTCGGTTCCAGTAAGCTGCCAGGGCTCTGGTACGTTTAAGGCCCTCCCTCTGGGAGAGGGGAGAGATATTTCTCTTACTCCACAAGGGAGTAAGGACAGCTCCTAGGGCCCTGACTAGGAGTGGTATCCAGGGACATTCTGAAGGTGACAACCTTTGATTGCTGTGTGCTGTGATAGAGACTGTGCTGAATCAGGAAGGACCAATAAAGAACATCTGCTTTTATCTATACGTCCTGCCTGAGAGTGGAGTATATTGGGAGGAGGGGGACATAACTCTTTTGCAGGTACTCCACCCCACACAACTGGGGTCTGCACAAGATGGAGGCGCTGCACCAGTAAGAAGAATTCGGGCACAGCCCCAGAAGCCTGTCCTGTTATCCCCCATGTCATCGCGGGAGACTCAGGGCCCCCTGTTACCAGCAGGTATGCACCAAGAAGACCCATGTAAACAGAGAGCTAGTTCCCTTAGGAGACCCAATGTGAGATTGGGTGGGGGAATCACCGTTACATATGCTAAATGTAGACGACAGATACTTTATCCTATATCCGTACTTACAGTATATTGATTCAGGGGAAGGTAAGCAAAAAACCCCAGTGACATATCATCCAATGATATCTCATAAGGGGAAAAATAAATTCCTTCCAGACTCCAAGAATTGGCAATCAGATTAATCCCTGATCAACATCTTTCCCATGTTTACTTATTAAGTATATCCCTGTATACCTTTCCTTTCTAAAAAGATGTCCAACTTTTTTTGAACAAATCTATTGTATTTGCCATCACAGTCTCCATGGGTAATGAATTCCACATTGTAACTGCCCTTACTGTAAAGAACTCTTTCCTTTGTTGCTGGTGAAGTCCAACGTTAAGGAATGACCCCGTGTCCTTTGTACTGCCCTTGGGATGAATAATTATTTTGAAAGCTCCTTGTACTGTCCGAAAATATATTTGTATATAGTTATTATATCCAATCTTAGATGCCTCTTTTCTAATGTAAAACAATCTAATTTCGCTACCCTCTCCTCATAAATCAGATTACCCATCCCCTTTATTAATTTGGTAGCTCTTCTCTGCACTTTCTCTAGTCCCATAATGTATTTTCGAAGGCGTGGTGCCCACAATTGTATTCCGTATTCAAGGTGTGGTCTTACTAATGCTTTATAAATGGGCATAATTATGTTTACTTCCCTTCCATCCATTGCCAGTTTAATGCAAGATAAAATCTTGTTTGCCTTTGCAGCTACTGCATGACTTTGGGCACTATTGCTAAGCCAGATGTCTACTAGCACTCCTACATTCTTCTCCATCAAGGATTCCCCTAATTTATCCCTAATGTGTAAGTCGTCTGTTTATTTATGTTTCCCAAATGCATAACCTTACATTTATCTGTATTAAACCTCATCTGTCATTTACCTGCCCAAGTTTCCAGTCTCTCCAAGTCCTTCTGGTGAGAAATTGCATCCTGCTCTGATTCTACTACCTTACACAATTTAGTGTCATCAGTAAAGATGGAAACTTTGCTCTCTATGCCAACCTCAAGGTCATTAATAAACAAGTTAAAAAGCAGAGGTCCCAGTACCGATCCTTGAGGTACTCCACTCAGAACTTTATCCCAAACTGAAAAAGTTCCATTTATGACAACTCTCTGTTGTCTATCTTTCAACCAATTTTCAATCCAGGTGCAAATATTTTTACAGAGTCCAATTTGCTTTATTTTGTACACTAAACTCTTTTGCGGAACCGTATTAAACGCCTGTGCAAAATCTCAGTAGACCACATCAACTGAATTACCCTGGTCTAAATTCCTACTTACCGCCTCAAATAAATTAATAACGCTAGTTTGGCATGGCCTATCCTTCATAAATCAATGCTGACTATTATTAATAATTTTGTTTTCCATTAAGTATTCCTGAATATTATCCCATACTAACCCTTCAAGTAGTTTCCCCACTATTGAAGTCAGGCTTACAGGTCTGTAATTCCTCTGGTTGTGATCTAGCTCCCTTTTTCAAAATAGGTTCCACATCTGCTTTACACCAATCTTGTGGTACTGATCCTGTGGAAATGGAGAACTTGAATATTAAATGTAATTGGTTTGGCTATTACTGAACTTAAGTCCTTAAGAACTCTTAGATGTATGCCATCGGGCCAGGTGACTTATTTACTTTAATTTTATCAAGCCGCCTATGAACTTCTTCCTCAGGTAACCAATTGTTCGTTAATATAGAGGTTGTAGCTTCTTCCTGCGGCACTATTATTGCAATTGATTCTTCCCATGTAAACACAGAGGCAAAGAATTGGTTTAATGCCTCGGCTTTTTCCTTATCTCCAACAATCTGCCTGTCCATCTCACACTGAAAGGGTCGTATATTCTCTTTTCTAATTTTTTTTGTTATTAAGGTACTTAAATAACTTTTTAGGGCTGATCTTACTTTCTATTGCAATCCTTTTTTCATTATCCATTTTTGCTAAGTCTTTTCCACCTATGATTCATTGCTAAAGTGTGCAAACGAAGTGTACACAACGGTTCAGTGGCCCTTTAAACCAGGGTTATGTTGTGGTCATCTCTTAGTCATCAGATCAATTATTCCTAACCGGGATTCTGCAGCACCCAGGGGTAGCGAGAGTATCAAAAGGATGCCACAGGATTTCCCCGATCTCCCAGAGCAACGAGAGAGTAGGGCAGTTGCTAGGGGGCTGGGCAGTTTCCTCCATCCTGATTGGCTGCTGCTGGGTAATGCAGCCAATCAGGAGGGGGTGTGACTAAGCCGAGGAGGAAACAATGAGAGAGGTGAGCCTGAGTGCCTATCTGTCATGTGTGCATTTGTTCTCTCCTGGTGTGTGTATTTTTTGTGACCGTCTCTGCCCTGTGCCTTCTGTGACTCTGCCCCCAATCTCTCCTGTGACTAAGTGTCTTGTTGTGTGTGGGGGGGTGGGTCTCAGCAACTAAGCCCTGTGATTAGGGGGGCACTAAGAGAAAACAGGTTGAAAACCACTGCATTCGACTTTTGCATTAACTTTTCACAATGGCCCAAAACAGTTTTTATTCAAATATCAACAATAATGGTGGAATGTTATAGAGAAATTAATATCAAGAAGATGCGCTTGTTCAGACAGACCTGTTATAAATGGATTATGATCATTGAAAATAATTTAAAATGCAATAAAAAATAACCTATTTAGGGGCCTATGCAGAGAGCAGCGAATTTTAAAATTGGCGAGTTTATTAAAAAGTAGCTTTTTTGGAGAGTTTTATTCTCCATATGCAGAAATGTGCGAATTCTGCTATGTTTAACATGAATGCGTCTGGCGAGTTTAAATTGGCGAGATGCGCGCTTCAGAAATGTGTAAAAAAAAATTCGTGCCTTTTTTTTCCCTTTGCAATGGCCGCGAGCGGCAGCTTCTTGCCAATTTTTTCTGGCGAGGCAAAAAGGAGACAATCGCGCCATTTTATTGGCGCGAACAGCCGCTAGATGCCGTTCGCGCCTCTCTGCATTAGGATATTTTTAAAACTGGCGAGATGGAGGTTCTCGCCAGCCGCGAGGCGAGTTTTAGAAATAGAAACGAAAATTTGGCGCGTTTTTCGTAACTCGCCATTTTCTGCTGTTTTCTGCGCGATTTTCTCCAAAAAATGGCGAATTTCGAAATAGCGCTGCTCTCTGCATAGGCCCCTTAACCTTTTACGGTAAACAATGTAAATCAGTACTGAAAGCACAGATTACATCCCTTATAAGTGTATATGTATAAATGTATAACTCACTTCAGTGAGCAAATGCAGAAAGTGTGTATGTATGTAATCCACTGAACAAAAAGGATTTACACAAATGAGCATAGAAAAAAAAGGATATTCCTTTCTTTGCAATGCAGATGAAAAGCCAATAGATGGCTTATTTTTGCTGCCCCATATTCAAGGATAACCACTCCTTTTATAAAGACATTTACAAAACAAAAAACAAGGGGTGTAACAAATAGCAAAAATTCTTTCTAGATACAATTAAATAAAAAAAAAACATGTATTTAATATACTCAAATGGTTTAAAAAAAAGTTAGTAGTACTGTGAGTGCAGTAGTTTTTTTTTTTACTGATTGACAGATGGATCCAATTAGAAATGGGTGTTAAATACAACCTTTCAAAACCAAAGACCACAAATCCCAGATGCAGCCACAGTACAAGTGGAGAAACGCGTAGGATTACAAAACAGAAAAGTTTGCACATCTCTACTAGCATTACAGAGCACAACACAAAATAAACACGGGATTAAATGCTATGCAATTACTTGGATATTTTATGTTAATCTGTAATATGTTGTGTTAGAACTACTGCCATTACATATGCATGTAAAACATACACTTTTTTTTTACATTTTATCCAGGTAACCAAACAATTCATTAAAATTTTATGTCTACACATTCTCTTGATATGGGCATATTCTCCCCTGTTAACCCAACAACAAATACATGTCTGGGAAGTGAAACCATAGGTTTAGAATGCTGTACATGATATGGAATATGGTATTGATGAATTCGAGAGAGAACCCTCAGATAATTATAGTATGGGTAAAAGATCTTCTTGTAGCTGGTGTCACCCGAGTCACCTTTATCAAAAATTAGGCTCAATTGTTTTGGAATGAATCCCTAATTTGCATGAATGTCTTTCATCCCAATTGATTTTGGATTGGTGTCAACCATTTACCGTACCATTACAGGGGCATCCAAAAATAGCATTCTTGCCCTGCACGTCACGGAATCAAATAGTAGACAGTGAAGGTGGCGCTGAACATCTTTTTGACAGTACCCAACCTAAAGTGTCAAATCAAGGAGTCGAATATGAAGTAGGGAAGACAGGCATACACATCTGGTGAAAAGGGTCGTATAGGACAATTTTAATATGTATTTTCAAGATGACAACACATTGCTGTCCTTGTCTTGAAAGCCTATATTACAGGAGCAATTAAATTCTTACAATCCAAGTGTGTTGATGTGTAACAAACAGAGGCACAGAAGCACATTAGTAAAGACGGTGCTCTCTTTTCACTGATATTCTTGTATATTCATGGTGGCACGTATTTCTTTACTAAAATGTACAACTAAAATAGTTGCCCATGTTATAACCACATAGCCAATAAAAATGTAACAAAGAGAAGGTTTGTTTGCACAGCAGTAAAAATTGATCTGCGGCTGATAACTCTTCTAATTGTGCACACGGTCCTTCAATTAAAAATCATCTTGACGAAAATCGTACAATTGACATCCCTAAACTCTGCAATTCAGAAGCAAGGAAAGTTTAAACATGCATCTTTTTGGCAATATTACCTTTTAGATTTGGTGTTTGTTCTCGGTCTGTATTCATGTGACTCATCTTCAATTCCATTCTGTCGCTTGTACCAGTCAAATAAGGTGCGCAGTATGGACGGTAAACAATAATCTGACAAAGAGCTCATTGAACTTATTACCTGTGGAAAGAGAGAGCAAAACAATGGCACTTTTATATTTCTGCAGAGAAAAGAGGATCACACTGATAGGAATCACTTTACATTTTGGGGCAGGTTCATCAAGCGTTAGCTGCCATGGACTAGAAGGCCATGGACTAGGCCGTGTCAGGAGCGATACCCCACACTGGAGCTTGATTAATCCTGGCAGTTTTTCAGAGAAATGGTTAATTTAATCTAACAATGGAATACGTACACATAATAACAGACTCTACATGTTGCATCAGTTCATCATAAGGGTCATTGTGGGCGCACACACATTCACCTATCCCCGGTGAATGCAAAGTGCTGGGTAATAAAGTATGGCTTTTATCATTGTACTGCTTAGTTTTAACACAAAATAAACAGGATACTATAGTTCAGTTGGACACTAAAATTCTAACATTTCTGCTGTGTGCGATACTTAAAATGAACAAAATAATTTCCTTTCCTCAGGTCAAGACTAGTTTATGAGACAATTTCTATTGAATCCAGTAAGAAGGTACTATTAATGACAGAAGTGTTGAGAAGATATATTTTATAAAAGGAGTAATACTATAACTGGATCTAAAAACCAATGCAACATGAAGACTTGAAAACAAAGTACAGTATGTTTTTAGAGACTTACAAAAAGAAGGTAACCTTGACAGTCGCTTTACAAATATTTTTAGTGGCCTATATAATTAAATGAAGTATGATAAATATCTTGACCCATAAAATTACAATTGTATCGTATTGTACAACACAGATTGTCTTGACTCAGAGATGATGTGAAACAATTTCATGGACTATGGAGTGGTTAGTGAACAAAATGGGTTCTTAAAATCTGCCTTGCCATAAAAATTAATTACTTTACCACATTGCGGAAAAGTCCAATATGCCCAAATCTATTTGCTTTACAATCTGCCTGTATAATAAACAGTAATTTGTTGTAAACAACTGTGGCCTGGGTTCCCTGGTTTGGTTTTTACCTCCGCTGCAGCTTGGGAGAAGAGAGGTTGCTACAGAGTCAGGTGACTAGGCCTGGCCAATGGAGTGTTAGGATTCCCTGCTGAGGCAGTTGGTGCTCTGAGGGCTTGCTGTCAGTTGGAGCTGGGACACAGCTAGGGGAGGTTGTATAGGTGCAGGGGTCTGTGACTCTCTGCACTAGGCCAGAGATCCCCTAGCCGCCAGTTAGGCCCCAACTCACCCTAGATTGTGGCTGCTGTAGGAAAGGCCCATTCAGTTAGGGATCCTGCCCTTTTAGTGATTAGCCAGCTTAGGGTCACAGTGGTTTCATTTGAACTATTGCTGCTGCAGTCTGTGACCAGACTGCCAGAGAGGGAGCGACCATAATTGCGGAAGTCACTCCAGAGGGAGACATCCCATCCAGCGAAGGATATTGTTGGATCGGCAGATCCCCTGCTTCTCGTTGTTAGCGCGCCTGGGTGTGGACACACTCGGCAGGTACTTTTCACCAAACGCGCACCAACACCGGTATAATAAGGTGCTGATCACGCCTAGTGGGGTGGGCATCTTTTGGGGACACTTATTGTGTGAAGTAACAAAAGGACACCTCTGGTACTGTGGACACGGAGTGGGGATACACGGTGGTGGGACAATGCCCTGCGGCGAGGTATAGCAGTAATCATTAGTATTGCTATTGCCTGTATGTGGTTTATGGTTATTGCTCACAGTAAATGTTATTATTGTTATTGTTATAATCTGTGGACTGTTATTAATAGCTCCTGCTCGGGGTTATCCCATCCAATTGGGATCCCGTGCAGGTTTGAGGCGCTGCCACTCAGTATATTCGTTACCCCAGGCTCCCAGTAGCAGAGGCTCAGATCCCTGTGAGCCAACAGGTACTGCCAGCACTAGTAGACCCTTCACATTAGAGGGAAAAAAGGGCTACACAACATATATGTATTCTTACTAAATAGATCCCTATATATGTGCATGATGAAAAACGCAATGCTAATCCAATCTTCTACATAGCATTGTTGTGGAACATTTACAAACTAAACATATTTAAACATCCCTTATTAAATAACAAGAATTTTTTATGTTGCAATGCAGCCTCCAACATCTAGTATGCCTAGTCCTAAATATACATGAGGAGCACATGAATCCTCTACTGGGAGGTGTAGGACAGAGGGGATATCTATATCCTGTCTTGTTTTGGTATGTGCCTTTTATTTGCAATAATTTTTTTCTCAGTACTACAGTCCTATAGAAAGTCAAGACATAATACAAGTATAAATGTATAAAACAATAGCAAATTATGCTTTGTAGGCCTATCTGGCATTAAATGGGTTAACAAGATAAATACATATATACTGTATACATATACTGTATATCTCTATATGCATACTATTTAAAATATATATTTTTAAAACCAACAGGTATTTATAGAAGATGAATGAAGATGTTGTGTAGTGTGTGAGTGTGTACTACGTGGAGGTCGAATAAAATGCAGCCTTCATAGTAATGTATCAGAAGATACACTATAAACATATCCTGCACATACTGTTACTTTGCGTAGCTGTAACTCCCTGCACATTGCCAGCAACACAAGGCATTCTTGAAAACTTGGTGCATAATGATTTCATTCACCAAAACAATTAAGTGATTCATATTGAAACAGCCACATGCCATGTTTTCTCTTCAACATGTAAAGAGGACACTTTTTGGAAGGTATAAAGGTCAGCATACACACACACACATATATGTGTACAGTATTTTATTCTTTCTTTCTTTGCTCTTTCAAGTCACGGCAGGAAGGAAGGGTGGAATTTGCAAAAAAACCTGTCTCTCGGAGAACAGGAAGGGAGGAAAGTCTAGCCAGCCAGTTGGTTACTCAACTCCTTCATTTATTGGAATCAAGTCCCATGAAGGGATGAATTCTAGCTCTGTGCTGGTGATGAAAGGGAGGGCACTCTTGTATAAATATGTCCTTGTTGCACTAAATGATCACGTTCTTTCACCATAAATGAGCTACTTACAGCTTGGAGATGCCAGGTCTTTGCAAAACAGAGCATGTTAAAACTTTTTATTCATGCAACATCAAATGTGCTTTATGTAAATGATTTCTTAATATTTGTCTTGGCATTATTCACATATATAACTGCACGTAAAAAACTGTTAACTATTTGCTAGAACCTTTAATGAATGATTTAATTTACCATGGAAGACACTGGTTACACATTCATATATCTTCAAATAAATGTTTTCAATTACATATTTTCAAGTTTTAGTTTGACATATGTACAGTATGTATTTAAATCTTTATTTATATAGCACCCACATTGAACTCGCCACTTTGCAGAAGAGACAATACAGCACATGGAATTATAATACAATAAGTGCAATGAACAAAATCAGACAATAGGAAAGGAAATCCCAGCCCCGGGGGACAATCTAAGTGGTATTTTGTAAGACCTACAGAGACAGCAGGTGAAACAATAAGTACAGTAGATGGCAGTGCTTTGCCACAATGGTTGGTAGGAGCGACTTTGGGTGTGACAGTAGCCATAAGTCCAGGCTATTGGAATACTTAATTTAAGAGGAGCTTTAAGGTTTCACTTAAAGGGGGAGAAAGAAGGTGCTTGGCATATACAGTAGCGACATCTTTTATTGAACTAAATGCCGGCGGCATGCCGGGATCTACCCCAGCTGCCGCCAATAATAACCGCGCGCCGCCGCGTTTCCCCCACGCACCCCCCCTCCTCTTCGCGCGCAATTTACCCCCCCTTCCGGACCCCGAACCAGGCTTCTGCTCTGCCCCTCTGCTTCCCCGCACCCCCGCTTACCTTAATTTGATCTCCAGGGGTGTCGGGGAAGCCTGGGGAAGCCGGGGAAGACGGGGAAGCCGGGCGCGCATGTGACTGTGACGTCACAGTGCGCCGCCACGCGCCGCGGCTACCCGCTTCCCAGACGCATGCAGCCGGCGGCTTTTACTCGAATAAAAGCTGCCGCTGCTGTAGTTAGTGAGACGGAGTTCCACAGGTAAGGGGCAGTGAGGGAAAAAGGTTTAAGGCACGAAAGAGCAGTAGATGTGAAGGGGTGCAAAGGAGACTGTTATGAGTTGAATGCAGCAGACGAGCATGGGTACAACGAGAGATCAAAGCTGATATGTAAGGAGGAGCAAATGAGTGGAGAACCTTGAAGGTGATCCGAAACTTGATGAGAAGCCAGGAGAGGGATTTAAGGAGGAGATGAGCAAGGACTTTTCAGGGAGAAAGTAAAATTATTCTAGCCACAGCATTTTGGAAAGATTGCAAAAGGAGAAAGTTGTGAGGCAGCCTGTTATTAGTGTGTTACAATAATCCAGACGGAAGAGGGTAAGGGCATGCTACAAAGCTAAACTTTTTACATGTCATTTTTACAAAATAACTACTGTCACTCGAACTTGAGAACTATTCTTCTGTTTTCCACATAATGTAACAAAGTTCATATGTATGAGTTATGTAAGGTGCATATTTGACCATACTAAATTGTGAAACAGTGAACTTATTACATTTAGGGTTAGCATGATAATAGCATCAATTAACCCCTTCAGTGTACATCTGCGTCGCCCCAAAGGCTGACGCCTGATGGGGCTGCCCAAGAGCTGCTCCCCTCTGTACAGAACCAGCATGCTAAGGGTAACCGTTAACATTTGCTTGTACTATGTGGAACGTGAACTCCACCCACTGGAATGTTAATGAACCAGGAAGACAAAGGACTTTGAATCCACAGCTACATTCAATCTGTACCCCTTCAGTGTATATCTGCGTCACCATAAGGCAGACAGCCTTCGGCGCAGCCAAAGGGTGTGAGCTATTTTCTAACGTTCGCTGATGTTTGGTGATGTTAAAGCTTCTCTATTTCAATCTGAATTTTCCAACTCTATCTGTCCATGAAATGTCTGTGAATTGACTGTATATCCCTGTTCATTTAATGTAACCATGTATTGTTATAACTCTGTGCCCAGGACATACTTGAAAACGAGAGGTTACTTCCTAGTAACACATAACTATAAATAAATAATAAATATTTTTTTTGCTATTTCATCATGTTATAATATGATCCTGCACAGTTCTTCCTAATAAACATTGTTAAACACAATAAAGGAGAGCGTGAAAAGGAATATAACAATTCCTGATTTACGTGGAAATGGGTCCAAGAAAAAGAATCAGAAACTTCAGATACAGCAACTTCTGTCATTGTGAAGGGATCAAATATTTTAGATTATATGCTCACTTATTTGGGGGCGAATGTTTACTTTTAAGTACTGTATATCCAGGATCTATACAAAGAACTTGATATGAAACTTTTCACCACATGGGTTGCACAATTAACACAGGGTCATACATTTAAATAAAAGGACAGGATATTTAACCTTCAGCAAAGGAACATTTTGTTTTATTATTTAAACAGTGAGGGAAGTGAAAATGTGAAATGTGCTGGACAGTACTCCTTGATAACGCACCAGTGGGGTGCGAAGTGCGTAGGAGTGCCTTTGGTGTGTCCTTTTTATTCATGTCTGAAGAATAAAATACATTTTTATACTCAATTTTGGTGCTCCTGACCCCAATTTCAGTGCGCTTCTTCTTCCTTGTTTGCTGTATATGTACTGCACATTAGCAACTGGCAGATTCGGTATACTGTAGGTGTTTTAAAAAAAAGATTGGATATCTTTATGGAAAGGAAAGTTATGAACGAAAAGGCTCAACAGCTTAAATCATAGGTAGATAATTGATGCAATCAGTTCTGGAACCAGCAAGCCTTTCTTTTAGCATCGTTGCACTGTTTTTTTGTTTGCCATCCTCTGAATCAATTAACAAAAGTATGAGTATTTAGTGTTGTCTGCTCCTTCTAACCATAGACGGATGTGGATGAGACATCTGGGGGCAACACTGGGGAGCAGTCATGTAATGAATGTTTTGTGATGGGAACCAATGGCAGAGGAGGCGGAAAGGAAATTGTTGGCAGCTGACTTTCAAATTCATGTGGATCCCTGGTACCTCAAACTGTTACTATTAACAATAGTCTTTACAGGTAGTCCTCGCTTCCAATGTTTCACTTTACAACCAATGTCATATCCAACGCTTTACAATGCAACCCTATGGGCCGTTTTTTGACGCCTGAATGCGTTATCCAACGCTCACCGCCACTGACTAACATGGGACTCACTTTACAACGGTTTCACTATCCAACGCTACTTCCAGAACGGATTCCGTTGGATAACCGAGGACTGCCTGTACTTTAAGATTCAGATGTAGCCATTGTTATTGCACTCACTGGCACACTCCGACACGTGATATAGTGCATTAGCTCCGCCTCATTTCCACATGCGGCTGATTCAAACCAATGCCCACGTCTCCTGCTGGCACATTGAGTAGGCCCAACACGCCAGGAGGAGTAATATCGTTGGCTACATCTGCATGTCTTTTATTAACATCACAATGCAACTATTTTACTATGTATTCAAGGAAGAAACTGGTTGTAAGTATTCTTACAAATATTCTTCTAGTGTTCCTCACAGACTATTTAAAGCATTTGGGTGCTACAGGACATAGTTACTATGTCATGGGGTCTGGCACTCCACAGGTCCCATGTTGTAATAGCCATGTCATTATATATGTCCTCGTTTTTGTAGAGGAGATCACGTTCTACTCTCCTGTGGATCTTCGAGGAAAGAGGACTCCTCTTCTGTTCCGTCATCAATGATGGACCGATCACATCAAGTATTAGGTGACATTCATACTTCTAAACTCATCATTTTGTAACGTTTTTAGTCTTGTTTCAAATAAAAACCTACTTTCAAATTGAAAACATGTCCATGAAGCATTGGCATCTTAAAAGTGATGCATTTAAAGTGATCATTTTAAGTGACAATATAGTTTGACTAGAGGTGCCTGGGGACTGCCTGGGGACTGCATCCTTTCTGCAAACTCTTACTCAAGGCAACAAACGGGCTGCCAACTTTTTCCCAGCTCTCTTCGAGGGAGGGTCGCTTGTCTGCACACATCAGCTGCAACCCGGAAGAAAGACCTGAGCACTGCCGGGCAAGTCAGCCCCGGCGTGCGGGACTGAACTGCAAAGACCAGGCAACACCTCCTGTGCCTACACAACCTCCTGGATTCACCACCCATGTACTGACCGCTACTGGAATTTTATTATGATGTGTAAGTTTTTATGTTTTATTTTACTTAATGCTTAATACGTCCTCTTAACCCTTGGTGCGCTTCTGTGTCTCTTTCATTACCTTCTGGCGTCGGAGTATTCCCACGGAAGTTAGCAGTGGAGGAGGGGCGCCTCCACATCACAGCAGCAGCAGGAGGGGAGAGTGGATCTACTACAAGATTTCTTCTAGGAAGCATGAGCGCGGATTGACTTTCCTGCCTATGTCCATGAACAAATACAGTAGAAACAACCATACAGGCTACTGAATATTTAAATTTCTCTTTTTCGTGTGTTTTTATGGAAATCTGTTCCTACTGTAGTTTTTTTATTTATATTTTCTGTTTGCCATGCTGGTTTTATGGTTCCTTCTTCAATGATGTACATGATTATATTGCATTTAAGAATGAGATTATGGACCTAAATTCACACACATTAAACGTATTCATTTTTCAACGACGTGTGTGGCAACGCCTTTAAATTTGTGAGAGCCATGATCACGACTCCTATGAACAAGCTCGGATTCTAAGTTGAAGCACAAACAGCTGAAAGTGCAGCCTGCATACTGTACTATTATGACTTAATATATATGAGCAGAAATTGAGAAGCTATATTGTTGTTAGTGTGTTGTTATTCCAGAGATTTAGCTTTCTCATTTCTATCTGCAACCTATGAATGCTGCACTTGGTTAATATGGATTAGTAAATCGCGCATACAGCACATTTGAATAATAAAAATAAATCAATAAATTAAAAAAAGAATGTGTTTGTTCTATTTTCATCCACACCTCTATTCATTTCTTTTCTTGTCTCGATCTCTTCTTTGCTACTTCCCCACATACCTCTCTCTGGGCTCATTCTGAGAGCAACATCGAGATAGGAGCAATATTCTGAGGACTGAAATGGGGGATTGATTCAGACGTCTCCAACATATAATAAAATGTGTTTTTTTTTTATACACACTTGCATGTTGCTTTTATACTGTGCTTAATAAACTTAATATAAAGTGTTTCTTTTTATGCTGCATGCTTGCTATAATAATAACACTTTAATGTCAAGTACTAGTGCAATAAGCTAGTTCCTCTGGCACCAAGTTACTGTACATTGACTGTTTAATAAACCATTGAAATTATTACAAAACCTGCCAAATTATTATGGACTCCTGTATATTGATTGCCATGTGTAATACTGGTAATAAAAACAGCATCAATGTTTAGGGTGTTAACAGCACTTAATGCAAGAAGTCTGTTCTCTTCTGCTTTGTTTGTTCAGTGCCAGTAGCTGAAGCTATCTTACTAAACCTCCTCTGCCCAAGCTCATACTGTTCCTACATCTCCTTTACCTTACTGTAAAGGAAAGTTATCTTTCCAGCCACAATTTCACACACTTAATAGATGAAAGGAGGGAAACGTGTAGTCATTTGTGAAGAGATGAAAAAGCTAAATGTGGACATTTTGTAACTATTATGCATTGCTTTATATATCCCACTCGTCTCAGCTATTTATAAAATCACTGATTCATTCTAATATTCCACCCAACATGTACTTTCACACGGTTGTACTGTATTAAGGTTAGGATTACATGCTTTAGTAAATCATGGGCGGGTCACATGGATGAAATCAGTGAGCTAAAAATATTCACTGAAGAGAGGAAGAAATACAGTAACTAAGTGCAGGGGAGCGGAGGGGAGAAGGTGGGAAGCAATTTATCTGGATTGCTGTGAAACGGCGTCTTTTTCCCATCCACTTTTAGAAAGTGGCCTTTGCCAATTACTTCACTAATGGTGACTTTTCCCCTTCCATTAGCCATGAGAAAAATCACTTAATTAGATGTTGAAGTTCAATGGTACTGATTAACACTACACTTCCTTTTCTTAAGTCTAGTGTTCCGCTTTTTTAAATACAATATATATGTATATATATCGTCTTTGTAAAAGTAAAACTCATTAAGTGCATTTTGTCAAAAACTCACTAAATGCACATACTGACTTGGAATTTCTTGATTCTCTATTAAAAAAACTCAATAAAGACACTTAATTTTCAAAACTTGTCATATCAAAATACCTTCCTCTCTAAATACAGATTTTTTCCTGTCCAAAAGAACATTTTTCCTCAGTACTCAAAAGAATGTAGTTAATGACTTTCACCTCTACAACGATATATATATTTATATTCTTCTGAAAAAATACCTAGGCGCAGAGTTTTTAGGAAAAGGGAAAAACCTATAGGGAGTTTTGAACTAAGCAGTTATAGAGTTAATTGATTGTTTTAAAAAGGTAAACAAAAGACGGTTCTCAGCAAATTGTAAACTTGGCACATGGCACATACCAAAGTGAAATAAGCAAACCAACAATAATGCTCTTAAACTATATTAATTAAACATTTAATCAATCTTGATGCAGCAATCCTGGCTGCTAGTGTTTTTATTTTTGTCCCTTTCATTTTTTTTCTCAGGGCCCCTAGAGTTATAACATGCCATTATTGGAGGGAGGAGAGAGGATGGGGGATGGAGGAGAGGATAGGGGTGAGGGAGAAGAGAGGATGGGGGTGAGGGAGGAGAGAGGATGGGGGAGGGAGGAGAGAGGATGGAGGAAGAAGGAGAGAGGATGGGGAGGGGGGAGAGGGAGAAGAGAGGATGGGAGAGGGAGTAGAGAGGATGGGTGAGAGGGAGGAGAGAGGATGGGGATGGGGGAGAGAGGATGAGTGGAGAGAGGAGGAGAGTATGGGGAGATAAGGAAAAGAGAGGATGGGGAGAGAAGGAAAAGAGAGGATAGGGGGAGAGGGAGAAGAGAGGATGGAGGAAGGGAGAAGAGAGGATGGGGGAGAGGGAGGGGAGAAGGAGGAGAGAGGATGGGGCAGAGGTCACAATAGAGTTAATTGATTGTTTTAAAAAGGTAAACAAAACACTGTTCTCAGCACATAGTAAACTTGGCACTTACCAAAGTGAAATAAGCAAACCAACAATAATGCTCTTAAACTATATGAATTAAACATTTAATCAATCTTGATGCAGCAATCCTGGCTGCTAGTTTTTATTTTTGTCCCTTTCATTTTTTTTTCAGGATGGGAACAAGGGGGTCCCCAGAGCTGTAACATGCCATTAGGGACCCATCTGGTTAGCCAAGATACATACCATTTAAGGTACGGCATTTCAGTCCCCTCCAGGGGAAAAAGAAAATGGTGGTTTCAATCTTGCGGGTCTCGCAAAACCAATAGGAAACTGCAAAGTCCTATTTTGCGACTTCCGGTTGTACGGTCATTTAAAACGTAGCGCTAAACCAGGTGAGTAATGCCAGCACTGTTACCGGTAAGTGTCTGGGGAACCGGGGGTCCCCAGAGCTAAACCTCACCATATTCTGCGCCCCTCTGATCCCATCCTGTAACAAAAATGGTGGTTCCAAATGTCCAGATGACTGCTTTCATTAATCATGCCTTCTCAGTTCACATTATGTTAAGTAGCCGAGATGTAAGTAAAGTGGCCAGACTATGATAATACTTTCGGATTCATAAGTGGAGCTATAGCGAAAGTACTCTTGCTGAAGAAAACATACTTGGGTAACATCTGCAGTGTTTATGTATTATTTTTTGCTCTGCAATGCATTTCACGTCACTATATTACTGAAGTAGGTTAACGGAAGAGGAGTTGCCTTTTGCAACTCATGTAAATGTTTTTTCAACAAAATATTGAACTAGGAGAAAGTTGTATACCCGGAGTGCCTATGCAGCAAGGGGTCTGTGATGTATAATTATATATTTAGTAGAGCTGATTGTGTATAAATTGAAGGGAATTTAGCAGCAACGGGAAACATCTGGGAACAAATGATTCCTAACAGTTGTGTCCCAAGTGTGATTTTGGCAAAGCTACTGCAATTGCAATACTTGTCCCACCCCTCCAAGCATAACCCAGTAGTCACATTCCATTTCTTTGAGTTATCTGTGAGCTATACAGTGCACAATCATTACGATATATATAAATCCTGCAGTGGCATATAGTTGGATCAGATGAAGCCGTTGAACAAGAAGCCTAATTGTTTCCAAAGGAGAAAAAAAAAAGTTTTAATTGGGAAGAAACATCCAATAAAACTTCAATAGAGCTCTATATTAGCGCTACATTTTCATGCTTGCACTAGTTATACCAGACAATGTGAGGCAAAACAAATATAATAGCTATTTTAAGAAATTGCTTTGTTGTCCTATTTTTAAGTAAGTGACCCACAGATGCTACTCATCACATTTAGTACATTCATCTCGTGTGGAATAGGGAATCTATACAAAGGGAAGGGAAAAGATCCCTAAACGATGCACTCTACTCTACTTAATCAAAATAATAAATTGTTTATTTTATATACCGTAAACATAGAAAAATAATTAAAACCTAAGAGGATGTGCTAACACCTACACGTAAATACAGTATATACAGTTGCTGAGATAGGTGCCTATAGGGTTGTGACATAAATATGAAGTAATCCTGCTGGGTGTAACAGTATATGCTTGATATCAGGTGACACTAGCTTAATATTCAAAGTGTGGCAATGTCTTCAAAATGTGCCTGTGTACAATGCATAACACTGTAGCCTACACACATAAGCTCAGTAAAAAAAACCCAGCATATGAACAGCCCCAGTGATCTGTAAAATGATCTATCTGTGGATATATGTTGCCGGATCTACTCACAGTAACCTGTTGTATCTGCACAATTACAGACACTCCTAATTGCTGGCATATAGCTCAGCATTCACTCGTAGTGGATAGTAATCACTGCAGGACACACATACCCCAATGCCTCTGTCTCTAACTAGTGGGATCCACATCTGTGGCCCACATCTTTGTTAAAACTGTATAGCTCTATTTCGGCAGACAGTGAACAGACACCTATGCGTCTGTCGCACACCCGATGTCACTGTGACGTCATCCCAGGGAATCTGCCTTCTGCTATCAAATATGTATCAATGTTCTAACACTCTAAGCACACAAAACAGATATAGTTCATGTCATTTACACTGTACACAGGAGATGACACCTTCTGATTCCTACCAGAAGTACCAAAGAATTCTTGTATGCAGTGTAACAAGCTGTGAATTAATAACCATATTCTCATACTATATTAAAATTCTTTTTATACAGTGCACTTTAGAGTTAACTTAAATTTGATTGCATGCTTTCTGGCATCTTTTAGGACAGGGCTCTTCAACTGGTTCCCACAAAGGGCCTTGATGTGACCCTTAGACTCTCAGCGGCCCAAGCAAGAAGTATGATATTAACAGGAGAACCTAGGTTGTCTCTTGGTCTGGCTACGTGTCTGAGTGTGGTGCATACCTGCTGGAAACAGGAGGTGTCCCGTGGTGACATGGGGGACAACAGGACAGGTCTCTGGGGTGGATGCCTTCGTTCTCTTGTAATGGTGCAGCGCCTCCATCTGTAGTAGGCCCCAGGGATACGGGGTGGAATCCCTACTGCAGAATCCCCTCCCAGGGATGAGAGATTCCAGTCTCACACACTGTCTCTTTAAATAGCAGCAGCTCTTTATTATCCTCTCAGCAGTAGCAGTCAATGCAGTATATACACAGCCAGACAGCTGTCCTCCTTCAAGATGTCCCCTGCTGCCACTCTGGGTCTAAGGGCCACCCAGAGTGGGGCTAGCTCTTCCCACACCCCTATGCAGGGTTAGAGGTACTTTGTCCACCTATATATCTAACAGCTCTACTCATCACACTAACACTACTCACTAGACTCAATGACTGACTCACACTTGACTCACTAAATAGGAAATTGCACTGCCATAAGTAGATTCAGCAGGCACCGCCCCTGTGCCTCTTGATTGGACACAGAGTCAGATGACCTCCCTTCACTATCTCAGGGCAAGTGCTTGAGTTGGGGGAAACCCATGATAACTCCTGGCAGACCTGCCCTTACACAAGGATTACTGCCAGGAGGAGAGTAGAAATATAGCCCATAAACTTACCAGGGCTACACATGCTTGAAAACTTTTGAATTATGATTATTTTCAAGTCTTTAAATGTATGTATACACTGGCGACACACTTTATTCGAGCTCGGCTAGTCCCACGAATTCGGGTATACCCGGGTGTATTGAGGTTTGTGACTGTTTTCTGCCCGAGTGCATTGAGTTATTTTCCGGCAGGGATTGAAGCATTTTATTCCCGTTGGCTGCAATACTGCACAGTACATATATATATACTGCATTACAATTCATAAATTTATGCCATCTGGTAGACACGCGAAGCATTGCAGCCTATTAAATCCTAATCATTATCATTTAACAGATTAGCCGCCCATCAGCCAGGCATGAACCCAGGCTGGGAAGGCAAATGCAACGGGGCTTGTCAGAGGTGAGGAGCGGCGCATTCCAGGTATCTGCCAGGTACATACCGGGTATTTGCTCGAATAAAGTGTGTCGGTGCAGTAATTACATTACAATAAACTTTTCGCTCTGGTACTCCAAAATATTTGTTGATCTGACCTCTTTTGGAAGAGAACTGGTTGAAGAGTTCTTAGACCATATATGGACATTTATGATATGCTTTATGTTGGTACCTATTTGACTACTTTATTTTTTCTCTTTGGTACTGTACACACAGTAACTACTTTATCTTTTGTCATACTAATTAATTCTTGTGCCATCCATTGAGGGGTCCTAAATAGCAAAGCATATACCTTTTATCATTATTCTTTATAACACGTCCATATATTCCATAGCGCAGTACAAAGGGATGTGAAGAGAATAACAATAAAATAAAACATGGATGTAGCCAGGTTCCCCCTTGCGCACTCACCCCCTCCTTCTCCGTTGCGAGAGCGCGTTGTTGTGTTGCGGCCGGTTGCCATGATGCGGTCTGGCCGGTTGCCGGGGACGCGATCGGGCCGGTTGCCGAGGCCGCGATCGCGTTGCTGGGGTCCCGGCGGCCGGTGAGAAGGGCGCCGCCATACCTAGGGCTGTTGCGCATGCACAGTGGCAAAGGACAGCGCGGGAGGCCCCAGATAGCTCGCGCATGCGCGAGAATAGACTGCCAGCCCCCAGGGTGCACAGGGGCAGAGCACATGACTCCAGGGAGCCAATAGGGCTGAAGTATGGCCCTGCAGGAATAAAGATACTTTTCGCGGGGTTTTGGCAGCACGCAGTCAGTCAGGATCCGGACCAGCTAGGGGAAAGAGGTGGATGCAGGGGTCAGTGACCCTCTGCATTAGGCCAGCAGCCCCCAAGGTCCCAGTTAGGTCCTGAGCCACTTAGTAGTTTGTGGAGCTGTAGGGACAGGCCCTAGATAGGGACACTGCCCCATTAATTGGTTGATTAGTCAGGGACACAGTGCTGAAGCCGTGCGGCCCTGCGAGGTGGGTTCTGGGCTCAGAACACCACCAAAGACCCTAAGACTAAGGTGATATTATCCGCGCTTGAATTCACCCAACGCGGTGTGGAGGACAACGTCGGATCGGGCGGATCCCCCGTGATATCGCGGTACCCGTGGCTGGAGCCCGGGCAGGTAACCTACAATTCACGTGCACCAACCAGGCCTAATCACCAGACATAGTGGCTGCGCAGTCACACATATACACACACATTGGTATTTGACTTTGGGATTGCGAGACAGTTGGGTGGGGGGTTACTTGACACAGGGTGGGATCATTCTGTGGGAGGTTAGCGTCCGCCATGACGCCTAGAGGTGGTAGCGTCCGCCGTGGCGCAGAGTGGTTAGCGTCCGCCGTGGCGCAGAGTGGTTAGCGTCCGCTGTGGCGCAGAGTGGTTAGCACCCGCCGTGGCGCATAGAGGTTAGCGCCCTGTGTGACGCTATATGTAGCTCCTCTAGAGAGGAGCAACAGTTATGTTGATGTGTGATAATATATGTTATGCTGTGCAGTAAAGACAGTCCTGTTTTATATTTGTTCGCTTCGTGTGATTGTTTCCTGTGAGGGTCTCCTCCCACTCCGTTGGGATTCCTCCCAGGTGGAGGCGTTGCACCACGAGATGTATAATATGCATGTACCCCAGGTTCCCCAAGCGGAGGCTTAGGCTCCTGAGAGCCACACAGGTTGCACAGCAGGTAGTAACGGTTGTATTCGTAGGGAATACCCATTACATTTGGAGGCGCTGCTGAGAGTAGTCCTGGGGTGCCCCACTTTGTAGTTACCGTTACCCTGTCAGTCAGCATGTCTGCGCTCACGCCCAAACAAGTGGCTGACTGGGCCGAAAAGCTAGGAGAGCTTCTGCGACACGTGGTCGCCGTAGACGGGGTGCCTGCCGAGGTCTCCATGTTTACTGTCTGCAGCGCAGTAAGGACATTACCTGGTCTGGCGGGCGCCCGCCTCATCAGCAAGCACTATAACATTGACCGGCAAGAGAACACCCTATTGCTAGCCACTGAACAAGCTATACTTCCTGATAGAGGCCCACGAGTAGTGTATCTACCAGAGACTTTACCGCAAGGGTGCCCTCTAATTTACCCTGGAACCATTTCCAGCCACGTCACTTCCCTCCCCAGACATGAGGGTTGGGACGACAGAGATATGGCCGCCAGTACACCCATCCGATCAGATATACCCCTACCCAGAGTGACCTTCTCTTCTGATGCTAAGCAAGGGGCCACCAGCTGGGCTGGTAGTCCGCCAACATCACCGGTTCCTAACCGGTCCGCGAACAGCTTTACCCCAACTCCTAACCGGCAGCAAGCAGGGATAGCCAGTGGCTCCGACAGTGGCGGCTCCCTGCTAGGAGTGACATTCCCGCAGCTTGTGGAAGCGATAACTACGTCCGCCCAAGCCCAAAATTATAGGAAATTGAAGGCGTTCTCAGGAACGGTTCCTGTCCCCACAGGCGAAGAAAGCATCGATTCTTGGAAGGAGCACACCCTCAAGGTGATCGACGAATGGCCCTGCTCTGAAACGGTCAGACGGCAGAGAATCCTGGAAAGCCTACGACCCCCAGCGGCCACCATGGTCAGTGCACAGCGTGACCAAGACCCTGATCTCTCTGCTCATCAGATGGTAGACTTGTTAGTCCAGATCTATGGCAAAGAGGAAGAGGAGAGCGAGCTGTGGTTCAAATATTACGCTCTCCGACAGAAGGAGAAGGAAGACCTGTCCGACTTCCTGCAACGGCATCCAGCTGGTCCTGTGGAAATTGCGAACTTGCGGCCTCATCCTAGCTTCAGAGATGGACGAATATCGGCGCAAGCAGTTCCTCCGAGGGGCCATCCCCACGCATCACATCGTGATCATGATCAGGTGCTCACTAAAGGAGGGGCCTCCCCCTACCTTCATGGACATTCTGGGGATCGTCAAAGGGCATGAAGCCTATACCAAGCTGCATCCAGGCACCAAGGTCAGAGATCCTCCGGCCAGTGACACCCCGGGAGCCTCCGCTCGCCGGACTAAGACACATGTCAAAGAGGAAGATGCGCCACCCAAGTCGCCCTCAACGAAAGGCCGGACTTCGGGGAGATCCTCTCCCACTTACCCAAGACGACTGGATCTCAAAGACGTCGTCTGCTATAACTGTGGACAGAAAGGCCATTTCTCTAGAGAGTGTCCTAATGGGGTCCCCCAAGAAAAGGAAACGCCCCGTAAAGGAAGCTCGGCTAGGACTATGATCTGTCGGATACAGACCCCAGAAGCCAAGACCACCGAGGCCACCCCCATGCCTCCCGAAGTCCCTACTGACCTGAGCCCAGGCGAAGGAACTCCAGGGGGAGATGGTTACTGTCAGGTGGGCCCTTCGGCCATCGTGCGTGTGGTAGTAGAAGGAGTCTATGCTGCTGCTCTATTGGACACCGGGTCTCAAGTGACCATAATATACCGGCACTTCTACGACCAACACCTGAAGCATTGTCCCCTGCGGTCGGCGGAACATATGAAGGTGAGGGGGTTGAGCAACGAAGATTACCCCATCGATGGGATTGTGAGCGTTCAACTGGAGATACTTCAATTGAATACCGGCAAGAAACATCCCATGCATGTGGAGGCAATGGTGTGCCCAAGGCCTCAAGGACAGTGTCAGTACCCGGTCATCTTGGGGACAAATACGGATATAGTACGAGCTGTAATCAGAGCCTACTTGAAAGAGACCAATGAATTGCCAATGGCCAATACACTCCTGGATCCTGTACTGAGAGAGGAGTGCAACCGAGTATATGCCTTAGAGCGTCACGGGGACCTCTACAATCGTCAACGCGGACTGACGACCATTTCACCAGGGGGAGTGAAACGCCTGGCCGTCTGGTGCTGTTATCCGGATCGGGAGGAGACCGATCATCTGTTCTCTCTGGAGAGTGACCCTGAGGAAGAGATCCAGAGAGGGTATAGGGTAATACCTGAAGTAAGAGAGTGGACGACCCGAATTCCTCTCCGAACCCATGTGTATATTCAAAACATCTCTCCATTTCCAATGGACATCGATGTAGGACAAAGTCTGGGCAGTATATATCCCGTCAGCCCGGTAGAAACAGCGCCCCAGGTGAACGCCGCTGCAGTAGGTGAGCAGTTAGTCGACCTGGACTTCAACTTCGGAGACTCGACCCTGCCAACTGAGTGGAAGGATCGACTGACGGCCAAGCTGAAGGAAAGAAAAACAGTATTTTCTACCAGCGAGATGGATGTGGGCCGCAGTCGCAGCGCCCAACACACTATTAGGCTGAGTGACGCCACTCCGTTCCGTGAACGCTCTCGTCGTATCGCCCCCAGGGATGTGGACGATGTAAGGAATGTCCTGAAGGAGATGAAGACAGCTGGAATACTGACGCGGAGTCCTTATGCATCACCCATAGTGGTAGTAAGGAAGAAGAATGGATCTGTAAGATTGTGCGTCGATTATCGAACTCTGAATAATCGTACGGTACCTGATCAATACAATCTCCCTCGTATTGAAGAGATCCTGAATGCTCTAAACGGGAGCCAATGGTTTAGTGTGCTCGATTTGCGATCTGGGTACTACCAGGTACCCATGAGTGAAGAGGATCAGGAAAAGACTGCCTTCGTCTGTCCTCTGGGCTTCTACCAGTTTACGCGTATGCCCCAAGGTATATGTGGAGCCCCTGCTACCTTCCAGCGGTTGATGGAGAAGACAATAGGGGACATGAACCCTCGGGAGTGTCTGGTTTACCTGGACGACATCATTGTCTTCGGAAAGACCTTGGAAGAGCACGAGGAGAGGCTGCTGAAGGTGATAGATCGTCTTGGCCAAGAAGGATTGAAGCTATCACTCGACAAGTGTAGGTTTTGTCACACCTCGGTGACCTACGTGGGACACATCGTGTCTGCTCAGGGGATTGCTACCGATCCAGCCAAATTAGAAGCGGTGGTGAACTGGCCGCGTCCCGATAATGTCACGGAACTGCGATCTTTCCTCGGTTTCTGTGGGTATTACCGTCGGTTCGTGGAAGGGTACTCTAGTCGAGCTAAACCCCTGAACAATTTGCTGAAGATATACCCTGAAGATACTGGGAGAAAAGCCACGTCGGCCCGTCAACCGTTTGGCGATAAGTGGACGCCCGAATGTGAACGGGCCTTCCTGAACTTGAAGAAAATCCTGACTGAAGCACCCGTGCTTGCATATGCTGACTCAGAACAACCATATGTCCTGCATGTGGATGCCAGTCTCAATGGACTGGGCGCTGTCCTGCATCAGAAGCACCCCGAGGGTCTTCGGCCGGTAGCCTACATCAGCCGCAGTCTGACACCCAGTGAGCAGAAATACCTGGTACACAAGTTAGAGTTCCTGGCTCTCAAATGGGCGATCACGGAGAAACTTCATGATTATCTCTATGGTGTTACGTTTGAGGTAAGGACCGATAACAATCCCCTCACGTACATCAATACTTCCGCCAAATTGGATGCAGCAGGACACCGATGGCTGGCGACACTATGTAACTACAGATTCTCCCTGAAGTACAAGCCAGGGCCTTTGAACATTGGAGCCGATGCTCTATCACGACGACCAGGATTGAGTGCTACCCCTGATGATGATGAATGGGAAGAGATCCCTGGACCTGGGATGGGAGCAATGTGTAGTATAGCGGCCGTCATCAATGATCAGGTCGCATTCTCTGAACTACGAGTTGCCGATTCGTTAGGGTGCCAGTCGCAGGCGATCCCTGCTGCCTACTGCGATCCCGCAGGAATGAACATAACCCATGACAAAGTCATAAGATGGAAAGACTTAGTGGACTATCAATTAAGAGATCCAGTAATCAGCATAATCCGGCAAGCTGTTCAACGAAAGAATCCCACTCTATTGAAGAGTGCTCCCCGAGATCTGGTCGCGTTACTCATGCGTGAGGTGGACAAGTTCGAGATAGATAATTGTTTGCTCTATAGGGTAGTCCAATATCATAACCACCCTGATAGGCGACAACTAGTTCTACCCCAAAACTTGAGATATATGGTGTTGAAGTCTCAACATGATGAACACGGGCATCTCGGTGTAGAGAAGACTTTTGGGCTAGTCCGAGACTGTTTTTTCTGGCCCAAGATGCGGGAAGCGATGGAACAACACTGCCGCCATTGTTCTCGGTGCGTTCAACGCAAGACGTTGCCTACCAGAGCAGCTCCCATGGCCCATCTTAAGAGTTCGGTCCAATGGACCTGGTGTGTATGGACTTTCTATGTATCGAACCTGATAGTCGAGGAATCGGTAATGTGCTGGTCATCACGGATCATTACACCCGCTATGCACAGGCCTTCCCCACAAAAGACCAGAAGGCTATCACGGTCGCGAAAGTTCTATGGGAAAGGTTCTTCGTCCATTATGGTCTTCCAAACCGACTTCACTCCGACCAAGGGCGAGATTTTGAGAGTACTCTGATCCAAGAATTACTTAAAATGCTGAATATCGCCAAATCCCGGACGACTCCGTACCACCCCGAAGGAGATGCTTTGCCTGAACGATTCAACAGGACCCTGTTGGACATGCTTGGAACTCTGAAGGGAACGCAGAAAGCAGAATGGAGTCGTCATGTAGAAACTCTGGTACACGCGTACAACTGTACTCGCCATGAGTCCACTGGATTCTCCCCATACTTCCTTATATTTGGGCGGGAGGCAAGACTCCCAGTAGATGTGCGTCTTCGAGTATCAACGGATGGGATACCCAATACCACTCATTTCAAGTATGTGCAAAGGCTGAAGGACAGTCTGCAACAAGCTTACCAACAGGCTGAGAAGTCTACAGCCAAACTGAATGCTGGTAACAAGAGACGATATGACAATAAAGTCAAGTATCGAGAGCTACGTCCCGGGGACGCTGTGTGGCTTCGTAATTTGGGAATCCCCGGAAAACATAAACTGGCGGACCGGTGGAGAGATGGCGTATATGAGGTAGAGTCACAGATGCCCGGCCTCCCGGTCTATCGCATCAGAGACACCGATGGCAGGGTAAAGGTTTGGCATCATAATCACCTTCTCCCCATTCCCCAAGTGGGAGACGAAGAAGAGGAACTACAGGCCACACCGCTCAACGGTGAGGTCGATCTATCAGAGGTGGGTCAAGAGACTGTAACTAACGAGACTCACTCTGAAACTCATGAAGACCCTATGGTGGGACCCTCTCAAAGGGACCATTCCACAGAAGGGGCATCTCCCGAAGGAGCTACGGGTAAAGGGCCCCGTAGGCCAATGCCTCCTAAGGTGGCACCAACAGGCCAGCCTTTGGATCCACAGAGCCCGTGCTTTGTACCCTCAGAGACATTTCTCCCCTCAAGGGAAGAGGCTAGGCCTCAGGACTATACTTATTACTCCCCCGAGGGTGTTGCCGAAGAACAACTCCGACGGAGCCAACGAGTCAGGTACCCGCCAACTCGGGTCACCCACGATCAAATGGGGGCACCCCATTATGAGGCTCAGCAGTGTTCTCGTAGTAAGATACAATCTGTGATCGCGATGCTCACCGAATTATGCAATATCGTTTAAAGTTATACCTGTGCTAAGTTATATATTTTACTGCATTTTTATTATATAATTTTTGTACATGGTTGGGAAGTTATGTGGTCCAAGTGAGGACGTTGGAGTTTTCACCAGGGGGAGGATGTAGCCAGGTTCCCCCTTGCGCACTCACCCCCTCTTCTCCATTGCGAGAGCGCGTTGTTGTGTTGCGGCCGGTTGCCATGACGCGGTCGGGCCGGTTGCCGGGGACGCGATCGGGCCGGTTGACGAGGCCGCGATCGCGTTGCTGGGGTCCCGGCGGCCGGTGAGAAGGGCGCCGCCATACCTAGGGCTGTTGCGCATGCGCAGTGGCAAAGGACAGCGCGGGAGGCCCCAGATAGCTCGCACATGCGCGAGAATAGACTGCCAGCCCCCAGGGTGCACAGGGGCAGAGCACATGACTCCAGGGAGCCAATAGGGCTGAAGTATGGCCCTGCAGGAATAAAGATAAATTTCACGGGATTTTGGCAGCACGCAGTCAGTCAGGATCCGGACCAGCTAGGGGAAAGAGGTGGATGCAGGGGTCAGTGACCCTCTGCATTAGGCCAGCAGCCCCCAAGGTCCCAGTTAGGTCCTGAGCCACTTAGTAGTTTGTGGAGCTGTAGGGACAGGCCCTAGATAGGGTCACTGCCCCATTAATTGGATGATTAGTCAGGGACACAGTGCTGAAGCCGTGCGGCCCTGCGAGGTGGGTTCTGGGCTCAGAACACCACCAAAGACCCTAAGACTAAGGTGATATTATCCGCGCTGGAATTCACCCAACGCGGTGTGGAGGACAACGTCGGATCGGGCGGATCCCCCGTGATATCGCGGCACCCGTGGCTGGAGCCCGGGCAGGTAACCTACAATTCACGTGCACCAACCAGGCCTAATCACCAGACATAGTGGCTGCGCAGTCACACATATACACGCACATTGGTATTTGACTTTGGGAGTGCGAGACAGTTGGGTGGGGGGTTACTGGACACAGGGTGGGATCACTCTGTGGGAGGTTAGCGTCCGCCGTGACGCCTAGAGGTGGTAGCGTCCGCCGTGGTGCAGAGTGGTTAGCGTCCGCCGTGGCGCAGAGTGGTTAGCATCCGCTGTGGCGCAGAGTGGTTAGCGCCCGCCGTGGCGCATAGAGGTTAGCGCCCTGTGTGACGCTATATGTGGCTCCTCTAGAGAGGAGCAACGGTTATGTTGATGTGTGATAATATATGTTATGCTGTGCAGTAAAGACAGTCCTGTTTTATATTTGTTCGCTTCGTGTGATTGTTTCCTGTGAGGGTCTCCTCCCACTCCGTTGGTATTCCTCCCAGGTGGAGGCGTTGCACCACGAGATGTATAATATGCAGGTACCCCAGGTTCCCCAAGCGGAGCTCCTGAGAGCCACACAGGTTGCACAGCAGGTAGTAACGGTTGTATTCGTAGGGAATACCCGTTACATGAACATACACTAGTAGGTTAGGAGGGCCATGCTCCAAGCAAATGTCTTTGTCCTGAATCTTGTCTTTATTGTATTACTCACGCTGAAAGCTTGTCCATCAAATGACATCCTGCACTTGTATTCTTGACATTATTCATAGCCAAATATTGTCTTACCCACTCCCCCCCCCTATATTTTAGGATATGTGCAATCAAAGCATTGAAATGCATGTACTGTATATAAATTGCAGGTGCATATAACTCCAAAAACAAGCTTCACTTGTTTTCCATGCCAATTAAAATATACTATAGGTTTTACTATTTAGGATTAGAAAATACTTTCTGATAAATTTAACAAGGAATGTGCACCTGGTACATGTCTAAAGGAGCATTAATTTGGCATAGTTTGAACTACTGCTTAGTATTAAAGGGATTATCAATGACAAGCACAATGTTAATGGGACATTATGGTTTACATTCCATTTAAATGTATTCTTCATTGAACAGTCAAGTGCTGAACATGTGATTTGTGAGGAAAGTAAGAGGAGAAGGTTTTAAATATTGGGAGTAAGCAAGCGGTCGTCATCAATCATCTGCACCTTCTGCATTGCGACATTATAAATAAAATGCCAAGCTCATTTCCCATATCATCATCCTTAAGTATGTGATGTAAAGCTTGACCTCTTCTCTACCAGAGCAGCTAATTTAGGAACTGGTTATGGAATTACTATGCTTGTCACTCCTCTTCTGTCTGGGTCGCACATACTAAACCATTTTCAGTTAGAGAGAGCAGGAAGAAAACCAAGGGGACGGAATTGAGGTAGAGAGAAGAGTTTAGAGGGTGGGGGGATTGGAAAATGGAAGCACTGAGAGATATGCCCGCACTTACCATTCCTCCTCATCTTATCAGTAAAGGTACAGTTCATGCTGTAGGTTTTTATTTGTATACATTTCGTCACCACACTGCACAATGAAATGTCTCTTTTCACGCCTCACATTGTATTTTAATCCTAACATTTCTGCCAAAACTGGAGATAAAAGGGTTGCTAAGTCCCACCTACCTTCCGACTGTACTACGCTTGTAAAGGCACCATTAAGGAAGCTCGAGGTCAGATAGGTTCTCTGACGAACCTCTTTGAAGTCTGCACGGCAAACCACTCTGTGCTGCCTGGTAGGGTGGGGCAAGTTAGAATAAAGAGCAGAGTTTGCTATATGAACAGAGTACAGCAGGTTTTAAATAAACAAACAAATAGCTAATAAGAAATGAAAAGGCAGTTTTGTCTGTATTAAAGGGCCTCCCTTTAAGCACACTCAATATAGGTCATTTTGGGGGGAACAGCACCCGTAAGGCAACAAAAGAGGAGAGAAATGAGTCACGAGTCCTAATATCTGCATTTTGAGGTTGGATGGGAGGCATTAAAGCAGCAACCGCACCTAAAATAAAACCTGATCTGCGTTATTTACAGCGCAGGACACCCCGGCTCCCAAAATACTTACCAGTGTAGTTACCGGCGTTGTGGCTTCCTATTTGCTCATGGGACTGTGAGATTTGGTGGCCATATTATACTTCCCGAAATGGGAGTAGAACACCGGTAACTAGAACTGAATCCTGGCAACTGGGTGGTTGAAAATAAGGCAGTTCAGCTCTTGAGGACCTGGCTAAAAAATCTAATGAAAAAAATAAATAAATGTTGGAGAAAATGAATCAGCCCAGTCTAGAGAAAAAGAAGGACTTCGCAGTGGATACAACACAATGGACCACATCCAAGTTGAATCACAAACAACAACAAATGTGACACCAGCACTCCCTAATTAATCTAAATATATATGGTAGAAAAGTGAACGGTGCAATAAGGGTAAAAGTAAAGCGAACAAGAAAACACTGGCAAAAAAATAAATAATTATTATGACTTGAGGTGTGTATTTGTATATTGAGTTAGCTATGTGTATGTTCTAGGCTATTTCACATTACTATTGTTTATTTTATTTATTTATAAAATGTTTTACCAGGAAGAATAAATTGAGAGTTACCTCTCGTTTTCAAGTATGTCCTGGGACATAGCTACTATCAGTGCTAGGAGAGTGTTTACCTATCATCCACTAATTGTGGGCCCTTTTTTTTGGCACCATGGAGGTTATTTTGAGACGCTTTCCACAGTTGCTCTAATATTTTAGCTTAGTAATGGGATAGTACCTATTAATCATAATAAGCATAGAGTTAGCGTCACTGTTGCTCACTCCCTGCTGCTCTCTACTTAGAGGAGTCCCTACCTAGGGGCCGCTTACACTATCCCTACTATAAGTACACTTGCTATAGTTCTGTCTCAGTGAACATTATTACTCGCTGATATCCTTGCATCTTTCACAAATACCTCAACAGAAGGTATTTTGTTATTACACATTCCTTCCTACCTGTTCAACTATGTGTGCTTTAATATAGTATCAATAGTAGCGTGGTCATGGGAGGGGGGGAGTTGGTTTAGCAGCTCCCTTCCTCCTAGTAGGCTCAACATCTATTTTTGATGGGCTACCCTGCCCTCCCTCAAATTATTTTTCAGGGTGAGTTGCTCTAAAGATTGTGAGTAGAGGTTCATATTTCTGAAGCTCATTGGGGAGTTTTTAATACCCTATTCTTTATTATATTATATATTCATTACAAGTTTTTTTTTAATATAAATATCTTATCAGTTCATTATAATTTTTTCACCAATGGACGATCTGAGTTCCGTCCGTTTTTTCCAGTATCTATATGACATACTAAGTTGCTACACAATATACTATAAACTTTAGTGTTATTGAGTGCTGTTACATAGGGGACTTTACTGGACCACTGACCCCCCTCTTTTGGGACTAGTGTTTGCCAGTGTTTTCTTGTTCACATCCAAGTTGTACAAGAAGTGATCATTGATATAAGGAATATTTTCGAGAATATCACATCAACAATTGGATTACATGAAAACACAAGCAAGATAAGGATCAGAAAGGGAGTGCAACAGAGAGACATCGCTTCACCAAAGTAAAACATGAAGAGTTGTTCAAGACAATTAATTGGAAAGTAAAATGTATCAAAATCAACAGTGAATACTTGAGTCACCTACAATTTGTAGACAACATTATTTTTGCCACAAGTCCAGAGAACACCTCCAACAACGAACCAGAAAACTTGCCAAAGCAAGTAAGAAAGTGGGCCTCGACTCAGTATGACCAAAATGATGTTCAAAAAATATGTCAGCTCTACAAAGATCAAAATAAAAAGAACTAGAAGAAATAGAAAACTATGTCCACATTGGCCAGCAAAGTATAAGTGGATGAGTACCTTTCAAATGAAATCAATAGGAGAATTAGGATGGTATGGAGCACATTTGGAAGAAAAGACAATCTTTCAAGGAATCATTCCAATGTGCTTCAAGAGAAACATATTCAACCAGTATATTTTGCCTGTGCTCACGTATGGATTGGATGTGAAACTTGTACTCTAAATGCGAAGATAATTTAGAATCTATAGACAATACAAAGAAGTATGGAGAGATATATGTTAGGTATTACCAAAAGAGACGGGAAAAAGAATTAATGATTTAGGAAATGCAAAGAAAATGGCAGTGGATAGGGCATATTGAAAGATGAAATTACCATAGATAGACAAAGATTGTACTTGACTGGATTCAGAGGGATATCAAAAGACTAAGGCGATGATGAAAAGTAAGATGGGCGGATGAAATCAGAAAATTTGTTTTAGCAACATAGAGAAGTTAAACTTGCAACCACAGACAATTGGGGAGGCCTAAAGTACATCACACAGTGAATCGAATAGGGCTTTATATGATGATACATATAAATTCACTGATTTGGGACTGTAAGGAATCGGGGAACACGTACTTTGCGACGTGTTCCCTCCTTACCTAGTGCTGCTGCCTCTTCTCCACTCTACGCCCATGCTCGCAAAGCCGCTCTGATTACAGAGTGCACGCGCACCCGCAGCTCTTCAGCCCCTGCAATGGAGCTTGGTTCCGCACCCCGGACGCGCCGCCGTGACGATGTGCAACGATCCCCAGCTGCGTGTCAAGCATCATCTGTGCCTCTTGTCTCCTGCAGCCTATCCCAGCTTCCACTGGGGCTGCGCCTCCGCTCCCCCCGTGTCCCATTGGTTCTGTCTGCCTACATATACCCTGTTCCTGCTCTCAGTCAGTGCGCAGCATAATTCGGTGCAGCCTCGCTGCTTCCTACTGTTGTGCCTTGCCTTGTTCCAGTCTTGTCTTTCAGATCTACCTCTTGTGTACCGACCCTGCTTGTAAGTGAACCCCTCTGGATATTGACCTCGGCTTACCTTCGACTACGGCGACTTCTCCAACCCCTGATCACGGTTACAGGGACAGATTATTTACTCTTGACATCATATTCCACAAAAGCAAAAATGGTAGTAAATACTGCTGCGGCCAAGTTTATTCGAGCATTTGCCCGTTCTTGGCCGCAGCAGTAGCCTGGCGCGCGCCCGAGGGTGACGGGCGCGCGCCGAAGCAGCGGAAGAGCGCCCTCCGATCGGGGCGCTCTCCCTACCGCTGCCGGGTCCGCCGGGTCCCCCGGAACCCCCTGCCGCCATCCCGCGATCGCGGGACACCAGGGCTCCCTCGGGGAGCCCTGGACGCGCGTGCAGGGGGCGCAGGCTCCCGAAGACGCGTGACCGCGCGTCTATGACGCGCGGCACGCCGAGGGGCGGCCACTAGCAAGCCGGGAAATCTCCCGGCTTGCGGTACCGGCCACACTTTAATAAAGTGTGTCGGTAGTGTAGGGATTCACTAAAACCTGTGGGAGCTTTATGGTAAATGACAACAAAGTGGGTAACCGTATTCTACAAGGAAAGAAAGCAAGGTGCATAGGAGTAGAAAATGACAAAATTAACAGGGAACTGAAAGTAGGGAATAGACCGTTGTTGAAGGAAGTGGTGATCAATGTAAAAGATCTTCATATAGTTTATTTATACACTCTCAAGATGACACTTGTGTGTTATCTTTTACTTCTGAATTACAAAATGTTTTTCTTATTTCCCAACGTAACCAATATGCTCATGGTGTTAGGTAATATTTTAGGTATTCAGGGCTGCAATTTATCAATGATATATGCACTGAAAAACAGTATAGTGTCAAATTTCGCACTCTCACCACACTGTTGGTATTCAGGTTAAGCAACGGAGAAGAGGAACAGCGAGAAATAAAATGAAAAATACATACAAACATATATCTATATATATAAAATGTGTAAACAGGTGTAGGAGAATGTTGTATTTTCTTCCAATAGAATGACCTTGTGGAAGTCTTGGCGTTACTCATATTCAGACCCTGAAATATGGCTTTTGTGCGAGTGGAAAGACAGAGGTGAACAACCCCAGGAAAAAGTGCTGTATTATTTAAGAGTGCATCTTACGTATTATAACCTTTTCTATTAAATTACTTGATAATACTTCACTGTTGGAGGCATTTCTCTGCACTTTCTTCCAAGTTCTTTTATGTGTTATTTAAATAATGCCCCCCTGTGGCGTTACACCCATCCAGGTATTAAAATCCCTATTGTATTTCAGGGAGTAACGCCAAGGTTAGCTTGTACTTAAATACTGTCATGTTCATTTCCCACGTTAACCTTAATGGAATTTAGTAAATAGGGGATTATATGATCCTCATCTGCAGATCATATATATTCGTTTTAATTAATGCCATGCTTTATACGGGAGAAAACATGGCTTAACGTTAAGTTATTGTCGTTAGTGGATACAGTGTTACTATTAACGTGTATTTAACTTAGGTTAACGCTTTTTTAAGCAGCCTAATGAAGCTTGGTGCATCTACTGTACTGTATGTGTCAAATTATTTTCCTGAAGAAGCGAGATTTAAAAAAACGACAGTATTTTACTAGACATTCAGTGATAAATAGGGTGACAGAGCCAAACGATTTCTATTTAGTGGGGATCATTACTTGAATTACATCAAACCCAAATTCCCATCAATAGCTGCAAGAAAACAAAAATGGAAATACAGAGGATCAGGTCCAGCCAATTAGGATGCCCCTGCAAGGGGTCTAAAGTAATACAAAAATATTAAGGATGGGTGCCAAGACAAAAAATCCGCACCCTGATGAAGGTACCTGTTTGCACCAAAACGTTGGATGCTACCCTGACTTTGTTTACGTCATTAAATGACCTTTTTTGATACTTATTGATTTCTCCTTATATTTGGTGCGCTTAGTCTATTTTTTCAATGCCAAATCAAGGACAATCTACTGACAGTGTTTAACCAACATTTTATTTTTATACATATTCATCTGTTTCAATAGGTAAGGGAACATAATTGGTAAATGTCTGTATCTCTATACACAGGTGAGTGAATTAATCAGTCACATATCCCTTCGTTCCACTTCATTATCCACCAGAAAAATGCACATCAAGTAATTACTTCAGCAGTAGCACGAAGCAATAATCAGTAATGTTTAATTAGCTTTTCCTATTTATCATCCTGACACCAGAACTGCATTGAAGTAATAACAAAAGGACCTGCTATGGAAAGTATGTGTATAAATAATGAATAATAAACCATTGGATTCTGCGTGCCGAGTTGATCTCCTGAACATAAAGGTTCCCTTGGGGGAAATGTTAAAAGTGATGGTTTGATAATCCTTCTAGCGTCAGATTTTAGAGTCGCACCAAAGTAAAGACACCCATCCCATGGAATAAATCCTGCTCAGTCTTTACAGTCTGTTTCACAAGTAAATATATGACTATTAGTTTTAAAATGTAGGTGTAAAGCTTAATTCTGGGCAAAAGAAATACCAAAGTGTATAAACCAGGGGTGGGCTACTCCAGTCCTTGACTGAGACACCTGTGCTGAAGCAGGGATGTCCTGAAAACCTGACCTATTGGTGGCCCTTGAGGACTGGAGTTGCCCCCCTCCCCCCTGGTATAAACCATAGTTAGGGTCTCTTTATTTACTAAAATGACCTGACAAAAATTAAAATAGTAGCAATAACAGTGTTCAGTAAATGTTACTGTTTCAAGTGCTGTGCCTCTTATTTATGTTGTTTTGCTAGCTTATTAGTCTGCTGCAAACAACTTGCCATACGTAACAGAGACGTGAAAGCTGGTTTCAAGGTTATTGAGAGGACCACGGCTGAGTTACACAGCATTTTTCCGTCAGCATCAATATACAGCACTTTTAGACTAATATTTTTAAGAAAAAGAGAACTGTTGGAGAATTTCAATAAGGAATACATGATGATGGTGAAAAGAAATAGTAAATGTGATGTACAAAACAAAAAAAAAGTGTCTAAAACAGTGTTTCTCAACCAGGGTGCCAGGGATCCCCAGTGTGCCATGACCCTCTGACAGGTGACTGCAGCTCCAGGAGAAAAACTCGGCTGGCTGCTCAGCGGGCACCTCCTACACTCCCTTCGCAGCCTGGAGACATAGGGGTTGTGAACCGCCTCTACTCTCTTACCCCGGCAGAGAAGAGAGAGAGAAGCCACTCCATCTCTAGACAGCATGTGATGCGCTAGCTAAGCACCTGCCATGTTTGAGGTGTGTGGGAAGATGGGAGGAAAGAGAGAAGGAGTGAGAGCTTTGTGTGGGGAGAAGAGTGGGGGGTGGAGGGGAAGGAAGGGGAAAATTGTGTGGGGAGGATAAGGGAGGCAAGTGCTTTTTGTGGGGTGGGGGAAGGTATGTGGTATAAGCAAGAGGAGGGGGTTGAATGTGGGGTTTATGATTAAGAAAGACGGTGAGTGTGCTTTGCTACAAGGGTGAATGTGGATTGTGTGTTGAGTAAAAGGGTGAGCATGATGTGTGAGGGTGAATGTTGAGTGTTTAAGAATAGGGTGGGTGAGCATGTTGGGTGTGTGCATGCGTGTTAGCAAAGAGGGGATGACTGAGGTTTGATGAGCAGGGGTGCACAGAAATTTTAAACATCCTTCAGGGGTGCTCCTGCTCAGAAAAGGTTGATAACCTCTGGTCTAAAAACACCTTTCAAATAAGGAAATAAAATATAGTATTGGTAAGCCGACATCGTGGTGGAGACGTATACAAGTATAAGTGTAGAAATATACAGTATAAATATTTTTGTAAAAACATTAGGTCCCGTTCTGTGGTTTAAACACAGTCAGATATATAATATGCTTAATAAAAAAACAGTTACAACGTACTTGGTCAAACTGGGGATCCTCTCCTCTCTGAAGTGATTTTGTTAATGGTCTTTCCTATAAATAGAATTTAAAAAAAAAAACAGATTAATTTATTGTTGGTATACTTCAATTCAATTAAACATAGCTAAGAAAAAGCATAATAAAGGACTTCTGCTAGCAAAGTATTATTCACAAACTGCATGTTCACCTAAAAAGTATGCATGATTTTATTGTCAAGGGCCTATGACTGAGAAATGTGAAACTTCAATAAATGTAGTCCGTTATACCATTTTGTTCTTTAATTGGTACTGCTGATTTTAAGGGGAATTTATTTGGCTCTAGATCATTTTCAGGCACTGGTGATCTCCGTAGGCAGAATGAAAGAATTCTATGATGATTACTATAATACACAGTATGAGAAGTATGAGATTGTTATCACTTGGAAGTCCACGCAAATGCAGGCCTTGTACAAAGCTGCACTGCTTCTTACTGCACACATTTTTAAGGAATTATTACCATGCACGCATACCTGTATGAAGAATACTTGCACAGATAAGTTCAATGTTATCCGAGAGATATTGTAAGGTTAGCTCAATGTTTCACCCCCGTTTCTTTAAATATTATATTTGAAAATTGTACCATTATTTTTGCTCTGGATCAGTGTTTTTCAACCAGGGTTCCTAGGAACCCTTGGGCTCCCCAGGCATCACTAAAGGGTTCCCTGTAATTTTGAGGTCATTTTAAAATTGTACCAAATACAGAAGAATTTACAATGCATCTGATCTCAGACGCGCTATTAGAGAGGGTTGGGGTTCCTTACAATGCATCTGATCTCTGACGTGTTATTAGAGAGGGTTGAGGTTCCTTACAATGCATTTGATCTCTGATGTGCTATTAGAGAGGGTTGGGGTTCCTTACACTGTATCTGATCTCAGGCGCGCTATTAGAGAGGGTTGGGGTTCCTTACAATGCATCTGATCTCAGACTCGCTATTAGAGAGGGTTGGGGGTTCCCCAGAATTTTACATAGGGTTCCTGAACCAAACAAAGGTTGGAAACCACTGCTCTGGATTAAAGCAGCACATCCCCCAGTGGTTGTAGGTCACTCTGGCTGAGAAAGGGTTACGTTTCAGCATGACAAGTCCAGTACAGAAAAGGTACAGTAAGTACCAATACAAACAAGGACTCAAGACAAACCCCAAACTTAAACTGATATGTTTTAAGTTTTTGTTATAGCTCAACCAAAAATGATCAGATACAGATCAGAATAAGATAACTACAAAAATTGATATAGTTTGCTCAGGATTTTACACTTACATTTAAAATAATTGCTGGTAAGGATCAGTACTAATTTCCAATAAGGGGAATTAGTATATATACATATCGTATAGAAACGCACAAAGCTGAGAGACAGACAAACACTTATTTATGGAGGTGCACTCTTGTGGGTTATAATGTAACAGTCATAACAGAAGGTAAGGGCGTTATATAATAATAATAATAATAATAATAATAATAATAATAATAATAATAATAATGGTATTTTTAATCACTTCACACTGTATAGTGGAGGGTTTGTCACTTTTTTTTTACCCACCATAATTTTTTTAATGTCTGGTTATACCCACGTACCAGTTTCACATTTTATAGCCAGCAACTAACCTCACACGTATGAGACCTAAAAGGTCGAAACAGCTGAAAAGCTGTGTAATACAGAAGGCATAAGCTGATAGGGGTCTATTTGAAAATGGATGAGAAATAAAGCGTGACACACTGTGCTCATTTGCATGTCATTTCCCAGAATCCCTGGCTGCAGTGGAAGCACTGTACGCTAAGAGATAATGGTGAAACGCATGGTTGCAAACCTGTGTTAGACATGTGAATGTGCTCACAAGTGGTATTTTTATTTACTGTGAACATTCTGCAAATTGCGCATTAATCTGTAACACCACACAAAATCAAATGTGTGACATGTTTCTGTAACCGTCCTTCTCTACTTCTCTGCCACACTCTCTATAGCAAAATAATGAAATAATTAAAGCTTTATTCCTATGCAGAAAGATATGCCGGTGGAAAGGAAAGAATTCGTAGCGTGATTTCTTTGCTGTTTTAAATGTGTTTTTACCATTTTAGGAATGCTTAAACACCTTCCAAAACTGTCCCACTAGCATGAATAGCAAATTCGGTCACGTTAAGTTTGGATATATTCCGGCCAAAAGAACATCACTACATTATCTGTATTTGTGAACATAATAAAAGTAGGAGTGATATCCCTTTTGAAAAAAGCGTTTGTAGGGACGACAAACGGCATGGAAAATCCCTAAAGAGGTTTTAACACTGATAGACAACGCTACTGACAAAAATAATTTGAGAACTTCCCAGTATGGGAAATTCCACAACTGCTTGTGTCATAAGTAGCCATACTGGAGACTTTACTAAACACGTGTATTGCAATTGGCAACCAAATTGCAATTAAAAACATGGAAGGACTGAAAAATATGTTTCGTTATAAAGTAATTGCTTTGCGTGGGTCTAGCTGCAGAGATAGCAGCAAACGTTCCTTTTATCTAGCTATTCTGCCTTGTACAACCATAACATTTAATTATGTTGATGATATAAAAAAAAAAAAAAAAAGAACAGACCTTACTTTTGGAAAAAAAAAACCATACATGTTTAATTTGCAGATATACAAACCGATGACATTGCGACTGTGAAAATCCTCTCACAACACTGCTGACTCAAAGCTTGTTATTATTATTATTATTTCATCACAATACTGTACAGTTGAATGTCTGTTTTCGCCTCTCTGTTTCCGCTGCTCATTTAATTTTTTTTTTCAACTGTGTGTTTTAATCCTAAAAATGATCCCACAGTTAAAATTATTATGGCTACTAATCCCCTCAGTTATTGACATTAATAGACCTCAAAGAACCTTATCTGGGAAGATTAAGATAAGACATTTTCTTCTGATAAGATCTTGTGTAGTCTGCATGAAAAATGACTGGTGGGATGGAGACAGTGACAATAAATAGCAGGAGTTGCCATGTGAATTTTACACTTTTGGCCTTAAAGAAAAATGTAATTGAATAAAAAAAAAACAGCTAGGAAAAAATAAGGTTAGTAATCTGCTTTAAATGGCATCACATGGAGCTCACTTTAAAAATCGGTTGCTTTGTTCCCTCAAGTGCTACCTTTTTTTCAGGCGATATGGCCAGACTACAAGGAGCATTGTGGATCAGTCTATAATGGTTGATCCAGTAAAGACAGAGTTGGTTCTTCCACCACTTGTACTCAAAGACTGCGTTAGAGTTTTACCCAGGACAGAACCATCTCCTATGAAATGAGTAACTTCAAAATGACAAGGAGGAGGAAATTCTAGTTTTGCATGTCAATAAAAAAAACTCCAATGAAAGGCGGGAGAGGAAGAGAGTTAAATCGGTGTCAGGATTTCGTTAGGCAGATTGAACAGTTGGGCCACGGGCCTCGGGGTTAGAATGGATGTGCTTGGAAGACATACAGTAGTTACAAATAATTCCCTGGATGAGGAGTTGTGTTCCCGAGTGCATTGGAACGCCCAGTCATCTAAGCAGAGATGGCAGCTCACAACTGTTAATGACCATTCATATGACTGAATCTAAAATCCATCAGGCAGCCCCCCAGGGGACTTTGGGAAAAGAAAAGTGTAGTCATTTATTTAAGAAGGTCGACATTTCGGTCCTACTTTTGAATTTATCAACATAAAGACACCATTGAGACACCACAGGAAGAAATGTGGTGCCAAGACTCGATATCAAGTTGCCAGGTAACGAAGGGCCACTGACACGACAGGCACCAGGGTCAACCAAGTGACAGAGGGCAGAAAATGTCACATAACAAACCACCCTAACCTTATAAAGCATAAAAATCACATACATAAATTGTACACAACAACATTAAAATTACATGTAAAAAACAATTTACTACCCTAAAAGAATGATCACCAAAGCAATTGTGACTAATTCGTGGGTAGACGTAGAAGCATATACCAACTACACAGCCAGAGTATAGCATGGAACAGATGATTACGATAAGAGCAATAGGAAAATGGCTCAGAATTCATGTAACCAACACATGAAGAGCTGCAGTGAGATACATTACAAAGCAGCAACAGTAAATCACATATCCTGCTATAAACATTATGCATAACAGCCTAATGTATGAATGACCTGAATATTCTCTGCTGTAGACCTGAACATCACACTTGTGGTTACTGCAGAGGGGGAAGAGAAATACCTGGGGAAAGGAGGGGGCACGTGAGGAGATGCAAGATGGGGGGGGGGGGGGGGGGAATAGAGGAGGGGGCTTGCAAAGCCACCATGAGGGGGGGTGGAGGTGCCAAAATTCCAGTCCTGGGCACCGGGAAATCTGCCTGCGACCCTGGGTGCTGACCCGCACGTCCAATTCTATATTCTCTCAAAACAGCAACAAAAAAATCTACTGTGGGAAAGAACACGTGTCTCTCCTGTTAATTATTAATGTGGAGATGAGACCAAAGAGAGCTGCTACAAATAAATACACTGTTGCAATACAATAAAAGTTTCAAGCATGGGAGCACTGCCGGTATTTGCTGATTTTTCTTCATTCGTGTGTAATTTCTGCCAAATTACAAGAGTCAATGAACTCCAGCACACAGCTAAAAAGTCTTTAATACAACCATTCATCATTAAAAAAAGAAGATGTATTGGATAAATCTTTTACAATTGGCTTAGTCTGGACAATAGTCGGCAGCAAGGTGTAACTCACCGTTCATGCCAACCTGTGACTTCATCACTATCACGGGTGAAATACACAAAGCTGATTTGAAAAGATTTATGCAATATCTTTTTATTTACTGTTGAACTGATGTATTTAACATATAAACCAAAACAAGGGCTCCAGCACACACTGATTAATAGAGAAAACGAAAGAGTCACGGAATAAGCCAAAAATGTAATAGCGGTAATAATAGAACAATAGGTATCACACAAATATGGAAATGCTACACGACTATAAATGCAGAATATATGGATCTTAAAAAGCACAAGAGTGGGGGGAGAGACACAGGAAGGGGAGTGGGGGAAAAACACTAAAGGAAAAACTGCAAACAAATAAACATAGAATAAGACAATGGGGGAGGGGCAACGTTTCAGGGTAACAACCCTTTCCTCAGGTCCGTTCCCTTGGGTCCAACGGAACCACAAGGTACTTCCCTTAACCCTAACCCCCCCCTACAAGACACAAAGTAGCCAAATAAGTATTAGCTCAGAATCAAGCCCTGGTCAAAAGTCCACAGTATATGCAAGAGTGTATACAAACTGAAACCGTCCTTTAAGTGGGATTATCAGGCTTCTGTTCGTTCTCGTTCTTGTTCTCTCTCTCTCTCGTTCTCTCTCTCGTTCTCTCTCTCGTTCTCTCTCTCGTTCTCTCTCTCTCTCTCTCTCTCTCTCTCTCTCTCTCTCTCTCTCTCTCTCTCTCTCTCTCTCTCTCTCTCTCTCTCATTAAAAGCCACCTTTGAATCAGCACAAACCAGTCAACAGGTAAAACGAGTGAATAGAAACAATGATTATAATATTAAATATACTTGTTACTACAATATGGAAAAATAGTTTTCCTTTAAAAAGCTTTGTTTTCGGAAGATACATAAAAACCAAAGTGTGGGAGACTACTGCTCTCAGTTTCAATGAGTTTGTATCTTAAAGATGACACACTATCTGCTCATTTGTGCTCATTTGCATGTTATTATCCAGAATCCCTGGCTGCAGTGAAAGCATTGTATGCCAAGAGATAATGGTGAAAGATAAGGTTGCAGACCTGTCTGAAACATGTGAATGTACTTACAAGTGGTATTTTTTATTTTCTATTAAGGTTAGAAGTTCAACATTCTAGATTAAGGGTGTGCAAACTGGGGGGTGTGCCCTCCCTGACTTTTTTGGGGGGGCGTGGCGGTTACAGAGGCCCCGCGCTGAGAGCGTGAAGCCTCTGTAACTCACTTACCCGGCTTCAGTCCACGTGTCTCCATGGCAATGCGGGGTCATGTGATGTGATGTCACATGACCCATGTGGCGGGGAAGGGGTTAACCCGGCTTATAATAAAGGTCAAGCCCACTTTGTTACCCCTGACCCGTGTTTTGGGGTCCTAGAGTGTCAGCTCTTGGGCCGGACATTGTGTATGCATTACTGTGATTGTGTGCAAAATAGGAGACAACTGCCATTTTTGTGTTTTACCCTTTTCCAGAGGTGCTGGGACCAGGAGATGTTCAGGAGGTAAGTTTCAGGGTTGGTTTGACGGAGAAACTGGTTGCAGAATGTTGCTACACTGGCGACACACTTTATTCGAGCTCGGCTAGTCCCACGAATTCGGGTATACCCGGGTGTATTGAGGTTTGTGACTGTTTTCTGCCCGAGTGCATTGAGTTATTTTCCAGGCAGGGATTGAAGCATTTTATTCCAGCTGGCTGCAATACTGCACAGTATATATATATATACTGCATTACAATTCATGAATTTATGCCATCTGGTAGACACGCGAAGCATTGCAGCCTATTAAATCCTAATCATTATCATTTAACAGATCAGCCGCCCATCAGCCATGCATGAACCCAGGCTGGGAAGGCAAATGCAACGGGGCTTGTCAGAGGTGAGGAGCGGCGCATTCCAGGTATCTGCCAGGTACATACCGGGTATTTGCTCGAATAAAGTGTGTCGGTGCAGTATGTATCGGGGTGCCGGAATTCCCCAAGGGCGTACCCAGGAATCAGGTAAGATTCTTGGATACACTAGAGCACATTGCTCCGGTCAACCTCCCATCCTGAAAACATTCCTGCGACTCACCACTGGGACACCCTGCTTCAGCGCAGAGCAGGAAAAGGTAAAAGTGAGGCACAGGGTTTCCTGGTATAGAGGAGGTTTGTTTTATTAACATGGGGACACAAGGGGTTAATGAATCCCCAAACTCCACACAGTGTCCTTAGTATAGCAGGGGCTCCCCAGTGTAGCAGAGGTACCCACATACATGCCCAGGTATACTGAACCTAGTTTAGGGGTTCAGGGAATAACGCCAGCTAGGTGATAAAAGCTGAGAGTTTATTGGTGGGTAAAGAAATATGGTTAAAGATCCAGTTGCTGTGTATAAGAGATTAAGGCGAGTGGAAGGGGAACCGTTTAGGTTACACTCTATTTCATGCACCAAAAAACTGTAACACGTTGTAGCAGAAGAATGTGTATATTTTACCACACATAAGACAGGCAACAATATATTATATTACATGGGTATAGTTTAATGTGTGTATATATGTTGATGCCCTGTGGGTGAACTGTGGGATTTAGAAGTCATGGCTAATAGATGAAAGAGACATTTGTCCCAGAGGTGCGATCTGTTGTGTTAGCAGCAAAGGCTAAATAAGCCCCCAATATTCGCAGCTTCAAAGAGTCAGTTCAAACGCAAGGAACTAGAGGTGTGAATAGTTTGTTAGACCTTCCGTGCTAATTGAAACCCGGTATCCTCAGACCAAAGAAGCCATGTGGCCAAAGGCCAGACTTAGTGGCATTTGAGCAGGGGGGGGGGTTGAATAGTGAGTGGGCAAAATGGTGGTTCGGGCACATGTTCTCTCACTACTCTGAAGCCAGGTGACAGGTGGGGGAAGATGACATTTTTGTTGCACATGCTCAGTTGCAATACTGAAGCTTTGTGCCAGTTGTTGCAGGACTGGAAGAACCTGGCTATAGGTGGAGAAATTGATTCCCACGCCAGGGATTGACTGTACATTATGGAAATAGGACATCTGGAGTTTTTAAAAGTTGGTGCAGTCAGTCAGGTCCATCTGAGTTCCATCTAAGAGTTCTATCAGTTCTATCATGTAAAGAGATTCATCAGTTCCATCTTGTGATTCACCTGAGATTCAGTCCCATTTGAAAATTTCCAGCTCTGAGTAAATCGTCTAAATTTCTCAGAGGATAAGTGACCAGATTCATATAGCAAGAGGATACGGGAATGAAAAGTGTTTTCAACTAAGAAAGATTAGTTTTGTTATCCCAGTTTCCAAAGTAAGTGTGTCTTTTTCCTCTAATTTGTGTAACATAGTTGTGTATGTTCCTTATGTGAATAAATGCAATTGATTTTATCTCTCACCTTTTCTCAATCAATGATCCAAGTAATTAAAGTATTAATAGGCTTGGTCTACCGTGACAACCCCGCAGATTCATTTGACGCCGCATTAGAGGTAAGGGAGGGGTGCGACACAGGGGGAGAGCCGGTGGGGGGGGGGGGGGGGCAGCGTAGGAAGTTTGCGCACCCCTGTTCTAGATGATGCTCAGGTCCTAATGTGTTTGCTATAATAATGTAACTTAAAGTTGCAGACTAAGCAATATCCTACATGTTTTTTTTTATTTAAATAAATCAGTTCAGTACTATGAGAAAATACTTGTAGCATTTCTTAAAAAAAAAACCTCTGAATTACATTTCTAATGTATTATAAAGTAACAAGCATTTGTTTTTTCTATAGCAACAATTTACATAATCACATCCCCTTCCTCTTCTGAAACAGGCTCTGGCACACCCCTTTTGGAGCCCTGCCCTCTCTCTAGCAGCGGACCAATTGTATCTAGTGACTGCCTGTCACATGATCTTCCCCACAGAACTTTGCATCTTTGGTCCTCTTCCGCTGCACTGACAGCCATTTAGTGAACCCCAGAGCCAAATCTTCACTGATCGATCACAGGAGAACGGATCGATCAGCAACTTAGTTAATTACTTATCATTGTGTGGATTGTATTGATACACATATTAAAGGGGATTTTTTTTTTGGTCTTAAATGGTAGATTGCACTGTTGCTTTAAAGCAGCAACACCCGCCACTCAATGTATTTATTTTTGTGAACTTTATATTACAGAATTGGTAATTGGTGTTTCTTGGAGTGAGATCCACACAATTATTATCTCAATGGACCTCCCCTCCCAGTTTCCGATATATATTTACTTTTTCATGTGGTGGTAAAATAAAAGTAAAATCAAACATGGCCACTACAGTCATCCAAGAGGAAGCTGCGATGTCACAATGGCATTATGGCTTCTTATTGGTATGTGGGAGTGAGGCTTGGATGGTGGCCATTTAGATTCCCCAAAAGGGACCAGGAACACTAGCACATAAAAATTTCTTTTGAGAAATCAACATGGCCACCCTCGTTGTCTCAGTACCACAGAACAAATGGAATGCCAGCATTTAATCAGAGAATGACATTGCATGCCATCTATGATTTTATTTTCATTTTACTGGCGAAGGTAAATATTTGGGGAGCCCCCAAAGTAAGGAACAGCGCAATTCCCAATTATCTGAAAGTGAAAAGAATGATACCGTAGACTAGGGATTCTCAACTCCAGTCCTGAAGACCTAATAGGTCAGGTTTTCAGGATATCCCTGCTTCAGCACAGGTGGCTCAATCCGTGGCTGAAGCAGGGATATCCTGAAAACCTGGCCTGCTGGGGGGTTTTGAGGACTGGAGTTGTGCACCCCTGCTGTAGAAGATAAGACACTCGACACTTCCAAACCCCTGAAGATATTCCTTAGAGAATGGATATAATTACTTTAATGGAATTTTTCAGTAGTTACGGCAACTGACAACCACCGTCTGTTCTTAAAGACCTCTAACAACATTTTCACACCAGCAAACCAATTAGCACAAAAGTATCAGACCTTCCTTTTATAATATTTTCTGTAAATCGAAGGAGCATTGGGAAACTAAAAGTACAGTATATAGACATTTTCAGTATATAGTTATATATAAAGGATTCATTTAACAAGGCAGTAGCAGTAATTGTATATCATTCAAAACATGCATTGTTGCTTTTAGTGTTTTGTACTTACCAAGGGTTCTGCCATGATGATCCGAATCTTACGTTCTGCTTGGGTGGTAAAATTTGCAAATATACTCTTGAGTATATATTCACCGGGCTTGCTGTCTGGGTCAATGTTAATGGGCAACATGGTTGGCGGTCCCTTTTCTCTTTGTGCGCTGGAAACTGGTTGAACTGGTGGTTTGATGTATCCGTTACCCACTGGAGAAGCTAGAAGACAATATGGAGAAAATGTGTTCAAAACATTATTTCCCTTAATGTACTAATATATTTACTTAACGTGCGTTAGTAAGTTTTACTGGAGTTGCAGCTGACTGAAAGCACTAACCCAAGTAGCACAAGTTCTATTTTATTTCTACTCGATACAATTCATATGTAGGCCTGAGGTCCAGCTCCAAATGGCACAATGGTGAGCACCATAGGGCATGCATTACATACTGTATTGCTACAGCGGAGAGAACGTGGATATTGGAGGAATGAAAGTCGAGGTGATTTCAATGATACAGTGGTCAAGGGAACAGTTAAAAAGCAGCTCATGAAACATTAACAACCATTTTTGTATGTAACAAAGTTGCTTTGAGAGGCTGATGCGTTATCATTTAAGAGTGCAGCTTCCCATCCCTCCAAAACATTATTTTGGTAAAAAGAGAAAATCAAAGGACTCCTCCATCCATTATGTGCCAGAAAACATTTATTTTACTTTTCTAATTATCCTGACACATTTTAAAATAAGCATTTATGTTAGACAGAAAATATTTCAATGAATGAGGAATAGCTCAGAAAACAAAAAGAACTTCTTACATAGGAAGCATGGTATGCCGTGGTTCAATTCGCAGGGAGTTTCTTTTCTTCTTCCAAAGTACTTAAATAACAAGGTTAAATACAAAAGTATTTTCTCTACCTCTCACACTAATCCTTCCCATTTCAATGTTTTGGTAAGCTGTTAAAATATTGAATGGGATTTAATATATATTAATAACTCAACACAGATTTGTTGTAGGCTGTGCTACTTTTTAAGAGACCAACAGTAGAGTTCTTTATAAACGAAATTGTAGTGTACAGAGCTTGACAGTACACTTAAAGAAACCTATTCAGGTTTGATAGCTTTGTACACTATGCATTCACTTATTTATCCCTTAAAGGTTATCACAACTGATAAACAAATCTGCATTTCTCCATTAAAACTTTGAACTACACTAATAACTTAACACCAAATAAATAAGGACCTATACAAGACCGCTGAAAGCTAGTACTGCCCTAATAGAGACTTGTGAACTTGAAGAATCTACATATTGGTCCCCTGAGGAACCGGATAGCTAATTATACAGAAAACCTTTTAGAAGACTTTGTAAATCATTAATAAATAATGTATTAAAACTGTTTGATATAGTTTTAAATTTTCATTACAAATGACTTAACTAGGAGTGTCCCTGAATGATAAAAATGCAAAATTGTGGCTCGGTGCCACACTTTTGCGTTGCCAAACCACATGCAGATGTAGAAGATGTTATTGCACCAGCACGATAACACATTACCGCTGGTGCCAGTGTGAACGTGTTATTGTCACATGTGCTGTTGTTTTCATGCAATTTGCAATGCAAAACAAATGAGCTGTAATGTGTCAAAGCAGGCAATTGGGCTCGTTACAGCTCAATAACATCTGCTAGATCTGTATTTGTATATAAACTCATCAAATGTTACATTAAATACTTACATTTACAATTGCCATCTATCAGACCATTTCACATCACTGACTTTTAGCAAATACCACAGGGAAATGTTTTCACCCAAAACTATACACACAACTTAAAACCCTTTCCAAGGATGGCACAGACGAGCCCTTTGAGGGGCCTATCCTTCTCACAAGCCACTGGTCACCCACCACTGCTTTACAAAAAGTAATGCCTTGTACCAGGCTCCATTAAAACCACTGGCAGGGTATGTCGTTTTGCTACATTTCTTTTCAAGCTGCACAGAAGAAAAGAAAGCAAATACCAGTACTGTTTTTCCATGCATGAGATTCCATAACTTAGATTCCCAGGCCAGTGGCCAGAACAGGCTTAGTGTTCTATGGAAGTGACATACTACATCTTGTGGAAAAGTGAAGGCTCTGTCTGACACAGTCCTCTGTGCCAGCCGTGTCAGGGCAACACGTTGGTGCCAATTCCGGAGAGAATGGCTCACCTGCCATTTCATTTCTTGCTAGAACTCCCAGTACAACAAGGCATGGGGATGACAGAATTAAGTCCAAGAAAACTGGCAAGACATAACACACTTCCTAATTAGACAAGTGTTCAACAAATAATAGCAATAACAGTGATTACAACGTTTCAGTAAACTGGTTTGAGTTATTTATTTGATCAACAACAGCCTCGCACTTCTTTTTAATCTCACATGCTAAGGCAGTGCAAAATCCAACGTCACTGTGCAGAGATGTGCAGTATTTGAAAATAGCCTCACAAATTGCTTCTAACAAGCAATACATTGCAGTGAATTGTATTGTGTACCCAACAGATTCAGCAGAAGGGATTCCGTACTTTTTACGGAAGATGCAGACAAATTGAAATTTTCAACACTTCTTTTGATTTTACAGATAAAGAAATGTACAAAATGTTGGTGACATACCCGTTTGTCATTGTTTCACGTGACGAAGGGATATATCTCCAAAACGTTATGCATTTCTTTATCGGCAAAAAAAAAAAATAGATTGAAAACTGTTGGTTTAACTGGTGAAGAATGCATTAGAATCTCTTCTACGAAATAAAAGGTCTAAACTTGAGTAATACATAGGACTGCCTTACATTTCCGAACAGCATCAGAGCACAGAAAGAAGCAAATAGTGAGTCTCTTCTCTGCAATATATATGAAGCTCCAGAAGAATCTCATAAGGTTGCTGAACTTGTTTGAAAACAAACTCGCCCATCCAACGTCTATTTAACCGGTCCATGTACCCAGATGTGAATGTAATAGTCTATTGGGAGATTTCTTCCCCCAGGAGAAGGGTGCTGATGACTTTTGCTGTAGCAATAAGCGTGGGAAATGTATATAATTTGTTGCACTTCATTATTTTACCTTTAGCACTCCAATTGACACATATAAATATATAATATTGGGGGCCTGGGTTTAAGCTTGCTAAGATTGTGCATACATAGCACAATGCCCCTTCCAGATGAACCCAGCACTTAACACTTTGTTAGTGATCTTTGAAGATACACATTAACACTTATTGAGGCGTAACTTAGGTTAACGCCTCATTTAGTCAGTAACAAATCTCTGTGGATCTGGGTCTAAAAATGTAAAAACATGACATAAAAAAAGTCTTACACCTGATTTCTCTAGAAAATAATAATAATAAAATAAATAGTGCCAATCCCCCCCCCCCACCCCCATTTAATAAGTAAATATATCAATATTACAGTAGTTCACTTTGGTTCTACATGAGACTGCAGCTCTATGGCACAAATCCATCTCTGCAATGTATTTTAAGATGTATAAAAACAAATCCTCTACATACAGTACATGATGTGCTCTTCAATATGTGCTTCGTTATTTTCAAGAAGTCTGATAGCTGTAAAGATGTAGGTTAAAAAGTCACACTAACGAAGGCACTAGGGAAAATACAAAGGAACAGGATGTCCTAGAAAAGAAAGTTTCTTAAAATAGGGAAGGACAAGACAACTTTTAAATGATAGATATCTGATACATGAACAAAAAAGATCGGAGTGTATACTGTATCATTGCATATACCACTGCAACCATACCTACTTGACCTCAGCAAAACCCCATAGCTACTGTAGATTCTGCATAACTTTTTCTTAAAAAATGATCAGATTTCCTGCTTGTATCTACTTCGCTTACAGTATGTATCATCTTCATACATTTGTGCTAAGGCTCCTTCTCAATATGGTGAACAATTGTTGCCTCATATTTAATTGTATGGTAATGTCCATTGAAGAGAATATCATCAGATCCAGCACCGGCGTGATGGTTGTGCAGTCGGTCAAGCCGCACAGTTACAGAGACCCCGCGCTCTCCCCTACAACAATTAAACTGATTGCCGGGGGGAGAGAGCAAGGCCGTTAACTCTTACCTTCTCCGTTAGCATCTCCTCCTGCACGATCCCATCATCGACGCACTGTGGCACATTGCCATGACAACCTTTGCCATTGTCATGGCAACGCAATGCCATTTGACATCGCGGAGCCATGGTGACTGGACTATGATGGGTGGAGGAGATGCCGCCAGAGAAGGTAAGAGCTGAGGCCCCAAACATGTCCCCGCACTGAGCCCCGCAGATATCCCAACCGACCCTGATCAGATTGGACTCTTCACTCTGCCTAGGCCTACATTTTATTTGCTTCCCTTCTCTACTACCTTCATATGATTTAATATGCTTATAATATTATCTCATTATTTACAGAAGTAAAGTGTCTCAGTGTTGGTGTTCCTAGTGCCACGCTACATCTAAAGAAAAGCCACAGGTGATGAAATTTCGCTATCACTGCTTTTCCTACAGTGGCTGCAGTCTAGTGCAGGATTACAGCTGTGTGTAGTTGTGACCCCAGAAACCCAGAGTAGTATTAAAACCATACATCTTTGAAGCTTTCATCATGGTGCTCTTTGCTAATGTAATCAGTCCTGCCCGGTTCCTAGGAAGTTTACAGTGGTGTCGGTGTTAGTGCTGCTCAGGGTGCATTATCTTAAGTCAGGATGCAGGATGGGCATAAGTATACAATGATGGGAGCCAGGAACTTTATTAATTCAAACAGCAGTTTATTATCTGGCACGTAAAGTCAATATAATGAGGTTTTCTTATATTTCGAGAAACATGTCTTTTGTCTTATGCTCTTTGTGTCTTCCCTAGTTGCCCGCATCTCGGCCCACTAGGAAGCTGCTGAGGCTTTGTATGGCACAGTCTGATTGTACAATCCCTCTGCTCTACAGCGCTAGTAATGCTCCATATCCATGGAGCCCCTGGCGGGTCTAGTACTACTCCCTCTGGGATCAGCCCCCTCTCTTCAAGGTGGCTTGACACTGCATTGCCTGTGGGTGAGAGCCAGCAATGGACCCGCCAGTGGGGTGGTTCCAACTGTACTCAGGGACTGTGGCTTGTGAAGGTCCCTCTTTGCTTAGGTGGTCTCTCCTAATATTTTGGGAGTAATGCCAGACCATCTTGGTGGGACTCTAAGTACACATGGTACTTTCACTAACTGCAAACAATAAAAGGAAGGGGGAATATATCCTATATTAGGGGCTTACATAGCTATTCACCATGAGATCCTTCTTCTTCTGTTCCTCCTGGGATTTGCCCTTCTAAAAGCTTCCGCTCTATTTATATGCTAGCATGATGTCACTGTATCCAGGCAGAAAGGGGGTGGGTCTTAACGTCTGCGTAATCACCCCATGTGACAGAGAAGTGCCCCTTAAGGCCCCAGTGATACGTAAGGGGGAGTTACACAAACTTACAGTAGGGAGATAAAGTTTGTGAACCTCAATGATAATCACGGAGATTACATAGTTTTTCCATAATAACCTTCTTGAATCAAAACCAGTCTTTTCTTAAATATTCAATATCCAATTCTATGTGTTTTTAAACAAAATGATGTATGAATTACACAAACAATGTGTAATTAAGAGTCAGGGTATGTGAAAAAGTAAGTAAAACCCTGGTTTTATCAGCTACATTAAAGGGGATAATTAGAATCAGGTGTTTAAATAATTTAGGTAGATCTTCAGGTGTGAGTTGGGGCGGCCCCACCCTATATAAAAATCAGAAACTTTGTGAGTTTGGTCTTTACCATACACGTGGAAACATGTCATGCCACAATCAAAAGAAATCTCAGAGGACCTCAGCAAAGCAGGTATTGATGCTCATCAGTCTAGAAAGGGTTAGAAAACCATTTCTAAGGATTTGGGGCTTCACCAATCCACTGTCAGACAGTCTACAAATGAAGAAAGTTCAAGACCACAGTCACTCTACCAGGAACGGTTGTCCGACCAAAATCTCTCCAAGAACAAACTGGCAAATCATCCAGGAAGTCACAAAGAACCCCAGAGTAACATCCAAGGATCTGCAGACCAATCTCGCCTTGGCTAATGTGAGTGTTCATGACTCAACTATCAGAAAAAGACTGATCAAGAACAGTGTTCGTGGAGGGATAGCCAGGAGGAATGGTCTTCAAAATGAACATTGCTGCCCATCTGAAGTTCGCCAAGGATCACATAGATAATCCACAAGACTTCAGGAACAATGTTCTCTGGACAGACGGGTCAAAGGCAGAAGTTTTTGGCATCAATGAGAAACTTTATGTTTGGCGAATACCAAACACTACTTTCAAACAGAAGAACCTCATCTCAATTTTCAAGCATGGTCATGGGAGTTTGATGGTTTGGGGCTTCTTTGCTGTCCAAGACCTGGACAGCTTGCAATCACAACCATTAATTCTGCCTTGTATCAGAAGATTCTATAGGAGAATGTGAGGTCATCCGTTTATGAGCTGAAGCTGAAGTGAAAGTGGGTCATGCAGCAAGACAATGATCCTAAACAAACAAGCAGATCTACAAAAATGGATGCAGAAGAAGAATTCCGCATTTTAGAATGGCCTAGTCAAAGTTTGAACCTAAACCCCATCGAAATGTTGTGGCAGGACTTGAAGCGAGCTGTCCATGCAAGGAAGCCCTCAAATGTCACAGAGTTGAAGCAGTTCTTTAATGAGGAATGGGCCAAAATTCCTCAAAATCAATGTGAGAGACTGACCAGCAGTTACAGGAAACGATTAGTTGAAGTGGTTGCTGCTCAAGAGGGTGCTGCCAGGTTCTGAATCTAAAGATTCTCATACTTTTTCACACATGGATATTCAATGTTGAATCCTTTGTGGATAAATAAAGGTTGAAAAAGTATCACGTTTTCGTGTTATTTGTTTGATTAGGTTATCTTTATCTATTATTAGGATTTAGATCTAATAACATTTTAGGTTTTAAATATTTGAACATCCTAAGGGGTTCACAAATTTTTCTTGCCACTGTACTTGTCTTAATTTTTTAAGATCACAGCCATCTTTGATTGCAACTAACTAGAACATGTTCTACAACGAAGAGAAAAAAAAGTGCGCTAAGTTGCAATGCCAGTGTATGGTATGTGCTTGAAGCCCCTACAAATGAGGTGGAGGGTAAGTGATGTGATCTGTAGAGCGGTTAACCCTAAGCTGTTAAAGCGGTGAATATACCACAGGTGCATGTGGTATATCCCTTGTAGCAGTAAACACTAGATCAACAACAGGTTGCACTGATAATTAATAATTAAAAACTGTTAGGTAGATGCAGTCAAAAGGCAACGATTGACTGCAGAAATTCAACAAGTGAATTAAGTAGCATCTTGCCAAAAGACTGAGTCAATATGAAGTGATGGCAATTGCCAAAACCAAAAAAGTCCATACAAAGTCCATAGATGGGTGTCAAGGTTGTAAATTGCTGCACTGGTGTAGGATAAACAGTCCTCTGCAGAGAACCTCAAAAGTAAAAGAAAAAGAAATGAGGGCGCAAAAAGTAAAGAGACAACCTCTACAGTATAAAAATAAAAGCAACAGTAGTAACATGCACTGGGATACACACATGTATAAAATCAGTGTTGCAGTAAAAGAATAATGAAACAGGATAATTGCCTGTGATAGCTGAGATAGCTGCTGCTGGGACCTCGTAAGGAAGCCTCTTCACTGTGTCCTGACTGTCCTTGATGTAGTCCGAGACCACTGTGGGAGGGAGAGCCAATGTTACCACTGTGTTGAGCCCCGCGTCGGACACTGGCCCTCTGGGTGGAAGCTTTAGGGGGATCCTTCTCCTGGTAGGGCTGGCGGTAGCTGGCGTTTCCCTCTGTGTCTAGCGTTCCTCGAAGTGATGTCAGGGGATACTGGTCCAACCGTGATAGCTTCCTTTTCTTAGTGAGGGGAAATCCAAGGTCTGCACCAGCTGGTCTCTATTTGCTCACAGAGCTCCTTGTGCTCATGGGAGATCTCTGAGTAGCGTCGGAGTACACAACCTGGGCAGCGGATACTTGCTCGTGCTGGCTGAACACTCCACGTTCCAACGCTGTAGCATAATGCGTTTCACCACTGTGTGGCTTCATCAGGGATATCCCTTAGAACAGGAAGCTGTCACGGCTGAACCAGCATTCTGTAACCCATCCCTTGTACTTATGGTGACCATATTTGTCCCGGTTGTTACGCATGCGCAGTTCGTACTAGCCGACTGCCGCATGGCGAATGCCGACCCCACATGCAGAAAGAGCACTTGCCAACCAAGGAGTTTGATGATAGCGCATGTACGAATGTAGCTTGCCGGTCGCGCATGCGCATAAACAACCAGCAAGCGCACGAGCAGCTGGGAAGTGCCGATCGTGCGTGCGCAGTCTGCGTGCGCTTTTCGCGCCTTGCACATTCAGTGCTTGTCAGGGAGTCCTATAACCGAGACAGCACCCGAAAAAGTCAGGACAGAGTCCGAAAAGCAGGGACTGTCCCGGCTAAACCATGAGATCAGGTTACCGTACTTACACTAAAATGTAAAATAAATTTTTTGGATACAGAAAAAGGGCTTGTTCATAATTGCAAAGTCCAAACAGAAAAGAAAAATATCAGCACTGAAAAATCATATTAAAGTCAAAAGAAAAGTATAATTGAAACAAATTGAGAGTCTATTATTATTTGTGGAGATATGACATATGATAATCCTCTGGCGGATCAAAAGATTGATTTGAATCCCCATATATCAAGATGTAATTTGTATTCCAACACACTTTTCTTTGGCTGTAATATAATTTTCAGTTCTGCTATTTTTTTTGTATTTAGATGTACAGTTTTGCTTTCGTTGAGAATAAAACAGTCCGCTAAAAATGATCTATGCTTTAATGCTCATACCACCTGCTGCTTCTACACTGCATTCCAAAAAAACAATGTCTCCTTGATTTAAAGGAGTAATTCCCCTCAGAAACAAAAATGAAGTTATAAAATAATCGGATAGCTCTGATCTACAGTAGAGGCAACGTTTATTCTAACATTTGCCGTAAACTAGCCGGGTTACATTCTGGGTATGTGCTGGGCTAGTTTGAGGCACGTTTAAGGCATTTCTGCATTGACTAACGACCCATAGGATTAACACAGCAGGGATCCCTGGCAGTCCAATTCAGTTTGAATGGGACTGCCAGGGACCCCCGCTGTTAATCTGATAGGCCATTAATCAATGCAGAAATGCTGGGGCTAGTTTAAGGAAAGTTTAAGGCATGTATTCAGAATGTACCTGGGTTTCCTGGTTTTGTTGGGGAATTGCCACTGGTTTTTGTTCGAATAAGAGTTGCCTCTACTGTAGTTCTTACTTTAAAATGGTTCTACATCATTTTTTCTGAGTTTTCACCTGTAATTTCACTGGCAATAGCAGTTACGAACTCAGGCTCTTATCTAAATTCATGTGAATGGCAGTGGCTATTTTAACTTCAAAGCAATCACATTTTCAGCAACAAATAACAGAATTTAAAAAAGGGTGGGTTTGCTATAAACAGCGCAAAAAGGAACTCACAATGGTAAAAAAATACTTTTATTTTTTATGGTGAGTAGAGTGAATTGCTGCTTTAAACCAGTACCTTTTTTAGACAATTAAACTAATATTTTCCTATGATCTCTTACAAACCACTACCTAATAAACATACAAGTAAATTATTATACATACAGTATAGTCACTTTGTCTCAACAGTTTTCGTATATCACATTAGAAAGCTTCATACTAATCCTACCATAGTATTGCAATATAATTAGAAGTATGATCTTGAGGTAAGCTGGCGAAACTTCTCTGTACAACACGGTCAGCTCCTTGTAACCTTGTTTACGTCACTTTCTCACCACCAACAATGGTAATTCTATGCTGTATAAGGCAGTAAATTGAGCCTAAGACTTAGGTCCTTAGGTAGTTGTTTTATGAACAAGTAGTAAATGAGTTGTCAAAGTGCCTTTTGAACACAAAGGTAAAGCTCTTCTGACCTCACTCTAGAAAACAATTAACAACAGAAGCAAAGAAAGTATCTACTGAAATAATTCCCATTACAAAGGAAGTGCTGAAGTAGTGAGAATCTTGGCTTGCAAATGAAAAAAAAGTAGAGGCACTTTGTACTCCTCCATAGTACCATCATATTTCACCACTGGTCAGAGCCATTTATGCGTGTTAATAATAACTTTAGTTAATACCAGTAAATCACACATGAGCAGTTAAATCAGGGTTCCGTCAGAGCTGCACTGCAGTATTTTTTAGCTCAAGCCACTCCTCCCCCCGCACCCCGTTTCAGTTCCCTTTAAGTGTAGCAGGGTACCCTCCCTTGCCTCCTCCCTGGCAGTGGTCCCGTCGCTCAGGAGGGTTTGTGTGAGTTGCGTCGGCCATGTTGTGGTTGGCGCAGCCACATACATATGGACTGTGTTTAAAGCAGCGGCCATCTTGAGGTTTGAGTTGTAGGAAGAGGAGGTCCTGGCTGTTCAGGATTTCCTCCACGGACTGGAGGCGGCGTGCTCAGTCCTGACTGAGCCTGCGAAGGGAGAGGTAGCTTCCAGGGAGATAGTCAAGCCCAGTGGACTAGGCCAGACCCGTTCCCCCTAGGCCCAAGCTAGTTTTCCCCTGCACTATAGTGGAATATTGTAGGGCTGGCCACTAGTAAGGGACCTGCCCTTAGTGTGTGGAGGAGAGAGTCAGCGAAGCAGACAGAGCAGCAGCGGAGGATTACCCAGGCCTGGCGGAATGGCCACACGGTGGTACCTGGAAGTAAGGAGAGAGGAGATTGTGTCGGAGGCCCTGCATCGTGGGATCACGGATGTGGCCTATCAAAGAAATACCCTGGTGTACTTTTACCCAGGAAGGTACCCACGTGCGCCAACACTACACGCGGGAGGGTAGCACTGCACATACACTTACGTTGTGTGCTGCATTGGTGGACACCTTGCACCTCTAGGTGCCCAAGGGATATTGTGCTCCAATATACAGTGGGGGTGACTGATACTGTTATTATTGTGTCTGTACTGCTAATATTGTGTGAGTACAGTGGGATCACAGTAAAGAGTGTTGCATATACCTTGTTCTGGTTGTGATTATTTGGGGCATACCCTATAGGTATACCGGTTCACGTGAGGGGCTATCCCACCAACACTGGGATCCTCGTGGGTGGAGGCGCTGCACCAGCCACCCCAGGCTCCCCAGGAGCGGAGGCTGCCTTCTGTAAGCCTAAGAGGTTAGCACCATAAAACTATTGTCTGCTGTTTCCCTCAGGGTAGGGAAAGGGTGTTACATAAGGAGCTCAACATGGCCTCCAAATCTTGCAGGCCCAGCAGGCCAATAGGAAGCCACAACATCATTTGGAAATGACATGGCAGCTTCCTATTGGACAACGACAGTGGTCATCTTTAAATGTCCAGGAAAGAGCACCGACAACTAAACAAGTACAGTATGTATCCAGTGGGATCTCTGGAGCTAAAAATAGTGTGTCTTCGCTCAGACAATATCTCTGATTCAAATTCTAAATAATAAAACCAAATTGTGAAAATGGGCAGGATTGCTGCTTTATGGTTTAAAAGTTGAGCTAGTACCATAAATTAAAGCTCCTCCAAGTAACATATAAAATGAAAACAAGTTTAGGCGAGAAAACCTCCCTGCGATAAAACAACACAACAATTATCACAGTATAAGTGAGGAAGGAATGATGTTGTAATTACAAAACTGCAGTAGCCAGTGACAAGTTATAAAGATACATTAGGAACAACTACAGTTTAATAAGAGTGAAAAAAGTATTTATATAAATATTTCTTCAAGGGAGAGAATTTCACAATGGAGTATGTGATGAGGGTGAAAGTGCAAAATAATGTGGATTTGTAGTATTTGTATAAAAGACCATCCAGTGAAGATGCAAACACACAATAAACAAAAAGCCCAAACCTACAGTAGTACAGTGTGTGGTATATGTGAAGATACTTAATGAATCATACATAAACCAACATATATAATCCAGTGAATCTTTACCTACCAAGTCCCTTAATGAAGCTGACCACACTTGATCGTCCCCAACAGGCTGCAGTGGTCTCCATAAGCTTCAGGTTCGTTTTGAAGGTCCAGTATTTACAACCGTGTTGCTTTCAATGCTGTTAAACTAAGTTCAATGCTTGTTAATCAATTTTTAAAATTTTTTTTTTATATATCTCTTAATTTTTTTTAAGAAGGTTGAGATATTTTAGAAGCACGCCCCATAAAGGTCTCTGTGGCTATGTGTTACAACACGCCCCCGGTTTTTAACAAGAGGTATAAAAGGGGTCATTTTTAGCCTGTGTAATCACAACTACAACTGGAAGAAGGTCTATATTTATCCACGGGTACGTGCATTGCTGACAGATTAGTGGAATGACTCAGAGCTCTCCGTTAACACGACACTGGGCACTGCAGTGTACTATAAACAAGCACACATTCCACAAACACGGATTATCAGCTGATAGCAAAGGATTTAAAAAAAAAATATTTAGTCATATGTTAAGAGAACTGAGAGATGAGATATAATGAGTGAGATTCACTAAGCTCCAATAAGGAGTATCAAAGGTTGACCGCGCATTAATGGCCATTAAGGTCAATGGTAGTTAACCCAGGATTGAGCATCACTCATACCCCTTAGGAGCTCAGTGAATTCCTGGTCAATAAATGCTAAAGGCTTTACGTTAAGACAGAGGCTCACCTCACATGCTAACCTGACTTCAGTTTCCAACAGCAGTTTATAAAGGTCTTTTTACCAAGTGACAGAAAGGGGCACGAATAGTAAAATGAGTTCAGTTTGCTGGAACGCATGCATTTTATTTTTCTATTTGTGTTCATGGTTATATTAAAGGCTTTTTAATTATGAACAGAAAATACAAAAGACGAGTGGTTCAGAAGAAATTGGATTTGCAGTAATTAAATTAAGCCATAGCAAATCACAAACCATGCACAAAATAATGTGCTTGCAAGGCAGATGTTTGCAGCAGTACCATCATACAAAAACAAAATGCTCATTCTGTTCAAAGTCCCATCAGAATGAAAACGCTCATAAAAAGCAAACCTAAAAAAAACAATGGACACTGATTTTTTGGTGTCTTTTTTTCAATGTAAAAATACCTTTTAGTGCTGGTTTATTAGGCAGTACGCTGTTAGGTAGGTAGTCATTGTGTGAACCACCCAACTACAGGCTTTAGCTGTTAAAATATGAATGGCCATATTTACTAAGTGGTGCTATTCCATTGGACCCCTTCCGATGCTGGATGGAGTCTTGTGGAGTAAGAGCGCTTAGTACACATAGGCCTTAATGTATTATGGAGGGTGAACCACATGTGCCGACAATAAGCTGCTCATTGGACTGCATGTGGATTGAGTGAAATGCTACAAAAAGCTGTCCCTGCTCACGGTCACCTTCTAACCTCAAGCATGTCACTTATCTTTAAAAATTGAATTGTAAGTTCTTTAGACAATGATTCATACTTCTTTTTACATTCTAAAATGTTCATGGATGTGGAGGCCATACTGTATGTCAAATTCCTAGACAACAAATACAGTCTTTGATTTATCCTTAACTGCTAAACATGTGTAACCATGCTGTAAAATGGCTGCTGTCATCTCTCCTGCTGACAGTAAGGCCTGGTAAGTTATGGGCATGCCAGCAGTAATCATGGAGGTTTGCCCTCACACCCTGGTGAGGTGCCCTATGTATGGATGGGAGTGGTCACCGGCTCTGACTCCCTGGTTAGTGATGTCAGAGTTGTGTCAGCCCCCAGAGGATACATAAGGCACAGCACTGATCAAAAGTTAGTTCAGTTGGTTCAGAGATTGTTGCTAATTAGTTGGAGGAGTTCAGAGTTGGTACACTACAGGACTAATGAGACTGTGACCAGGGACCTGGCGCAGAATAGATATCCCTACGGGGATAGGGAATCCCTACATTAGGAGGACAATACCTTTCAAAGGGAAGTACGGTGAACAATGGAGGGCTAATTACACCCATTGTGGAGGGCAGTTGGCCCACCGTACTAATAAAGATGACTCTGATAAAAGATACCCTCGTGTGTAAGTGTGGAGTGATTACGCAGGGGGCTGCACCACAGAGGAGTTCCTCACCAGGACCATCCACAAGCGGACGCTGGGATCCTGATGAGGTGGAGGTGCTCCACTGGATCTAGGTAGGACTCAAGCACACTACCTCAGCTGCCTGTCTGGGTTGGCAATCCCCAATACAACATCATGCGGGAGACTCAGGAGTCCTGTTGCCAACAGGTGCACCACCAGACATCACACTGTAATGGGGACTGGTTAGACCACAGGGGCCAATATGAGATTGGGTGGGTCAGGCCAGTCCAGAAAACCCGTTACACTTGCAAGGTGCTTTTTAAAACTAAAACCACTTTCAGGTTGTCTTAACAGTGATCTGCTTTTGAAGAACAAAACCAGTATAAATCTGAGCTAAACTACTGTCTAGCAGTCATCAATGGTGTGTGCGCTCAGGGCCTGATGATTTCATCCACGACTCTAGTTCCACATAAAGAACAAAGAATGCTCAGTGTTCATCTCTTGCCAAGAGTTGGTGAGAAACCACACACCCAAAAGGAAAAGTACACAGTGAACATCTGTGAGAGGAACAAGTAATTTTACGGCTTTAAATGATGATTATATGGTCACAAACGACATGCTATGAAAACCAACTTTAAGTACTTTGTTTACATTGCTAGCCAATATGGATAAACTCACCCTAAACACAGGTTGTATATAAGTGAAGCATAATGAGGTACTGGACTTTGTGTGAGATAGAACTAAACTGCTGTACTGTAGTTGCTGCAAAAATTGTTTTTACCAGAATTTACTTTTACGCTACAATTATATAAATTTCTTCTTAATCTATTTTCCCTTACTAAAATTAGGCATTTTCCATACTTGAGCACTTTGAATTAAAGGTGCAAATATTGCAGAAGCAGAGTGATAGTAGATAAGTACGGTAAGTTCACTAACTGGCAGAAAAGCTGCCAAACCGTTCTTTATAATAGGACAGAGTAAAGCTTTAAACGGGGAGACAATATTCTGGAATGCAACTTCCATAGATGCTAATACCATGCAGGTCCTGATCTAAGAAATTGCACTAATAAAGTACTGTAGTAGCTTTTTGTGAACAAAAGGTCGAAAGGATTGAAGGTGAATGCTCACTTAGTGACGTGTACCGTTGCTGCACCTCCAACCACTATTTGTAACAGTTGATTAATAATTTCAAGCAATCTGTTTAAAAAAAAAAAAAAAGTAATCATTGAAAATGACCAGCAAAGTTTTACTTTAAAGGGTGGGGAGAGAAGGTGCTTGGCGTATACTGAATTTGAGGGAAAGACGTGGAGGTGGAAGGGGTGGAAAAGAGATTGTTATGAACAGGAGTACATTAGACTGACATGGGCATAGCAAGAAATCAAAGCTAATATGTAGGGAGGAACAGATGAGTGGAGAGCCTGGAAGGAGGATAACTTCGAAGGTGATCTGAAATATAATGGGAAGCCAGGAGAGGGTTTTAAAGGAGGAAATTAGCAGGGACTGTTTTGGGAGAAGGTGAAACAGTTCTAGCTGCATAATGTGTAATAGATTGCAAAAACGAAAGTTGTTAGGCAGGGAGGTCTGTTACTACTAGGCTACAATAATCAAGACAGGAGAAGATAATGCAAGAGTCAGAGGGCAGGTCTTGGCAATGTTACCGACGAAGAAGTGAAAAGTTATAACTAGAGCATGACGGTGAAGGGAGAACGAAAGGTAGGAGTCAAATGTTACACGCAGTGTGCTTTGGGTGGATCCTTTATTCAGATTCAGATTGGAAAAGTGGGCCAGGTTAGAAGGAAATATGCATAGGTCAGTTTTAGACATACAGAGTTTGAAGCAGCGTAGCGTTATTCACAAGGTTATAGCTGTAGCTAGGTCTGTCTGGACTACTATTCTTGGCCTTAAGTTCCACTGTAAGTCCCCATAGGTTGTGGGCAGTACGGGCATGATTCCTAAAGGGAATTCATTCTAATGTTCAGTGTGTGTTACATTGTTCAGCAGGTATGAACAATAAAGTTATAGTGGCTTCTCACTAAGGTAAGGGGCCTATGACAGAAATTGACTGGTTTACTAGCCACTCCCCAGGGAAGGAGGGGGGTGCTCTTCTGATTAGTGTAGATCAGTGAGTGTGAGTCAGTGCTGTTCTGGAGCAGTCTCCATAGTGAAGGAGAAGAGTAAGGAGCAGAGTAAGATAGTTCCAGAGAGAAAGAGTTCTTGTGTTAACCTTCAAGGAGTAAGGAGTGCTACTGGAAGAGGCCAGAATATGTATACTCTGCATAGAGAAGTGGCTGAGGCCTAGTCCAAGATGGGATAGGGTACAATGATGTACAATTCAGTGCATGTACTATGAAGATGAATAAACCTCAGTTAAATATACACCTGGTGTAGTCTTTGAAGCATGGTAATGATTAAAGGAAGAATATTTGTCCATGAGGTGCATCCTGAAGCCTCAGGATCCTCTTGGACTGGAGGCGCTGACCACCGAGTAAAGATCACTGCAAACCTGTTCTGATACTCCCCACACCACCGCAGAGATCTCCGGCCTTCTGTTTGCCTCACAGGTATGACCACAGCAGCCACAGAATACACTGGTAGCAAGAACATTTCCCAGAGGGTAGGGGAAAGAGGGCTACAGTACAAGAGGCAAATCAGAGTAGGAATTAGGTTAGGGATGGACAGATACTGTAACTACGTATCATCTGCATTGAGGTGATACGTAAAGCCAATAGAGTTCAATCGGAAATTTCAGACAAAAACAGCCTACATCGACCGCTTCGGCGGATATAGAATAATCCCCATAGTGTTTTCATTAAAGCTTTAACCATTGTGTATTTGCAAGGACAGAAAGTGCCCTAAATATTCAACAGGACTGTGTTTTTCTAATAACATTATATGTGTATGTACTCTTCTAATAAAATAAAAAAACAACTTTATGTTTTTCTCATTGTTTATATCTGGTGAAGGGAAAAGGTCAGCTCCAAAAAGATTGTCAGTGAAACATTTTGTTAGCCCATTAAAAAGGTATCACACAGAACAGAGGTATAGATACATTTCCTTCTACATAAAGTATTTGATTGGACTAATGTGACTACAACATTTTTCTTATAGAAAGAATGATTTTTTGGGCTCCTTTTGACAGCTCAATAGAGGCATAAGGGGCATTACTGGATGACCAATAAAGCTCCTGCTTACGATACATGGATATGCTTTACTGATTTATACAACCAGACAATGACAAATGACATTCATATGCCAGTTTACCCAGATTTCATTATATAGTACTATTTTAGGACTTCGGTTGAAAATTTCCATAATATGAAAACCTAGTATACCTCCTTTTACAGGAAAGTGCAACTTTTATCCCTAATTACACATAACTACTACAACATTTTGCTTTCAACTATATAAAAAATTGACTCACTATAAAATTGCTTTATTTCTAATGTGTCTAAAGATGCCATGGTAATGTAAAACTGCTAGCAATTACAGTCTGAAAAACAGATGTAATTAAAACACTGGTGCTTTTGTGTGAATGAAAAGCTGTTACGTAAAACACTGCTATTTAGGTAATTAGTGGCTTTCCTAGTTTTCGCTCGTTGCGGTTTTTCTTTTTAGTAGCGGTGTGGTAAAACGTACAGTATATGCCTTTCTCACGTCTCTTTTATTCATCGGGATGAGATTATTGGTTGAATATTCCCACTTAAATCTGTTCATGGCCATGCAGTCTCTGTTGCGACTTGAACAAAACTCATGCTTTTTATGACGTCTGCCTTTTGTTTAATTTTAATAATGAAATAGTTTCCTTTGTAAATGGCAACATGCAGAATAATAATTATGTTTAGGAAATCCTAACATTTCCATGTTGGACAAGATCCAAAGACCAATAAATCCTCCCCCCCCCCCTCCCCTTCAGCGCTATACATGAAAAAACAATATTAATGCTTATACAGTACATACTATTGCCAGATACTAAAAGTTGCCCATGTTATTTAAACAAGATTACTAGTATGGGATTTGGTACAAATTAAAAAAAAAACTAATGTCAATGAACAAAACTCATGCAATTTATGATGCTAATGGCGAAAATATAGGGGCGCAAATTTCAGGAACATGGAAAAAACAAAACAAAAAACTAACAACAACAATAGTGCAACACTGTGCGTCTATCTTAAACACGTTTAGATTAATCTTTGAATGTTAGACTCGCGTGTTCCACGTAAGATTAGGCAGTTCGTTGCATAGAGTAACCAACTCAGAAATCATCCAGGTAAGTGCTTCATACCGCCAGAAACCATTTCCCAAATGATTCACAGGGACATTTTTGTTCAATTTTAATAATGAAATAGGTTTCTTTGCAGTGGCGTAAAAGACATTGCCGGGCCCCCGAGCAATTTGTTTTTATTGCATTGACCGCGCATGCGCGACCGGCACTTGTCGAATAAAAGAAAAAAATATATGAATAATTATAAAAATTCTATTCTAATGTAGACTGCCTAGGGGCCTCAAGCTCCTGGGATGACAGTCTAGGGTGAGTGAAGAGAAGCAAGACCTTCCTATATGAAGCTCAGGCAGGAGTATTCTGAGTCGTAGGGTGCTAGGGACTAGGAAGCCAACAGGAGCTCACTCTTGCGGAGGAGGTTGGTGAACAGACTCCTCTGTTCAATGTAAGTCTTAAGGTGGACTAGAGGCTAAAGCCTGCGCAGAAGTACTTACCTGAGAGGGAAGGGTCCCGAAGGCATGCTGAGAGGAGACATAGGGGGTATTACCATTGCAGGTGTTTCCCGCATTGCTTCATGGCTGAAGATGCCTAGTGCTATCATGCCCAGGGATGGGATGTATGCAGAGATCAATCCTTGATGCAGTGGAAGCCCTGAAACTGTTGTGCTTGTCAATAAACCCCTTTGAGTTGCAAAATATCCTGGCACCCTATTTCTTGTCCTGTCCTCACAACTACCACTTCATCCTCCATTACAGCAAAGGCATGACCCTGCCAGAAGGAACCCTGAGATCAAGGGTAACGAATCGGGGAGCTAACACTATAATCCCTTTGGGAGCGGGTCAGAACCCTGTTCACACACATGTACACCCTATCTTCTGCTGCCGGGGGGAGAGGAGATAGGGGTGTTACACATCTTTTTATAAAGGAAAGTTATACAGGGATATACCAAATAAGTAAACATGGTAAGGATGTTGGTCCAGGGAGTAATCTGATTGTCAAGAAGGAATTAATTTTTCGCCTTATGAGAAATCATTGGATGATATTTCACTGGGGTTTTTTGTTTGCCTTCCTCTGGATCAATATACTGTAAGTACGGATATAGGATAAAGTATCTGTCGTCTACATTTTATCATAGGTTAAACTTGATGGACATACTGTCACGGGAGACCAGGTTCTACAACATCTTTTTATTACCGGGATCATTTGATTGAGCAAAACAAGATGGTAAAAGACAGACACACAAAGTTATACAATTCAAGATTAACACACTTACTGGGAAATGGGGCTAATGAATAAATCTGTTTCCGGAACGAAATTCCTTAAAATCACCTTTTTAGAGCACTTTCCAATGACCGGTAGTTACTCCCAAAAGTCCTGGAACTGTTTTGGGCATGCAATGCCTGCTGCGATCGCTACGGTCTAAAAAGCTGGACTTAGAAACTTTTCTGCCTTGCAAATCTTTGAAGCCGGCTCGCGTCTATTCAGTTCTGAGCATCTTTGAATTTGCCACAGTTATTGCACTTGGAATCTGCGCTCCTCATTGGCTGTAGGCTCTCTTAAGCTTTCAGGCTTTCCTTCACTAACTTGAACAGCCTATCAGAGCGTGGGAATTCTCCTGCCAGCCAATCACCGATTTGCCGGTTGTAAAACTGGGAGGGCACATTTCTCAAGTAGCATGGGGGCATGGGCGAACCTGGCCCATCTGCCTCTTTGCATACTGAGTCCACCTTCTGCTCAGGATCCACAGAGTCTGGATTTTGGCAAATGGTCATCGGACAGCCTTGTGTTAAGCCAGGACGTGGATACTCAGTACAACTGCAGTGCCCCTCCTGTTCTAACACCTTGGCATCCCTGAGCCTTTCAAAGTAAGGACTCCGGACAGACACAGAGGCACCAAGCTTGGTCGCCAGCTGGGTTTTCCGGAATCCAGGACTTAGAAAGTCCTCAGTTCATATGCAGGTTATCAATATATATATATATACACATTAAAATATATCCATTTAATAAAATATAGTGTGTCCTGTTTTCTGTGTGCTAAAAGTTACTGTATGAGTCCCTATCCTGGTGTCAGGGATGGAGTGAGTGTATATTCCCTACATTCACTAGCACACGAGAAAAATACTTTAAAAACTTTTAGACACTTTAAAATCTGCTCAGCTTTATAACCTAGCTGGAGCAGCCCCTGAACCCCTAAACTAGGTTCAGGATACCTGGGCATGTATGTGGGTACCTCTGCTATACTGGGGAGCCCCTGCTATACTAAGTATACCATGTATACCTGCAGATATCTTTTAACCCCTTCAAAACCATTTACCTTGTCTGGAAGATGCTGCAACAGGGACTCTGGTGGTGAGTCATAAGAACGTTTTCAGAGTCCGAGTTTGGCGGAGTAATGTGCATAGCTGTATCCGAAGATATCACTCAATCTCCGGATACAACTTTTGGGGTGTCCCATAACTCTGGAACCCCGATATATAGGCACATTCTATAAAGACTTTCTCCGACAAACCCACCCTGAGACTTACAGCCAAGAAATCTTCCGATCCCAGCATCCCAGTAAAGGCAAAAATCACATAATTCTTTATTGTCGCAAAATTAGTATACAGTTGAAGTAATACATTTTCGACATCTGGGTCCCAGAGCTGACACTCTCAGCCCCTAACACACGGGTCAGGGTTAACCAAGAGGGCTTGACCTTTATTATAAAGCCTGGTTAACCCCTTCATTTTTTTTAACCTCATCTACTATGTAACTATATAATGTATCACCCTTGCTAAATTACCCCAGTGAGTCGTGGTCCGTAGGGCCGTAAGGAGTTAATTTTCCCTAGGCCTAAGTAGTTGTACACTTTGTGCATTAAATTGTTTCAAATTGTTTCAAATTGTTTCAACTTTAAAGGTTAGTGTCTGGCAATGCCTTAGTTCAGGAAGTTGCCAGAAAGTCACCTGATATGGTGTGACCTTGTTGTAATGTTTAGGCCCATCCTTTACTTTGCCCAGTTACAGGGGTGGGATAGAGTCAGTGCTTGGGGTGCAGGTGTCCAGTATTGCACTGGACTGTCCTGTATTTGGACACTGTCCAGTAAAACGTTAGAGGTAATACTGAACATGTATGTGTCTGGTATCACCTCTCTGGACATAGTGAACTGACCGGCTTGGGGGGCAGCAGGATTTCCCTGAGCAGGGTTGTTGCTAGGGGGCTGGGCACCTTCCTCCATCCTGATTAGCTGTTGCTGGGTAAGGGCCGGTCCATACTGCCTTTGCCCGCGCGGAGGCGTGTGCCTGTGTGACGTCACCCGCGTGAAGCAGGTGTGGTTTTTTGTCATGCAAGACGCACTGTGGGGGGCGTGTCTAGGGGCGTCAAGGAGCTGGTTCGCCCTCATTGGGCAAACCGCCCACTTGACCTGCCCGTCATGGCGAGAAATCAGTTTCAACTGATTTCGAGCAAAGCACGCCCCCTCCTGCTGCCACTCGGGCCGTCTATGGGCGCGATCAATGCCTTATGGCAATCTGATCGCGCGCCGCACAGTCTGCGGCAGCATGGACTTGGCCTAATGCAGCCAATCAGGAGGAGGTGTTAGAAGCCTGAGTGTGGGGCTGAGGAGAGGAAACAACATGGAGCAGAGAGAGAGGTGTGTGTGCCTCTCGAGCGTGAATGTGTCTCTCGGGCATGTCGCACCTTTCACCATTGTATACAGTATTTTTGGAGAAGCCACCTCGCAACACTAAGAGTCACCTAAGGTTATATAAAGGCCAGGTCGGCCATCTTGATTCAGACCCCAATAACATCAGGATTCCCAGGAGGTACCAGGGGAGGGCGTCTCCAGGCTCTCCTAGCCTGTAAGGAGGACACTTTTATTGGGTTATTTTAGTACTAGGGCAAGAGTCCCCAATGTTAGGGGAGGGGGTCCCTTAGGGACCAGTGATCCAAGACACCTACTCTAAAGAAGAAAGTAGTTCCCTATCGCAGGGCTTTAAGAAGAAGTCCTGAAAGGGTCAGCTACAGTAGAAGTTTTAGAGTGTAGCTCCCTGATCTGTCCTGGGCAGGGCAAGAGGCTCTAATTGAGAGTGAGCCACTACAAGTCTCATAGCATGAGGGAATTGGATTACAGAATCTTCAGGTACTAAAAACCTGTCCTGTTGCTGCTACAAGTATTGTTCAATAAACAGTTGAAAGTTTCTGGCGCCCTTTATTTTATTCAACTACTCCTTGTCAAGAGCCTGCACGGATCCACAGCACCCCTGAGGTGCACCCATGCACCTTCAGGCATAAATCCTGCTTAAAGGGACACTACTACAAGCTGGGGCTGTTCATATTGTATATTTTTACATGTACACTCTATCCTTTCTGCCATGGGGGGGAAGCGTGAGGGGGGTGGGGGGGGGGGGGGGTAAGGGTGTTACAGTAACATGGTGTTATAGTTAAGCTACCTACAATCTCGATGGGGTCATATTAACTTTTTTACTCACCATAACTTTCTTTGTGTCTGGTTTTAACCATTACCTGCTTCACATTGCAAAGCCAGTGACACATCCTCACACTGAGAGATGTCTCTGAGTAGGGTTACTGGCTATGTACTTCTTTTAACACAGGCTGTGCTGAATACGTTGTGTAATACGGCAACATAAGCTTCTAGGGGTCCATGTTAAAAATGGGTAAGAAGCCAAAGGTGACACACGGAGTGCTCATAATACAGTGTGCATGTAATTACCCAGAATCCCTGGCTGCAGTGAAAGCATTGTAAGCCAAGAGATAATGGAGAAAAGCACAGACCTGTCTGAGACATGCATTTTTTGTTTGCTGTAAATTTAGGAAACAAAGATTTGTCTTTCTGAAAAAGTTGAAACCTCTTTCTCCTTACTTAATGTTGAACTTGTGTGATGTTTAATTAAAAGCTTAATTAGCTTGAAAACAGTCTTTACTTTTAGTATCAGCAACTCCTTAAAAGGGGAGGACTAAAAAATGATTTGTTTCTGAACTGCCTCTCTTGATATTTATCATGCTTAACATAATTATGTATGTTTAGCTAAATATCCATTCCGGACTACCTTTCCTTATACCTAAAACAATGCAGGTAATAACATGGCTTTGGTACATTCTGCAAAATAGTCTCATGATTAAAAATTACAACACAATACTGTACCTCAACGAAAATATTAAATGTATTTACACAGGCATCATTCCTATTCCATTAGAATGTGTAAATAGGTTAAAAAAAAAGTTTCTTCCTTATAATATATGTTTGTTTCCGAAGACTACGAGGATTGTGGCTAAGAAGGGGTAATACCAGGACAGTTACAGCTATCAGAAGAATTTAACACACCTGGGATAAGATTTCAGGTATGCTTGATAGATAGCGTTACGTGCCTTTCGAGCTTTTCAAGCATACTGACCAACTGTCTTGAAAACGCGGGGAGACTCATGAAAAGCGGCCTCCCATGCCATAGGCGGGGGGGCTTCATGACCGGGGGGTCTGGCCTTCCCCTCGCTGGCCCGCCCCCACACCTCCCTCCCCGGCCCAGGGGAGGAGTTCCCGGAAAGCCTTCTTAAGGCCAGGCTGGCGGGCAGCACGTCCTCTTTTGCTGCCCGCCAGACGATTATGGGCACACGGAGAGGCGCGCGTGTGTGTGTGGGCACGCGTAGAGGCGTGCGCGGGTATGGGCACGCATAGAGGCGTGCGTGGGTATGGGCACGCGTAGAGGCGTGAGCGTGTAGGGGCACACGTAGATGCGTGTGGGCCCACGTGGAGTGTGTAGATGCGGGCGCGCACCCGTGCAGGATACGGGCACGTGGGGATTTAGACATGTGCATGGGCACGTGGGGATGTGCTTGGGCACGTAGGCATGGGCACGTGGGGTGTATTCAGTTGTGTAGGCGTATACTACATGGGTATGGGCACATGTGGGCATGTACATGCGTGCGGGCGTATACATGCGTATGGGCACATGTAGGCGTAGGCATGCGTATGGGCACATGTAGGCGTATACAGGTGTGGGCACATGTAGGCGTATACATGTGTATGGGCACGGGTAGATGTATATAGGGTATGTTGAACCGTGCGTAATATTGATCAGTGTTAATAGGTAAGCTGTTTAAATAGGCTGTTTATAGTAGATTGGGTTTTGTATCTTCCCTTCCTCCTCCATCCCCCCCCCCCTCACCATTGTTATGAGGTCTGGATTCAATAAACTTGAGCCAGTCAGGTTTTAGATATGAGTAAATGTTACTGTGGTTATAATAACGAATAAGGGAGCTGCATGGTGCGGTAGGGGCAAGGGGGACAGGTACGATTATAGTCGTGCCACGTGTTGGTGGCGAACTGGTTTGAATGCAGGGTAGAGGAACCTTTATTGTTTTGAGTGATCTTGTCTACCTCTGTCCAGCCAGGTGGCATACTCTTTAAAATTTGTTTAGCAGCAATTTGCACTGCATTTCCCCGAATAGTTCTTCAGGAGTTCGGTTAAGGTGACCGTTTTGATATTCAAGCCGTCTAATTGTGGATGGGGTTTTGATGGTAGATTCTGCTATTGCGTTAAGGTGCTGGTTAAGCGGTTGTCAGTTGACTGAGGTGTGGTGCTGCCTTGAGAGCAAGGTAAACAGCACAGATGGTGTGAGGTGCTGGTGTCTCACAGGACTGGGTACACACCTCAAGACACTTTGAATCAATCAAAGACATTACCCATGATATGGGAAAGGTGACCCCCCCATCCCCATTCGTTGGCTAATTGGTGGAAGCCATACCGATGAGGACTGGCAAACCTACCTTATTCACCTCGTCAGCAATTATATTTCTAAGGGCGGCAGCCTTCGTACACAGGCTACAAGGCAGGGCGTCACTGTGGGTAGGTCAGGCCCTAGCGTGGAAGGGGAGGCCTACGGCCACTGTGACGCAGGTTAAGGACCAGGCGGGAGTCTGGAGCCATGCGCAGGGCGGCAGCCTTTGGCCACAGACCGCAGGGCGTCACCGTGGGTATGTCGGCCCCAGCAGTAATGGGGAGGCCTAGGGCCACTGTGATGCAGGACAAGGTGGTTCGGTGCTGAGGTCGGGCCCCAGCGGCGAATGGAGGGCCTCAGGCCACCGTGACGCGAGACAGGGTGTCACGGCACGCCAACGGCCACCCGCTGCCGACGTGGGCGGTGTAGCTTTAAGGAGATCGCCTGCAGAATCGGCAGGATTGAGATGACCAGGACGGCCACCCGCAACTGCGGGCGGCGCCAATGCTTTAATCAATGGACGTAGCAGCCGCTGACAGCAGCTGAAAGCGGGTGCATTCTGGCCGGCGGGCAAAGAACCCGGCGTAGTGCGACCATGCAGCTGCCCCAGGACACCAAGGACCGGTAAGGAACCTGCAGCGGTAAATTGGGGGCGGTTGCACAACGGGATGAGCGCGTTTAGGAACTTGATTGGCGGCAGAAATCCAAGGTGGCGCAGCTGGGGTAAGGCGAGACCAGGGCCTGCGCGGGCACTATACTAGCGGCACATAGCGCAGCACGGAAGGCAATTTTCACGACAGCATTGATAGGCATGCTACAAGCTTTGCACCAAATACCGCTCCGGCAGCCTCCAGCGTGATCCCGGTGTCTCCTAATCCAACTTTAACCACGGCCGGGGTCACTGGCGCCGTAAATCCCATCCCAGTGCCATCAGCCTGACCCCGGTGTCTTTCAATTCTTCAGCCACGGCCGGGGTCATGGGCACTGTAGCTGCCCCACCTGGCAGCATCACGCGCTGCACAGGCGGTGGGGCAGCCCCTGCCAGCGGTTGATGGGGACACGCCGTGGAAGGTATGGCATTCGGCGTATCTGGTAATGGTAAGGGGTCCTGACCCAGTGTCCTTCAATTCTTCAGCCACGGCCGGGGTCATGGGCACTGTAGCTGCCCCACCTGGCAGCATCACGCGCTGCACAGGCGGTGCGGCAGCCCCTGCCGGCGGTTGATGGGGACACGCCGTGGAAGGTATGGCATTCGGCGTATCTGGTAATGGTAAGGGGTCCCGGGTAGGGCGACATCAGGGCTATATGGCAAGGCGTCACGGTTGGCAGGGTTCGACACGGAGCGAGCAAGGGAAGAGGCGTGGTCCAGTCCACCGCCAGGGTCGCTTTCCCGGGGGTCACAGAGGGCGGGTATGAAGCCGGCAGCAGTAGGAAAGGGCTAGCTGTGAGACAGGATAAGCGCGTTTGCAGGTTGTTTAGCTTCGCAGGGGGATTGGGCAGCTCGCAGGGGGAGAAATCCCAGATAGCGTGGGGCAGTGGCGGCCTGCAGCTCCGGGTGATGAATAGCGCAGCGGAGAAAGAGATTCTCAGTGCATCTTTAGGAAGCATGACAAGTTGAGTAACTGATGCTCCGGGCGCAATTGGTATCCCCAGGTGGAACGGTAAGGACAAACCAGGGCTGGTAGATGAGCAGGGGTCCCGCTGCTAGTCATGCCGGGCGGGATAGACTTATTTAAGTTTGCGGGAGGGCTTGGAGAGGGTTCTGGCAGGGTTGGCGGTACGGGCCTAGTTTAAGGGGGGTTAAATAGGCCCGTCGGTGGCGGCTCTTGGGGGGTAGGTGCTTGTTCTTGCCAGACTGGGAGCTGGGCCGTTTGAGCCCGGGGGGAGTACGAGTGGGCAAGGTCAGTTATCCATGACCTCGAGAGCCCGCTCGCGTAGGGGACACGAGGTCAGCGGTTCGAGGGCCGGCTGACCGTCCCCTCCCCCTCCTGTCAAAGGAGCACTCTGGCAGGGAGTGCATTTACCCCATTAGGTTTTCTGTATAAATAAATAGCCGCGGCCATTTTACCTCCAGTTCCCGTTTCCTGTCTTTATTTGTACGTTACATGTGGGTGCAAGGCGGGGGGGAGAGGGGAACCGCCTGGATCCTCCCTGGTCAAGCGGCCTCCCTAGCCATAGGCGGGGGGGCTTCATGACCGGGGGGGTCTGGCCTTCCCCTCGCTGGCCCGCCCCCACACCTCCCTCCCCGGCCCAGGGGAGGAGTTCCCGGAAAGCCTTCTTAAGGCCAGGCTGGCGGGCAGCACGTCCTCTTTTGCTGCCCGCCAGACGATTCCCGCCCACCCATCCCCTTAGGTAGTGATTGCAATCATGTAATGAACGGCAGCAGAGGGCTGAATAGGGCCAGGGTATTCCCAGGAATGTGGACTTAGGCATTGTATAACGTGTTAATGTTTCTTTGTTCTGTTACAGCATGAACTGCTGATACTGTGCTGAGTGAAAGGAACGAGGTTCCGAACAGGAGGGGTCATTGACCAGTTTTGCCTTTGTCGCGGCGGCTCTTGGGGGGTAGGTGCTTGTTCTTGCCAGACTAGGAGCTGGGCCGTTTGAGCCCGGGGGGAGTACGAGCGGGCAAGGTCAGTTATCCATGACCTCGAGAGCCCGCTCACGTAGGGGACACGAGGTCAGCGGTTCGAGGGCCGGCTGACCGTCCCCTCCCCCTCCTGTCAAAGGAGCACTCTGGCAGGGAGTGCATTTACCCCATTAGGTTTTCTGTATAAATAAATAGCCGCGGCCATTTTACCTCCAGTTCCCGTTTCCTGTCTTTATTTGTACGTTACATGTGGGTGCAAGGCGGGGGGGAGAGGGGAACCGCCTGGATCCTCCCTGGTCAAGTCAAGCAGTCTGCCGGCCTCCGAGAGACAGGGCTTATTTCCCACCATAGAATCATAGAATCCGTTGGTGTAAAGGATGCTCTCTGCTGGGTTGCAGCTTCTTGATATTTGCTCTACAGTCTGGTCTTAAATACTAAGCTTTATGGATTCTTTGCAGTCCATAGATGGCCAGTGATCAATACATTTACAAAAACTTTAAATGACCATGTTATTCTACTTTGTAAAATTCCAATGTAAACCTCAACCCACATCTGCCATGCAAAGGCTGCTTCTTCCTTTTGATGCCTATCACCATAACCATTAGTAACAAGAAACTATTTGGAACATAGTTAACCTTTTCAGTGCATTTGTACGTCACGGTCCTACCATGCCAAAGGCAGTATTGATGTACCAGATTCGTCAGCTGGGGGTGGCAGGTAGTCATGTAATTGCTGTTAAAGCGTTCATAACTGCAAATGCTGGAGGTCCAGGGGACATGCGGCACTGAAAAGGTTAGGCGATTATTAGTAGTAGCTGGAGGCCTCTAATACTGTTTGGATGTTATTCTCCAAGAAGCTTTAGAGACTTGGAAATGTAGGTTCATACCACTCTTTGCCCCCGTAGGCGTACCAAATACAGTCATGTACCGTAACAACACATCTTAAACAATAACGTGGGTCCAGTCTGGCTGGGACAATACATTTTTAAGCTTAGAGACGTGAATTAATCAGCCTTTTCCCTTGATGTCTTTAGCCCTCTATGATGCAAAGAGAACACAGAGGAGAAGTTGAGAAGCAAGATGTGATTTGTGATCAGTTCTGTTTAGTGCTCTCTTCATCAGTTCAGAAATGATGAATTAGAGCAACGATTCACTCACCACAGCTGCAGAAAACAAAAGACAATCAGTAAAACAAACTAGACTAGTCAAACAGCTATAGGTTTCTTGAAAGCTTTGAATGTCGAATGCTGTTGAACATGCCAACGGACCTCAATTGTCCAAACTATACTTTTACCTTCATATTGCTCGTGCTAAAGCTCACACTGTCTGAATTGTATTTGTTTTCATGAACCTATAGCGCTCTTCTTTAGTCTGATGAAAGATTGTAATGCTTCTGCCAATTTCCAACATATTTGTAACTGTAAATTACAGGAAATCATTATATGCATGCTGTACAGACCAGATACTGAAGGTCCATGCTACATACATGTATGAAGAACAGATCCTCAGTAACGGATGTACAGTATATAGTCTTGAAATATAACATGATAATTGATGGAAAACCTGTACAGTACTTGCAATATAATTAGCCATAATAAAATGTGTGTGCAAATAACAGTTTTTGAACTATGCACATATTGAGTTACATTTTTTTAAAATGACAGCATGAACTGCAGTTTTAACACTCTGGTCTGAGTTCTGGATTCCTGCATTGTGCAAATATTGTGCACCAGTTGTAGAATGGAATACATTGACAAAAAAAAGAACGTCTAAAAAGCATATACACAATTTGTCAGTTTGGAGAGAACCAAAGACAGCAATTGCAACGTCACTGTGCAACTGTGCTTTGAAACCGTTTGCTGCCGGAGGGGAATTTAACGCATTGCAGAGAGTTGCAGGAAAAGGGGTTAAAAATAACTGAAAATGCACATGTGCAGGGATTACTAGGAAGGGTCCTGGTACCAGAACGAGAGAGAACAGCATACAGTGCAAACAAGGAGCTACTATCGGTAACCTGAAACGCATACATTACACAGGACAGTATATGTATTACAGTTCAAAATCTGTTGCCGAATGTACAAAAACACTGCACAAATACTGTTAATGAGTCAAGTCATCAAAAAATGTGCAGGATGGTACTTGCAGTACTCGAAATACTTTCTCAATGTACTCAGAAAAGGATGTCTGAATGAAAACGTTGTACATGCCAGGGACTCCTATTACATGGATGAATTCTGCTATTACATTCCTATTTTCATCATAAAACATGTTCTGAAATCCTGTACCACAGCCCGTGTATAAAGAATTAGGAAATGTCTACTCAATATAAAGTATGCTGTGTTAAAGAAAAACACATTCAAATATAACATTCATCCAATACCAAAAGTGTGAAAAATAGTCGTGTGTTTCTTGTAGGTTATGATTTTTTTTTTTATGTTTAACATTTTAGTTAAGTATTTGTACTTTTTTAAAGGCAAAAAAACCCCTGCTTCTCATGGATTTCCTTCGTGCTCAATAATTTCTAACATAAATATAATGCATTATATTTTATAGGAGGTGCAATTATAGCTTTTACAGGGTACACACCTTTTTTTTATGTTAAAAAGGATGAAACCTGAAGCGGTTTCCAACACCAACTGAACAAAGATACTAGATATGGAACCAATCAGGGAAATTTGAGGTCATTCTATTAAAGGCGTGAAAGACGAATGGGCCTACAGTATGTATATTGCTACACGTGATTTTGTCCTAAAACAGACGCACAGAATATCAGCAAGTTAGTGCGGCACTGTAAAAGGCCATTCTTGTGTGTTTTGTGCAGTATGCGCGTCAACGTCTTTTTCACAAAAGAAAAAAAAATGCAGCGAGGGGTTGGAGTTCGAGGCAGAGTTTGGATGTGGTCTGTGGGGCACTTATGTAAATTATATGGAATACTAAAACTACCATACACGCATGCGCCACTTTTGTGCACCATAAGAATCAAAATTGTCATTCAAGTTTTTCTGGGCATAAAAGACAAAATGCAAGTAGATGCAACCCTTACTTTATGCATTCATATGTATGAACATGGCACACCACACAAAAGTATAAGGAAACACACGCCAAAGGTAAATACATGAATAACAAGATACCACATATGCTGCTAATGGGTTGAGGGGAGTCATTGATTTTTTTAATGCAATTACTCTTTCAATTCATTAAAAAAAAAACTATTATTTTTGCGCAGTCCCCAAACTGTTCTACCAACAAAAGAACCTCTCAATGTGGAGAGAGAATCAGCGGTGCCCGCTGATTCTCTCTCCACATTGAGAGGTTCTTCTGCTGACAGCATACAGTCAGGAGCACGCCTACCCGGACGGAGCTACGAGACCTAGTAAGTGACTTTTCAATTCTTTCAACGGAGCTACCCCAGGTGAATTGGCCACATATGCGGGACTTACAGACGGGAGTCCGGTATTGGTTGAGAGCCCTCCACCGGTCATCCCTTTCTTGTGCCATGATGTCTCATCGCTAGGCCACTTCCACAATAGGGGTGCAAGCTGTTATGTTCAGCTTCATTTGTTTATTCACATCGCTACTCTCACTCCATGATGTCCGGATTTATTGGCAAAGTTGATATCTTACAATATTCGGGACTGTATACTCTGTAGCACTCGTCATTCTTGGGGGGATCGTTTATCCCAATTTTCTGTTCTACCAACAAGTTTATTTGCGTATTTAGATCTCTGTTTCCTGCATTTTTTAAAACCAAATAGGTAAAACAAAACCACGAACTGCCACCCGAATTTCCATAAATCATGTTTTTATATAATACTTGACTATAATCCATGTCATGAGAACTTTCTTTCTTACACAGACGTCTGCTTTCACATGGTAAGTAATAACAGGAAAAAAAAATGTTCAAAGATATACAGTAACTGCAACTTAAATAATACCAACACTAATCAAGAACTACAATTGTTTAACTATTTCCATATCTAAAATTATTCTGAATTAACAAATTCATATATTTGGTAATTAAAGCAAAATTGCATGTGATCATCCCAAAAAGAGAATGTACTATGATAAAGCGACACGAATACACAGCTTCTGATTCTCTCCTATCCACCACAATTACATATAACACTAATTAGAAAGTACACTAGAAAATCCACTGCGTAGGTTAGGTGAGCACTCCACAACAGTAACTTGGTATTTTATGTGTAACTCTTTTATCAGGGCAGGAATCCTCCTCTTTGCCCAAACATGAAATGTTGCTACAGCCTTCTAAGGAAAGTTTTTGTTTCCCAGACAGTCAATATTCATAGTTGTTAAAAACAATGACATAAAGCTTACTATCGGACAGTACACCGCACAAAACAAGAGCTGAAGGAAGATCTGGAAAATCTAAGTACAGAAAATATACAAACATAATTTACATGTACATCAACAGGTATCTATCACACCATCTGTACTGATAGTTAAGTTTGAAGCAGGGGTCTACGTAGCTGAACCACAATAAAGTTTAGCTCCTGGAACCCCTTGCTTCCCACTATAAAGACCTCCAAAAGGCGGTACTGATATCTTGGCAAAGTTTAAAGGCCCCAGTCATGCGGGCCAATAGGAAGGCTCATCAGATGACGTCATGGCAACCTGAGGGAGCTTTGAAACGGCGCCATTACGTGCTCCCCGCTAGGTGAGCGGCTACCTGCACCCCCTGCGGAGTTGCCCCCAAATGCCTGCAAAACTATGAGCACAGATCGCCTATGCTACAGCAGCGCGGCAAGGATGGAGCTCGCACTCTCGCAAGCAAGCGTAGTGTATGAGCTCGGTCTTAGTTTCCAAACCTTTGGTGCCGTGTCCATAGATATGTTTAAGATCAGGCAGGTGTCTACCTTGATGTGGTTGGAGGTAGAGATGGTCGAACTGTTTTTGCGAATTTGGATCCGCAGCGCATCGGATTCTTAAGAATCTACGAACAGATTGCTGAATCCATGTATTGGATTTTACAAATCCGTCCACGGATTATATCCAATGGTGGCTTTTGATAAATTCGCGCGAATTGAAACCACCCAAATCCATTTGCGGATTTTACACCGCGAAAAGGATTTTGGGGGTAACATCAGCAAAAATCCGGGAAATAGATTTGGGCGGATTCGCCCATCTCTAGTTCAAGGCTTGAAATGTTTTGGCCAAAGGATTGGGCTTGATGACCCGTACTTATGAGAAGAAAAAACATATAGTAATGAACTGGATGGTTTGTCATGTTGGATGTGTACTGGGGCTTCTTTGTCTTTTGTTAAAATATCAGACAGCTTTGAGACGCACAATTAAGATTGATTAAAACCGTGTGGTTTTAATTGTACACGTTGTGACGGGCAAGGGTAACCAGGCTTCATAATAAAGGTTAAACCCTCTGGTTGCCTTTGGCTCACGTGGGTCCCTGGCAGCTAACCAGCACCATAAGCCAGTGGCCAGGTATCTTGGTGTAGCCAAGTCCCATTGGGCTACTAATTCTCTGGCCCCTCTAGCACTGTAAGTCACAGTAAAGAGTGGGCAGTGTTGGGAGCAAATCCTGTAGGGTACGGTTGTATTATTATGTGTGTGTTACCTAATAAAGTTCAGGAGTAGTCTGGTATTACAAGGGGGGCCTATGACTGATAGGAGTCTGGCTTACAAGTCACTCCCCTAGGAAGAAGGGGGTTTCCCTCTAAAGGGTAGAGTAAGGGTTTTGAGAGATAGTTCTGTGCTGATCTCCTGTGCTCCTGTGTGGATGCAGCACAAGAGAGTCTCTCCTGGACAGGAGTGGGCTGAGGCCTTGCCCTATTAGGGGGTAAGGTATGCTGAGTTGAGATGCACAGGGCCTCAAGCCTCGGGTACTGCCTTCAGGGAAGGGAACCTGTGATGCTGTGTTAACCCAATAAACTCCAGTTATACCCTCTATGGTGTGGTGTCTGGAATTTGAACATCAAGAAGTGTGCCTGAGGTTCATCCTGGCTGCACCAGGATCCTCCTGGGCTGGAAGCACTGCGCTGACCGACGAACCATCCCTGATATCATGTCCTGATGTTTCCCTATACCACCCTGGAGATCTCAGGCCTTCTGTTCTACCAAACAGGTATACACCAGCCCCAGAATACACCAGTAGCTACATTATCTCACATAGGGTGGGGGAAAAGGTACTACATTGGCATGAAAAGTAAAGTGACCACTGCTTTTCCACTTCCCATGTTCCCGTTTACCCCAGGCTCATTGAACTTTCTGTGTGTGCGTTTTAGGTGGGATATTTGGGTAAGAATGCAATTCTTTTGTTTGCAGGAGTTCGGCGTCCGGAGCTACTAGTGGTATTTGCCGGTACGCGTGTAGAATCACAACGGGGCTGTCCAGCATCCCCCAGACTCCTTAGTTTCGAGCCCCGATATCAAAGTCCTAAATCGCTTACATTCATGAGTATCCCCAATGTACCCCATGTATTAAAGTATATTTTATTAGGTTTGATATATTTCTTATAAGGCTCTTATGCAGCTTGCCCGGGCCACCAGTTAAGGTGCCAATAAGTTTGCATAGGGTCCGTAGTTCAAAGGGAAGAGGATGTCCAGTGGTGTGAAAACATTTGGTGAGCGAGGAATGGGTGAATGGCCAGGTCCGGACTACAAAGGGCAACCTGCGGGGACACCTTTTGTAGTTTCCAGACTTGGTGGAGCCGGCTCTGCAGATGGCAATGAGTTAGCTAAGGAGGATGCAGCTATAGAGTCTGCTCTCCTTTTGGCTAAAATAAATTTTCCCGCGCACCCAGCTTCTCGAGCCTGCTGGGCACGTCTACTCCTCTGACGTCAGCCGGGGTTGAGCCCCTCTTTCTATTGGCTGACGGGGACGAACTCCCATGCTCCGATTGGCTGCTCCTTCCACCTCCATTCTGGGGATAGCCAAGTGGAGTGTATGTAAGGTGCTGACCAAGAGAGGGAGCAAGTCCATCTCAGCCAACCAATGAGGTGAGTCGATGAAGGTCGGCAGGCTTTTCAAAGTTGCTCTGTTTGAAATAACAGTGCGAACGGCTTAGTTTGGAAGCCTGAAAAGTTTGCCTTGCAGGCACCAAGTCCGTCTTTTGCGCCCAAGTTCTCAAAATCGAAAGAAGCGGTCGCAGCTAAGGATTGAAGCCAAAAAGAGGACCAGGAGAACCGGGGGTATATCCAAGTCAGGGTAAGCTCATCCAACCGGGCGCCCTGCACCAAGGAAAGCGTAGTTTTTTCCCCAAGATCCCAAGTAAGTGTATTTTTAACTGTTCCTTGTGTATTTCTTCTTGTTATACGTCGGTTTACCAAAATAAACACAATTTGTTTTTACTATCTTGTTCTGCCTAATGAATGATACTGGTAATAAATAAATGGTGTAAAAAGTACCTGGTCTCCCGTGACACACGTGTCTTGTTAATCAACGCAACTGTTATGTTTTATCCGGATGTGTGGGTGATACTTCATTGGAAATTTATAATACAAATATTTTAGACAAAATACCAGACATCTACAAGCATTTTTAAATGTAGCATGAAGGAATATGGAAAGCTGAGACTTGGGAGGGATTTGATTTCCCCAAACTCATTGGCTCCCAATCTTTTTAAACCGAGCCATCCTAAAATCAATTGTTCTGCCTTTGCGGACCACTCACACCCTAGAGACACAATTCAGTGCTCACAGTAAAATGAATGTTTGGGGTATTAAGCTTAAAAAAATCCCATTTAAAAACAAAAAGTTTTTTTTAGAAGAATAATTTAATTGGATTTTTTAAGCAGGTGAACTTTTCTCTCTCACTTTGTTGTCCGTCTTCCTCTCTATGTCTTTTTGTCATTCTGCCATATTCTGCCTCACTCAATACGCATACCCCTCCTACCACTCCAAGCCCTCATTGTAAGTGTCCAGGGCCCAGCAGAAAGCCAGCCAGCCACCCACAGTAACGCCGCGGACACTGCTCTACATACTCCCTTTTGTGTGACATTCTGTTGAAGAACTACTTGTATAGCTAAAGCCCCTTATAACCTCCTTACTAATATTTATTGACCAGAGGGTGGACTAGAGGGAGGTTGAGTAAACATTTGACTTACCAGCACTCCCCCATTCAAACTACAGCTCAACCCCATTATAACGCGATCCATTACAAAGCGAATCCGCTTATAACGCGATGCAAGCGTGGCTCCCAATTTTCGGATTTATGTATACGTTACAACACGATTATTGGAATCTTAAATACTTTATAGTACGATGCATACAATTGTACATTATTTCTAACGCGATCTGCTTATAGCGCGATGTGATCTTTTGGACCAAAAAAAAAACAAAGATGCCCAAAGCTATTTCTAATGTGACAAAAATACACAGTGCAATACCTATATATTCTCTTGAAAAAGGGTCATGTAGTTTAACCCTTTGGCCAAAGCATCTTAAGCCTGCTGCCACTTCAATTTTGCCGGGTTACAACAGATCCAATGCAGATCATTCTTCCTGTAATTATACAGGTAAATAAGAATTTTAACTCAGGTAGTGTTAGGACCTGCTAATGGTAATGCCTTGAAGTGGCAGCAGGCTTAAGACGCTTTGGCCCAAGGGTTAAACTAAATTACCCTTTTTCAAGAGAATATATAGGTATTGCACTATGTATTTTTGTCACATTGGAAGTAGCTTTGGGCATCTTTGTTTGTTTTTTGTTGTATACATTTAGCCACGCACGCTAGCACTCCTTTTGACACTATATATATATTTATATATATATATATACACATATATATATAAATATATACACATATATATATATATTTATATATATAAAGTAAACATTACCGCATAGCAGCAAAAAGGAGACTGCACTCAGGTGAATGAAAATGAATGTATTAAATACAACACATAACTCCAACGTTTCGATCCCACAGGGGGATCTTCCTCAGGGTTTAATATGTGGTAATGTTTGGGGTTCCTCAGAGCTTGTTGGGTATCTGTGTGATCCTTTGGACCCCAAGCACAGCGTTATAAGGGGGGTGAGCTGTACCAGTTTAAGCAACAACAACAAAATCATCAACATTTTCAAAATATAAAACAGGTATATCTTTGCTTTAAGCGCGATTACAATTATTTAAAGCTGATCAACTACGTTGTTAACCTTTTTGCTGATGGAAGACCAGCAGCATCTGAGTGCCACCAGACATCTGAGATTTACAGCCATGTGATTGCTTCAGCAGTGATTACATGGCCATTAACCAGAAGTGGGCAACTCCAGTCCTCAAGGGCCACCAAGAGGTCAGGTTTTCAGGATATCCCTGCTTCAGCACAGGTGGCTCAATCAGTGGCTCAGACTTGTGAGCAACCTGTGTGGATGCAGGGATGTCCTTAAAACCTGACCTATTGGTGGCCCTTGAGGACTGGAGTTGCACCGTATGGCAGTGAACCAGATCTTCCCTGAGAAAACAAGCATGATGGTGTACATGGTACATCACAAGGCCGTTGGAGTGCCTGGACTATACCATGTACTGTATGTCACCGGGGCATCAAAATAAGGAATTTAAAATGTTTTGATTTTTGTAAACGAAGAGGGCTTACACCTTTAAGGAGAAATTTGTTCTAAAGCCATTCCAGCACAAAGGTGGTTAAATTTAACCTCTGCAGGACAATGTGAGCCTGTCCCATGACTCTATTCAAAAGGTAGATTCAAATCATCAGTTTACAGAAATGGGGAAAACACAGGATGGCTCAGCATCCAAAACTAGTAAACACAATAGGACCAAGACTAGGTCATTGTGTGATTACATGCTCAACAAAAGCTGTTGATTTAACATGTGTGTGTTGCAGGAGTATACAATAGTACATTATTCGGGAGTCACAAGACTAGATTACACACTGGAATACGGAATAAAGAGATCAGTGTTTAGATCAAATAGAATGCAACATTAGGGTCCAATTAACTTAATGGCAATACTGCTGAAGTCACAGAGTTTGAGCTATAACTCACTTGATTATCGTATTACTCCACGCTAGTAGAATGTATAGTTTGTCCATTCCAGAGCCCTTATTTTTTCGGATGTATCTTGGTTTAATGTAATGATGAATTAAAAAGTATAAATCAAATGGCTCGTGTCCACTAAGCAGTGTGATAAAATGCTTTCATATTTTCAGTCTTAATATCTATACCTGTTTCAGGTAAGGAGTATGGACTATTTTGGATAGTAAATGTAAAGTCCAACATAGAAGACAAGTAAAATATTATATAGAATATAACTATTAGTGATCGCTGGCTTCCTGGTGCTCAGAATGGTAGGATGGGTATATACATATGATATATTTGGTGCAAATTACCATCATATATTTATATATATGATATAAAGAATGTTAAACAGTATTATATAGCAGCGGTGCACAAAGTGGGGGGCGCGACCCCAAGTGCTGGGGGGGGGGGTGCGGGCAGTGGCAGAGATCCTGTGCTCTTCCCCCAGACATTTAAATTAAATGCCGGGGATAGCGTGAGGCCCCTGTAACTGTTTACTTACCGGGATTCAGCCGCTCTGTGACGCATCACCATGGCAACGTGGCATCAAATTACGCCGCGGCGCCATGTGACGTCACACGGGTCAAATGCCGTCGCGGGTCACGTGATGTTACGTCACATGACCCCTCAGCATCATCTGAACTGGATGAAGGCAGCCGGGGGGAGAGCCTGGGGGAGAGCGACAGGGGGGCGGAGAGCGACAGGGGTGCGCAGCACTAAAAGTTTGCGCTCCCCTGTTATATAGTATGAGTAAACATATGTTATCTGAGTGAGTTATCTTTGCATACAGTACTTAAATATGCTAGATCAGGGGTAGCCAACTTTTTTTTTCCACGCATGTCAATAAATGGGCCCAAATATTATGGCGAGCAACTATTCTATTGCCCCTTACATCTGGTTTAAATTAATAGCCAAACCTAAACAACGCCGGAAGTAATAATAGAAACATTAAAATTAGAAAATAATTTATTAAGAAAAAACGTGAAATCCCAGTAAACAAAAACGAATCTGAATTTAAAAATGCCTGGATGTGATTTCTGAATGTGCATTTCAGTTAACAGTTTATTAGGATTCATTTTTGAGGTTGGTAACAGAAGCAGACTGCCCGCATGAGTGTCTGTCCGTACCTGTATCTGTACCGGACACAAATGTCTGCTCACAAAACAAATATGGGGGAATAACGTCCATTACATTTTAATTTCATTGTTTAAATGGCTTTGATTTATTTTCTATGTTTAATGGTCGAAGAAGTTATTCAAATTGTGCTCATTTTCAAAATGTATGTTAATATTGTTAAGTTTCCCATTGTTGTTTTATTTTGAAGGATTTTGCATTATTCCTTTTCTTAATTGGTTTGCTCTATGACGGCCTATTCCATACGCCGGCACGGGCCACAGGTTGGCCACCCCTGTGTGGTCAGTATGTGAACCTTGCCCTAAAACACAACTTTGCTTTCTAAGTTTATTATAAACTAGCATCTCTAGGCCTGTGTGGTCATCCGAGATCCCACTTGTGAAGCATACAATAATGTACTTGTTAGTATGCAGCCCACCCACAGTGCTAACTGTGGTGATAACGCAGTAAACATACATCACAACAGCTGTCCACCATTGCGCAACAGGTTTTTTTTACTTAGATTTTTGAAACGGCAGCAAAATCAATTCTTAGAAGAATATATTGTTAGTAGATATTAAACAAAAGTGATCTGTAATTTCTTGTCTTTGATAAAAAAAAACCGATTTAAATACTGTTAAGGTATTCATATGTCATTTTTTATGAAACATGTCGACAAAAGGACCATTCCACACAGGTACACGTTCTTCATTTGAAATGCTACCACTGGTTGGGGAATCATTTGTGTTTTATGGACATACAGTCCATACAGTACATATTCCTAGTTCGAACTTGTTGTTATTATACCGCCTCCAAAATAAATGCAATAGATTTTTCTTTGGTTGTGCAAGGCTCAACATTTTTTACTCTGGTTGCAATAAATGCCTTTTTTATCATAGAAAAAGCAACCATATACTGCCCAGATTTGTTTCCTAGATGAATTATTTTAACTACTTACTAGTGGTTTTGCAGAGAAATAGTGCTTAATAAAAATAAACCAACTACAGCGGACAGATATTAACGACGAGATTGATACTGGGAAATAATACATTATATATTGTGAGTTAGAGATCCATTTGGTATTACATTACACCAGCTATAGCAATTATGCAATAATCATGTATTGTGCATCAGGTGAGGATCAATTAATTCAAAGTGACCAAGTTCCCCTGTATTTTACCTAATAGTGGCTCTGTTGCACACAGCTGTGAAAATGCACTGCAAGAGTTTTTAAACACACCTAGTGTAAGTATCTGAAAGTTCTCAAGAATACACAACTCCCATATAAACATCCTGTATAAACACTACTAACATGCTCAGGCCATGGAAAGCAGCCTAAATAAAAATGTGAAATGACTAGATTCATGACTCTTACATTATCTACAAAATGATCTAATCAAGTGAAAACAACGTTACTTTTCTTAAGTTCATAAACACTATTCTATATTAAAGTACTGAAAAGTTGAAAATAAGATTATTATTTTTTTACATGACAAACATTATGTCATTTGGGTTCTACATTGCTTGCTAAGAAGTCCAACTTTAGTTTCATTCGTGTAATTAATACGAGTAAAGAATGAACTTCTGCACTGTGTATTGCAGCAAAGAAAGTACTCTGATCTCAGATTAACAGCACATTAAAAAAAAAGTGTTAAAAAAATATAGATGTAATATTCATTGCAACTGGAAAAATATAAGCAACGTCGTGAGATGTTTGAAAGGGTTAATTTGCAGACTACTACACTATTACATTCTGTTATTCTTCTTATGAGGTAATAACAGGATTACATCTGTAACTGCATCCGAAAAAGGGACCTTTGTGGTTTGAAAGGTCATATCTACTACCGTAATACATTTGACATTGTAAGTTGATTCTATAAAATATCACAGCATGCTTTTTTCTCCTTAGTAGTAAAGCTACAAATCATTACACAAAAAAGAACTTCCCTTTGGTAGACATCAATTTGAAAGCAGCAATACTCCCCCCCCCCCCCCCCTGTGCCGTCTTAACGCATGGACACGCTGGGCAGTTGCCGGGGGCCCCACGAGCATAGGGGCCCCATGAGCATAGGGGCCCCATGCCCAATCTATGCACAGACCAGAATTTAACACTAATTTTCCAATCACCCGCCTCAACATTCAAAGTTCCCGCTAACTCGGTAGAAGGAGAAAAATTGCGACTTGTAGCTGAGAGTTGGCAGGGCCCAGTGCACTGCTTTGCCCGGGGGCCTATAATGCTGTTAAGACGGCCCTGACCCCCCACCCCTATTTTTTTCTTTTTTGTTTATGAAAAGCATGTGACAATGTATAATTCTACATGTTGACCTAAGATGGCAATCGTTTGGTGCTCCTGTTATAAATGTGTAAAAATCCTGATTGTGTGCCTAACATGATGGCTGCTTCAGTCAGTGTAACTCAACAGCTACAATGTAACCGTGTATTATTAAGGTAACATTATCTATTGTTACAGTTCGCAGCTCAAACTGCTGGGTACATTGGCAACAAATTATCACAAACAGGAAAGTGTTGCAAAGATCTTGCATCGCTTGGGAGGTGGGCTTAAGCCTGCTATAGAACTCAAACGATGGTTTAAAACTCAAAAAATGGCATTAAGAGTTGAATAATAATAATAATTTAAAAAAACACAATATTATCTATATATATCTATATTAATACTACAGAATTAATTTATTTAATAAAAACCCATATGATTGCTGCTTTAAAATCAACTATTTTACTCTTATCCTTCAGTGCAAGACAGACTGACTGTATAAATTAGTTTTATGTGAGAATTAAGCCTGTGTGATGTACAAATCCCTTTATCCAATTGTGATTACATTTTCACAACTATGGCTAACCCTTTCTTTGCCAGATGCATGCAAGGCTATTCCTTCTGGCAGTGACAGAATTCAACACCTTAACTTCCTGTAGTAAAATAATGCGAGAACAAGAACTCATCTCGGAAAACTGGAGAGTGGTAAACATCATAAAGCCCTTTAATTTGTGCCCAGGACATATATGAGAAAACGAGCAGTAACGCTCAATGTATTTTTTTTTCTGGTAAAATATTTTATAAATAATACATTAATTGCAACAACAAAAAAAAAGACTTCCCTACAGAGGTGCTTAGAGCAAGTTCTGGAACTCATGGATGAAGAGAAAAGATTAAAATCAAATATAAGGTAGCATTTAATATTGAACCGTAAATAGGGAAGATCAGACAGGCCTCATCTTCAACCAAAGTGTATGTTTGTAAACGTACATAGAATTCCGGTACCAAGCCAGCATGACACACAAAGCTGAAATAAAATCAGTTGTTGTGTCAAGGTCCTGAAACATTTTGGGCCCATGTCAAAAAAAAATATTTCTATTGGTCTTCTCTACAATCTGCAACTCACTGTCCTGTTATGCACCGATCTACATGGCGGTCTTCCCTAGTTGGCATTACAAGAAGCAAAACAATTCTGATACGGTTACTATCACGAAAGCATATAGTTATTCTTTGTTGTTTATTACATTGGATCACATGATGTGTACCAGTTGCTGAACTGTCTTCATACAGCTATTACCTTGAAGGTATATGTTTATTTATTCATTTTCTGAAGGGTTTGCAGAGTTTTTTAGGAATACAGTGGCAGACAAAAACAAACATTTGATTAGATTAAACGAGCAATTTTTATTTTAAGCCACCTGTATATTTAATTGCACATCTGTTTTGATTAAGTTTGTCTGTTTACATTGTGAAACTCCGCCTGTGTGCTCCGTTAGCACTAATAGGAAATATTTAATAATAAGTATACATCCTTTTCTGTCCATCTCATTCTTGAACAAAGGAGACTGACCTAATCTGTTTGCTAAAGTTATAGCAGGTGCGCTAAGCCACATTCAGTAACAATAAATTGTGGGGTTGCCTATTTGGCCTATTTTTTTTTCATATGATATATAAAAGAATATTTAGTAGGAAAAACAAAGCTTTTATGGCAGTACTGAAAATAGACATTGAACCACAGCAAAAAAAAAAAAAAAAAGTGTTTGCACCTGCAAAATATTGAGAAAGAACATAAATTCCTACTATGCAACATTTTCTAGTGTCAGTGCAAACTTGTAATACCAGGTTTACATACTGTCATACAATAAATGTTATGAGCCATTTGAAAGTGCTCAGTAGCTGTACCACACCCCAACATGAGACAGGTTTTCTACAAAATGAAAGTATAGATATATACATATTATTATTATATAATTAATTGTGAGCAATTTAAAAACCCTCCTAGAAGGAAATGCTGACATGGATACAGCAGCATCACCTTGGAATGCAACCAACCCAGATCTAATATAATCCACTTAGAGCATTTGCATCAACTGGAAAAATAAATAAAAGACGTCAATCTCTGACACAGCAGAGTCCTCAAATAACAGTGTATTCAGGGGTCCAGCAAGGCAATCAAACTGACAATCCATGATCCATGTTTACCATTTTACAGTGACACACATCATACGAAAACATGATTCCCTATTTACTCACTATTGCTCCACGATTTCAGTAAATATTTGATACTGATTTCAAAGAAGCCTGAATCCTGCTGGCTAGCCATGTCTCCTGCAGGTACAGAGGCTGCCCGGCTCCCAATCAGCTGAAGTGGCAGCAGGTACTGTACAATATAGGAAGGGAATCGCACTGACACCGGCTAGTGATGCAAACCAGAGGTCAGTGCAGGAAATGAAGTCTGCGGACCCGCTTCTCCCCTTCCTGATAGGTAGTCCTCATTAAAAAGGCATGAGATGCTTGTCCTCTGCTCCTCCTTCACCTTGTGATATTGGCTTTATTGGTTCTCCTTCACTGCAGACTCTCAATGGCTGCTTCTACCATTGCAGATAGCAGGGGATGAACACTTCTCGTCTTTCAAGATACCTTTTGTTCCATGTATGTATGAGAGAGCACTTTCTGCACGCACACACTGCCAAGAATTCTTCCTGCCAGCCAGTTTGATCCGTCTGTAAATTCGCGTCTACTTAGATCCACTGGGGGCTGGTAAGGGGGGCTGCATTTGTATACACCTCCTACAGAAAATGCAAAGCAGCTCTGTGCAGCCTCGGCGAGGATGTGTCTTGTACAGCTGGGGGAATGTCACAGGTTCTCTGCTTCTCTGATGAAGGGCTGTGCATGTTGTGCTCTCCTCCTGCTGCTTCCTCTCACTCTGTTCCCAAGCACAACAAGCTGAATTATACACAACTGCATCATGCTGCGGTAAAGCTGAGCTGCGCCCATAGATCTGGTTGCAGTGACGTTCAAATAAGCCATCAGTCAGCCAGTCGCAGGAGGGAAGCACTTGGCTTTCTCCTCTCATTTGCCAGCTCCTGTAAACACATTGCATTTTCCAGGCTCTGATACGCTTTTTCTCCTCCAGTGATGTTGCTTGCCTACCTTTTATTGAACAAACTAGTGCATAATCACCACAGTTTCAATACAGATTGTGTTAAAAACCTACAGTACTGGTGTTTTAAATCCTCAGTATGTAGCAAAAGGAAGAATTGTACAAAGCCAATGTGATACCAAGATTATTTCTTTGTAAATGTCCTTTATAACATTCAATGTTAAGACTTTCTTTTCCATTGTATTCTTCATGAGATAAGGATCGTCTTGTTAAAGATCAGCGGCAGATTTGAAGATGCGCTGCCCCTAAGCACTTACATGTGGCGGCCCCCTCCTTTCTGCCGTCCCCCTTTCTACTTCTGACACCGTGGACGTCACTAACGTGATGTCGCACGGCATCGCGTTGCCATGGTAATGCGACATCATGATGTCATTTAACACTGCGACGTCGCCACGTTGGTGACGTTCACTGCGTCATTTGACACTGCGGTTCAGAAGGAGAAAGAGGGTGACAGTAAGGAGGCGGCCGACACATGTAAGTGCTTTCCCATTGGGTCTGAAAAGCCCATGAGCGCGGCAAATGTATAAGGGGTGGACATTTTTGCCGCCTTGGCCCAGGCCTAATGGTAAATCTGCCACTGTTAAAGAGGCAATTCAAGCAGCTTAAAAAATATATTTATTTATTTGCTTTATTATATGCCGCCTTTCATTACTTTTAGTGAAAAGGAATTGCCTAAGCTGCCAATCTATTCATTCTCTCGTGATCGATCAACAAATCCTGCTTCCCAGGGTTCACTAAATGGCTGCCTTTCTGTTTAAATTCAATCCTTCAGTCAATATAAAGCCGGTTCTATACTGGGTGTGTGAGCAGTAGTTTTAGTTGGCTGAGGTTAGTCAGTCTTTCTATAATGGTGCCGCGCGTGCACACGGCAGGGAGAGTGGAACCGGCCGACAGGGGAGAGGATGAAGAAAAGAAAGAATTTGCGCTGCTACCGCCGATGAAATGTATGTATATGTGTGTGTGTGTGTGTGTGTGTATGTACAGTATGTATAATGTTATTAAAAAAATTATTAAAGTATTTATTTATTTAGAAACTTATTTAAACACATACACACACACACACACACACACACACACACACACACACACACACACACACACACACACACACACACACACACACACACACACACACACACACCTATACATACACATACATACTGTACCTCACTTGCTCACTGCATACACACAAAAAGCGTGCATCACGTGCACGCGCGTTCACACAGGCAGGCGTGCGCGCATGGCCGCACACTATAGAACGGCCCTAACTCAGCAGCTACAATGTATTATTGTATTGCTAATGTAACATTATCTGTTGTTATCGTTTACAGCTCAAACTGCTGGGAATATTGGCAACAAATTATCACAAACAGGAAAGTGTTACAAAGATATTGCACTGCTGGGGAGGTGGCTAAAAGCTGCTATAGAAATCAAAGGATGATAAGTATATTAAAACTCATTAAAAATGGCATTAAGACAGATTTCTCCAGATTAGACATTATATCCAATCAGCCTATAAATCGAGCCAACCCCATGCTTTAACCCTGTTTGAGGATTGGTGTTTACACCAGCCCCACACAAAGTCTATCCTCTATTAAGAGCAATCAAACCCCCGACAAATATATGGTATCCTGGGAAAAAGATCTTAACGTCTGTATAGATCTCGATACCTGGAAAGACATATGGGAAGCTGCCTCCAAAAATTCATCGTGCGTTGTAATAAAAGAGAATATTTACAAGTTAATATACTGATGGTATATGACTCCTGCCAGATTGCACTCTTTTCTCCCAGGGGTCTCCCCATTGTGCTGGCGTGGTTGTGGCGAAGTGGGGAATATTCTGCATATATTCTGGTCATGTCCCAAAATCCAACAAACATGGACGGAAGTGTTCACCTTAATACACAAGATCCTAGAAATCACTGTCCCACATGACCCAAGCATGAGCGCCGGGTATCCTGCTTGTACGCGCACGGGGGAGGGGGGGCATTGCGGGTAGTTGAGCGTGCGGGTAAGTATAGGTTTTTTGTTTACCTGAGCACCGATCGCGTGTCTGCCCACGCACGAGCACCGCGTGAGCAGGGACTTACATATATCTATATATGTAAGTAACCGCCACTAGCGCCGCCCGCACAGCGCTAGCGAGGACGCAGCCTTAGGCCCTCCATTAGCTTTTTTTCTTACAAAAATATGGATAGAAGAAATACTTTTAGGGCCTCATAATTATGGCTGTCACTGTGAATTTTCAAACAAGAGATGTACATGTAAGCACTGGTCACTCCAAATATAGAATTCATTCCATGCCTTTATCTGAATGTCTGCAGACAAAGCAAGGCAGAGTTTAGTGTGTGCATGGAGGTAATGCTTTGTTTTGCAGTTAGACTTTGGGTGGTAGATAAAATATTAGTAAAATATCTCAAATTAAGCACAAAGATAGGAAAGGGAGGGAGTTACATGGTCGTGTATTGTCACATAATTGCAATTGTTGAAATCTCTTCTCAAATATAACAGATTTATTAAGCATTTTATTTGTGAACTGAACTCAGTTTTTATTCAGTTATGTTTTTTTCATTCTAGAACAATCTTGAAATATGGAACAAAACTCAAAAAGAAGAAATAATTCTAGTTTAAAGCAATGACTAAATTACAGATGTAGCCCAATTTATCTTATGCCGGACTGCATTAAGGAAACTTTTTTGACATATCTATGTGCATTAGGTGCCATGGGTTTGCTATTGTAGGGTTAAATATTGATGTCGTTTGCTGTGAGAGCTGGAAGATAAGTCAGGCCACATCTGAACATGTTCAAAATTCCATTATAAAATGTACCTTCTTTATAACGACATACAAAATGATTAAAAGCTTATTGGAAGTATTGGTATCAATGAAAAGGAAGCATAGGTTCATTGTGATACCTTTAATAAACCAACACGAGTGTACATGAACTTTTACAAGACTCTTATTCAGATGTACAGTATTTCATACAATTTGTTTAAGCTGTTTCATGTTTTAGTTGACATCAATTGTGTCAGTAATATTTTCAAATGAGAAGGGCAAGGATTTCAAATAAAGATAAAAACAGAGCTTTGGACTGAAGTGCTAATTAATCAGAGAATGGGAATTGTTTTTTTTTTTTTTTTTAAGAAGAAAAAAACAAACAATAGCTAGTAACATAACATCACAAAACACGAGCTTAACATAATAAAGTCTAGCTCCTCTGGATTTAAGCCTTTTCTTTGAAAGATTACAATATGGTTGAATAATTTCTAAGAATGCCCATATGCATGTGCAGCTTCAAAGGTATTCCGGGGGCTTCTCTGACAGAAGAGAAGTGCACCCTCTTCTGCATTTTTATGTGCTGTCGTTTAAAAATAGGTTTAGGTCAATAAGGTTTATCAGTTTATTTGACAACATAACATCATTTTGGCTCTTTCTAGTTATATCATTGTCTGAGAGTTGCAATAAAACAGTGTCTAAAGGGTTGTTTTATATATATATATATATATATATATATATATATATATATATATATATATAATGTGTTTCCTGTCCTCTGGGACAGGGGTGTCAAACTCCAGTCCTCAAGCTCCCCCAACAGGTCAGGTTTTCAGGATATCCCAACATCAGCACGTGGCTCACTTAGAGGCTCGGTCAAAGACTCAGTCGCCTGTGCTGAAGCAGGGACTGATTGAGCCACCTGTGCTGAGCTGGGATATCCCGATAACCTAACCTGTTGGGGGAGCATGAGGACTGGAGTTGCGCAAACTGGGGGGGTGGGAGATTTGTCTGGGGGGGCGCGGGCAGTTCCAGAGGTCCTGCGCTCTTCCTCAAGGCATTTAAATTAAATGCCGGGGGATGGCGTGAGGCCTCTGCAACAATAAACTTACCATGATTCAGATGCTGTGACATGTCGCCATGGCAATACGGCATCAAATGACCCTGTAGCGTCATTTGACGCATGAGGGGAGGGGCGCAAGCACTAGGACAGGCCAGACAGCGGGGCGTAGCAGCAAAAGTTTGCGCTCCCCTGCTCTAGAGTATAGAAATGGGCATTATCATGTGTCTATCTTTTGTGCTTGGATTCCTGAAGTGTTTACCATTTTTAAGCAGGAGGATTTCAGTGGTGACATCTGAATAGGCATAGACTGTTTAGCCAAGTTATAACTTCTATAAATTGGACAATGCATATATTATAGTGGGCTGTTAGAATAATTTCACCTTATTCCTTGTTCAAAAAGATTCCAATACTTCAGAAGATTATTATTCAGCAGACAAAGTTATAGTTTATTCTTCTAGCATTACTTACAGATGGTAGTTCAATCAATGATGATAACGTGCTCTCTCTCACATGGGCATGATAGAACAAAGAGAGAGAGAGAGATAAACTTTTGTCCCTCATGTTACTTAGATGTTTCTTGCAGAAAGTGGTCTTAGGAAGAGAGAAAGCTGATCAAGATACAATTGTATTTATTGAACACTAACTCCGCCCCCTTTCTCCTTACGGTTCCTAAGAAAGAACTTTACTCATGTTAAACTAGGCCTATCTCTAACATCTGTTATGCATTTAACCATAACTGCCATTCATCTGTTTTGGTTACATTTGAATTCTAAATCTTACAACATATTCTCATTCAATTGTCTTGATATAAGTTCTCATTCATACATTTTAACATAATAAACAGATTTCTAACATGGGCCTATTAAATTGGAAAACTTTTTTGTTTGATGCATGTTTGGATTAACTGGTTTCCCGAGATTCTTACCAGTTAAGTTACTAGTATTATTTCATGCTCTTTAAAGGGGAATTAATTGGCTGTCCAGTGGGAAGTTGAAACCGATGACATTGCAGCTTCCTCTTAGCGTGAGATTTGGCATCCATTTTGTTTCGCCCAGGAGGAAGATTTAAACCCGGAAACTTCACCTTAAAGCACATTGGGAACAAAGAGGACCCCGGGGCTGATGATAGCATATTTCAGCACTAAGGGCCCTTAGTTCCAATCCTGTAAAAAAAAAAAAGTGGGGAACTTTCGTTTCTGAAGACAAATACTAAAAGGCCATTTTGTGAGTCAATATGAAATGCTTTATTCTGTAGGTGCAGTTTGCAGATGATCTGCGTGGACTGCTATTCTACATCTATATCTTATTCACATCTATAACAACCTAGGGTAGTGAACAGTATGACTTACTAAAAACACATTATTTACAGTGAAAACAGTAAACCTCTTATTGTCAGATTTAAATGTAACAACCCATGTTAAGCTGTATAAATACTGTACTAGTAACTTTAGGGTAGAGGTCTTTTGTTAGCTTGGAACAAAATCAAGTGCTTCTGGGACTATGACAGCATTTTAAAACTCATTAGCCTAATGCATCTAAGTATATAACTGTGAGGATCGGGCGCCAGCTCTACTCCAGAGTTTGATTCTGACTTGCTGCAGGCTTCCTCATCAGATCCTGCTGCGTGCACTCTGCACAGCGACGAATCAGCACTCTGGTTTCACTTTCAGCTTCTGCTGACCAGCAGTTCCCTGATTGGCTGAATCACCCTTCATATGCTCAGTCTTTGCACCTGCCAATTTGGCTGAGCATAACAGTTGTTTCATGTTACGTGTGCTGGTCGCAAGCACGCTGTTATTCCTTGCCTTGTCCTCTTTCTTACTTTGCAGTTACACCAAGACCCTTGCTACAGATACTGACTACCCGCCTGTCTAGTGCCCTCCAACTCTGCTATGGATACCACTACGCTGCCTTCTCCTACCCTCGGCTACGTGACCCCTACTACTCTCACCTCTTCAACCCCGACCAGGCATCTGCATTCTGGACGCTACTTCGTGGCCCCAGGTCAGTGTATATATATCCCCATCTCGGCCTTGCGGTTCAGTCCAGTCTGCGGTGAGCACCCGTTACAATAACTTTTTTGTATTTATATTTGCATTATGCATTGAACTACTTGCTGGTAAAAGTTTTAATTGCCTAATAGTGCATGAGCACGATGTTACACGAATTCATGTTAATACAAGAATATATTGTTTAATATATGTTTTTGGTGCTGTATATAGCAAGACCGTTACTATTTACTTGAGACCTCCTAAAAAACAGCCTACCCAACCATTGAATCAGATAAGACGCAGCAATATGTCTATGGGCCTATTCATTCATCTGTGATAAGATTATTTATTTTACATACCTTTGGCTTTCTTCTTGGAGAGCTTCACTATGTATATAAAGATCATGACATACATAGCCAAATTGGGTATTAGGCCAATATAGACAAGTGTATGTTACACAGAAGTTAAAACATATCAATGTAAATAATAAAAATAGATACCCCTTTGTAGCCAACAGGCAATTCTTGCCTACGCGGAAAAAACACCATAAGAAAAAAGAGAAACACAATATAAGAGTTTATTAAAATCTAAGATATTGAACATAAAGGTTGCCTTCAATGTCAATGACACAATGAAGTACTTTAAACTAAATAAATACTAAGCATGACAACTACTTGGTAAGGGTTAAGTGTGACTTGCCTAGCCATATGTGCCAATATATTATACAATTTCTACTGCTTGTTTAGGCAGTCATAAACACAAATGGGCACTGCACTCTTGGCATGGTTCTAATAATACAGTACTTAGATTTGTCTACGTCATCACTAAACTGTTCCATTTCCCCTGTACGTCTAAGTGAGCCCTCGGTTGCCAATATGAAATGGAACATTCGAATGGTTTTATGATGATGTAAAATGAAGCTAAGTATTTTTCAGATTCCCTGGATCCTGGTACCTACTCATGTTTGAGACTGCATGTGGCATCATGGTGAATTGCTGCTGATCTAGATCAGTGGTTTGGGGTGGCTTTTATGTAACGTCTCCACATTGGCTGTTGCTTGATTTAACCTTTATAATGCCCTTATTATATTAAATAATATTATCTGATAAGGGCAGAAAATTAGGTTAAGGAAGCAGTTTATACAGACCTGTGTTTTTTTTAATATTTACTTTGAAAGGCCTCCTCTTGAACTTCCGGGAGATGTGAGTGTGTGTATGTATATATATATATATATATATATATATATATTTATTAATCTGGTACTTTCTTGAGGACATGTGAACAGTTAAAATATTAACTGTCTGGGTGATCAAATGGAAGTTTCCCCAGAGTCTAGTGTGGTCTGACGTTATCACGGTAATCAATGACGCTACTGATGAAGAAAACAGTGCTTTTTAAAACTAAAAACTAAAATAGGAGGTTCACATGGGGCAAGATATAGGCATTATAGGAGTTAAACTCATATAGGCTTCTGTGGGGTATTGCTACTCTACAAAACATAGGAATACACATACAGTAGTTTATTGAAAATCTACCAGCACTCATGTAAATAGAAACTAAATTATATTGGGATATCAAATAACCAAGAACGTTTCTGTCCTCACAGGGAACTTCATTAGGATAATGATCTCTTTGGCGACTGAAATGTTGATATTGCGATAGTCAACAGGCCAGGTATTGGGGATATCCCTACTTCAGCACAGGTGGTTCAATCAGTGGCTCAGTCAATGACAGCCACCTGTGCTGAAGCAGGGATATCCTTAAAACCTGACCTGTTGGTGGCCCTGGAGGACTGGAGTTGGCCGTCTCTGATCTAGATTGTATCTACATGAGTGCTGGTATTTTTTATTGAATATCACAAGAGCTAGCACACTGAATAGTGACAAAAGAAACATGTGAAAAAAATCTGCGCTAATAGTTGTATAAAATAAAATTAACCTTCAACCAAAACCCACTTAATAGTGTGTGATTACTCAATGTAACCTATATGTGAAAAATACAGTAATATATCAATGAATACTAAATATAAAACCATATAGTGAATGATAATAAGATAAGGAAAACCTTAATACAATTTATGGAGTCTGCTGGTGTATCGCTTCAGATGGCTCAGCATCCAATGAGGCTAATATACAAGGAAAAAACAAACAGAGCACAACTCATAGTGAAATCAATTAAAGTATATTGATGCACACTGAATGACGTAAGGTTTTTGCTTGTGTTTAGGGCTGATATCATATAGAGAGCAAGTACATGTTATCAAGGAGGCTGCAATGCAACTCGACCTTAGTGCAAATCAACTCAACCTTAGTGCAATGCAACTTGACCTTTAGTACAGCGGAGTAACATACAGTACAAGTCAAGTATAAACCGCAGCAGTGTTTTCTTTCATGCATTCTGCACTTGACTTATAGATGTTGCGAAGAAATTGGGGCAAACGTACAGTATAGAGAGTAAATACTGTGCCAAGGATGAGCAGCTGTACAATCCTAAACTACTTAAAGCCAAGGTCCCACTTAAAAACATGTATTAGATTTTGGGTCATTTTACATCTTGAACAGCGTTTTTGATGTTTGACAGTTTAAAATATTTCTAATAGCTTTTTGCAAGTTAAGGCCAAAAGCCTAACTCCAAAAAAGGACAACTGCAAACTCTTTGGACTATATTATAAATGGTGTTTTGGGCAATTGCCTAATATTAGCTGCATGAGGTGAAAAGTCTGCAGTGATTCAAAGTTGCAGTAACATGCCAAGTTACTGTACTGTATGAGGCAATTTTATCTAAAAAAATAAAATAATAAAGAAACCATCAGATCCCAAAAACATTAGAAACATTTAATATTTCTCTGAAATCACAACGGTTTGGAGGTTTTAACAGTAAAATAATTGGTTAGGCAATATCTAAAAGAAACATTAAAACAATATATATTTATTTTTCTGTATCACAGTGCAAGAGGTACAATGTACTGCAGGCGAACATACTGCACTCCCCATATCACTCATTGGGTTAATCATATTTTCTTCTAAAATTATAAATAATACTGATAACAGTGAATTTTTGGCATCATTTGGAAACATTCCTTAGACAGCTGAAACTGAATGATTGCAACAACAGTTCCTTTATTAGGATTCGTAGAATCTGTCTGGTTCTGCTTTCAAAAGAGACGGGCTGGCAAAAAGAACAGTTTTACTTTTAAATTGTTATTTTGTTCTGAAGCAGTATTTGTCAGCTGTGGCTTTTTATTTTCTTTGGGTAAATGAGGGGCAAGAACATGTATGATCTATGTATCACAGAGCAGTACTGTATTAACTGGGTCTCTTGTTCATCTTAGGAGAACTTGAACTTAACAATACAGTGCCCTCTTGATACACTGTAAAATGAACTCTTTTAGTTCACTGTCCAGTAAGTCAAGTGGTAAAGATAGAAAATAGGATGACTAGGCCATAGGGGCAACCAGGAAATTGGAGAAGTAATGTAACGGGTATTCCCCCTACCCCAATCGCAGATAGAGTGCATGTGAGGGGGAACCTATGTGTTACCAGGTGTGGTGCGTATGCCTGTAGGTTAACAAGAGGCCTGAGCCTCCGCTTGTTGGGAACCTGGGGTGAGTCCTTCGGATCGATCTGGTTTGCAGCGCCTCCACCTGTGTAGGGTTCTAAGAATGTAGAAGGTTGCCTACACAGGACTCACATATGCAATAAGTACATACTGTACACTGAGATGTATATAACCAGTTTATATATATGCAGGATAATCAGACACGTAACACACTTATCAGTAACCACTACTGCGTACTTGTAACACTACTCCCCCTAGGGGGTAACTCCACACCATGTACCGTAGTCCCAAATGCCATTCACTCCACTAGGAGTGTACCTTGCACCCAACACCGTGTACCCCCACACCGTGTCCACAGTCTAACCCATTTGTCCCGTGGTCATCGCTGCCACTATGTGAGATATATATATATATATATATATATATATATATATACACACCATATAACTGAGTTAAGTTATGGTGAGTAAAAAAAGTGACAAAAACCCTCCACAGGAAAGCAAATATGCAAATGAGCATACAGTTGTATTTGCGTATATATATATATATATATATATATATATATATATATATATATATATATATATATATATATATATATATATATATATATATATAATTTGTTGGTGCACTTATGAAGGTACCTGCCGAGTGCTTCTGCACTCGGGCCTGCAAGCAACTTCGAAAAGGATCCGCCGCTTGGTGATCCCGTCTGTGATCCGGCCCTTCCTTGCACGAGGGTCCGCCAGGGGCGATCCCACCCTGGGGATAGTCTTTGGGTCGTAGGCTTGAGCCCAAGCCACTTCTTGTGGAGCGCAGCGTCCGCTGTGTCCCTAACACTGATACTAAGGTGGCAAGGTCCCTAACCTAGGACCTGTCCCTGTAGCACCACAAGCTGTGTGGGGCTCAGGACCTAACTGGGGCTTTGGGGGCTGCTGGCCTAATGCAGTGGGTCACGGACCCCTGCACTCACCTCCTCCCCTAGCTCTTCCTGGTCCTGACTAACGTGCTCCTCCAGCGCGCGAAGTGTATCTAAATCTCCCCTGCAGGGAGATCCTACAGCCCTATTGGCTCCCTGGCGTCACGTGGGGTCCCCTAAGGCTCATGGGACTCGTAGTCCCTGCTTAGAGCCCTCTCCTGGTAGGCTAGTGTGCGCGCGCTATCACTGCGTATGTGCAATGCCTCCCGAGTGGCCACCGCACTGAAAACCCTACTGCGCATGCGTGCGCAACCTAAGATGGCGACGCCCTGCTCCGAGAGCCGCCGGGAACCTCCGAAGCGCTCCCTGCATGGCCCCCACCCTCCAGAAGTGCCGGCGGATCTGTCGAGTGACCCCCGGCAGTGGAGGTAACGAGGGGGGGGGGGGTCGCGGGGCACAGGGGACCTGGCTACAGTAAGAATATAAATAGTGAGCACTACTATATTTCCTTTGTTTTAAGGTCTACTAAGAAGCACAAATATCACTTGTGAACACATTCACATCTCATGTATAGTTATTAGTACAATACATATAGTATGCCTAAATATCAAACACACATACATTTTGGATCACAAGATTCCTGTGTGTCTTGAGGTTCTCTGTGAAGCTCCCTTTCTGTGAGTTAGGATCTATCAAACATTGTTTATGTTTCTTAGGATCTTCTGTAGGGCTATGAATGGAGCAGAACTCTTTCAGCACAGGGAAGACATCTTCAACTTGAATTAAAGCATCTGTGTCTCATGAAACATACAGATGCAGCCACCACTATCCGACCACTTGCCTTGGAAAATCTGGGGCTATCTCACAGTAACGCTGCGAGATCTGGCTGCAAAATCTCACAGAAATGTTGCAGCGTTTACTGTGAGAAAGCCACAGTATTTTGCCAGGCAAGTGGTTGGATACTGGTGGCTGCATCTGTATCACATCTGTCTCACTCATGAAGGGTTTCACAGCAGAGGCAGTAAGAAACCCAGGGAATTACACAGCTGCAAAAGCATATTTACAAATATAAAGGGGCACCACCTTAGCAACATTCATTGCAGTTGCAGTAAAGTGAATGCACAGTGTTCTGTTGCATTTCAACATTTGTACAGTACATCACGTAGTTTTCTTCACCTAGGAGACTGCGAGGAAGCTGCCCCCCCCTCTACACTTGGTGTCCCAAAGCCAACCATAACCAATACATAAATAATCACAAACAAGGTCTCGAGGTACAAGGCTGCGGCTTTTTATTAAACATCAATTAATTTGATAAGTGCCAAACCCCTGCCAGATTGCTCACTCATTACGTAAAGGCCAAAGGTACTCAAACCAATGGCCCATAACTCCCCTGAAGCCGGGTGCTGGCTGGCCGTTTGGCGAGAATGGGCTTCACAAACTCACGTTTAAATGAGCCCTGCCCACTCGCCACTCCCAGCCACGATTTGGGTTTTACCGACCATGGAAAGGTTAACTCGCACTTACACCCCCCCCCACTTCTGCCACACTACGGGGCTATTTAACCCCCATAAAACTAGTCCCATACTGCCAGACCAAGCAGGGACCACTGCCCCCTTCCCCAACCCAGTTGAAGCCCTAAGAGGGGGTTTCTCTCCCCCCCCCCCAACTCAGAGGGGGGAAGCCAGATGGGCTCTGCCCCCAAAATGTGATCCCTTTCCCCCACCTCAGTAGGAGCTGAAGTTGTGCCCCCATTTCATTGAGGGCTTAAGTAGGCCCCACATCCCAGTGGGGGCTCAATCAAGTAGTGCTCCCCATATCATTGGTGACTCAAGTGGAGCCCCACACACCAGTTGGGGCTTACAGAGTCCCCCCACCTCAGTGGGGGCTCAAGTGGTGTGTCCCCGCCCACCTCAGTGGGGGCTATATAGCTGGGGAGGAACACAGGCGCCAAGGCCCACCACGTACTACGCACACGAATGTGTCCCTACACCTCCCATGCTGCTATGCCGATGGCTGTGCACGTGCCGCTGGTGCCCCTCTTCCTCCACACGGGGACAGTCTGGCCCGCCAGCACCCATGAGCTGCCGAAGTAGCAGAAGCTGCTGCTGCCACTTGGGAGAAAGCCCCAGCGGACAAGCGGCTCCAGACAAGAATTTCATGGCAGGGCGTGGACTGACCTCACGCCCCTCTCTGTATGTTACTTCACCCCCGCCGCCTGAGGAGCGGAAGCAGGGGGGGGGGGGTGAAGCCATGGGGGGAAAGCAGTCCACTCTAACAGATAGAGGGAGCCTAGTCCCTACATTCATGGCGCTCTGTCGCAGAGGGTTCAAGGCTACTAAATGTATGCCAAACAGCACAGTTAAAATACTTCAGAATACGTTTCAATATAGGGAGGTAAAGGGTACTCCAAAAGTCCTGGAAGTTTCATATACGTTCATCAATAATGTGAAAACAGTGGGATCTCAATGAGGGAGTGGGTAAACTACTGGGTGAGTGGGTCTGACTGATAATAAATACTTTTTCATTTTACACCTGTGTCCCTGGGCAGTGCGCTGCTTTGTGATTTTTGCAGCATTTGGATCGCTTGTACTTCAGAATACGTGCAGCTTTCTGCTATAGATTAAAGTCATACAACACTGAGGTAAGAATTCTACAGAAAATCCAATGTTTGATCCAAAGCGTTTTCAAAAGTGGCGAAGGTTAAGGTGCCACACAAGGATAATGTGTCAAAACACACAACTACTAAAGTGCCTTCAAATTAAATACTTGACCAGGAAATATATAAATGAAGATTATTTGTAAGGAAAATAAGAATGAAAACCTCAGTGGAATTGTGCATTTAGGAGAACAAGGACCTGGTGCTAATAGGCAGCTTTAGAAAAGAAAGATTTTCTTTTCAACTGGAAAAGCATCACGTGGGCTACAGTATGTATCAAAGTCTCCCACCTGCAAAGTGGGGCAGCAATTCTACTCTATCCTATGAGACTTTTCCCTCACTTTTTGCAGCCAAAGACCTCGATACATAGCCCCCAATGTGTTTCTGGCCCCCTAGAAGCTATTTGTTTAAAACAGTTATGGGATCCTATACTACCCCCCTAAAATACACACGTTATCCTTTAATTAAATGGTTGGTTATTGCCAATATGGCAAGGTTTGCTGTGTGCTGTGTGCAGTATACATTTGTTACTAAATATTTAATAGTCATCTACTGCCTCACAGAATGCAATAAATGTGAGTTATGTTTGGCTTCCTGCCTGAATAAGATAAATAAGTGTCGTCATACTATTCAGGACACTGGGCATGTATCTGGGGAAAAACATTTTAGTGCAAAGGAAAATACAGATTTGTTTACCTACTCGAGAGGCCAGAAAGAATACAAGTAACAATTTCTCACCATGCAATGTACGTACAATTAAAATGTTAATAAAACTCAGTGTAGCCAGGACCCAGCTGGCTACCCGGTTCTCCATTTCCCTTTCCCTTACTTCCGTCATGGTGGGGGCTGTTGCGGGTGGCGACGGGTTGGCCGGCGGCTTCCTTTGCAGGGCGCCGCCATGTTCGTTAGGTTCGCGCATGCGGAGGCTCGCGCATGCACAGAAGAGTTGCGTCGGCCATTACTATGATTGAGGAATGGCAGATGTGGCGCTCCGCAGCTCAGGGCCTTCCCAAAGTTGCAGATGCGAGCAGCGGCGGCCATTACCAAGTCGCGCATGCGCAGGACAGGTAGTGCACGTGGCGGCAATAGGAAAGGGCTCCACAAGGGATTACAATACCCAGCAGCCACTGGGGCTGTTAACCACGTGACGCCAGGGAGCCAATCGCGCGGCCAGATCTCCTGCAAGGAGATAGATACATTTGGCGTGCTCAGGAAGAACAGGCAGTCAGAGCTGGGAAGAGGATAGGGGAGGTTGCATGTGCAGGGAGCAGTAGCCCCTGCACTAGGCCAGGTATCCCCCTAAGCCCCAGCTAGGCCCCAACTCAACACCATAGATTGTGGTTGCTACAGGGACATGCCTTTAGGTAGGGACCCTGCCCCTTTAGTTATTTGCTAAGTTCAGGGACACAGCTCATCTGCTGCGCAGCTCTGATAATTGTGTCTGGGATCAGACCCCACTCAAGATAAGAGACTATCTTCATGGTGGGACCGTCCAGCGGGATACCACCACACGCGGAGGCGAATTCATAGTGGGATCAGCGGATCTACTCTGTCTCCCTTTTGGCGCGCCTGGTTGTGGACACACCCGGCAGGTATCTATACACCAAGTGCACCAACAAGTACACCTCACCTAGTGGGAAGCGCTGTCTAACACATTGGGATTGAGTGTGGGACTCTCTGTGGACACGTGTGGGGGAACACGGTGGTGGGTTAAGGCCTTGCGAGATGAAGGGGTAGTTGCACCTATTAGTAATCATTAGAGTGTTAAGAGTAATTTCTGTGCTAGTATATGTTATTTTTTATACAGTGTGTTATTTATGTTATTGGGTCCCGTGAGGGGCTCCTCCCACTTAGCTGGGATCCCTCACAGGTGGAGGCGTTGTACCGAGAGTATTGTATTATATCACCCTGGGCTCCCCGTGGCGGAGGCTTAGGCCCCTGTGAGCCAACAGGTAATTGCAGCACTAGTAGTATCCATAGCGTATACCCCCAATCTCACTTAGGGGGGGATACATGGGCTACATCAGTAATAATAATATCAATTGAGGTTTCCATGTATACTCATATTTGTGATGATGTTTAATGGTTGCTGTGGATTTATTAAAAAACCTTTAGCTGTCAGAAGGGCTTGTTGTAATGCATTAAAGCTGCTGCACTTTTTCGTGAGTTGGGTACAAGAGGCTCCTAAAATAGCTTCTAAAATTAAAAGTATTGTGTACATCAGCAGTAAAAACAGGAAAATAAGATATAGGGAGAATCAGTTTGTTTTGTATGTATATGTAATGGAGTTTCCCCCACCCAATGGGAGATTTGGCCATTACAGAGTGTGTGGTGCATGCTACCTGCTGGTAATAGGGCTGAGTCGTCCGCCGGTGGTTATGGGGACACAGGGCAGGTTTCTGGGGTACATACCCACATGGTTCTCTAGCAGTGCAGCGCCTCCATCTGCCGCAGGCTCCATATCTATGGAGGCGATCTCCTACAGTAGAAATACTCCCTCTCCTTCCCCAGTATGGGCTGTTCTATACAGAGTGAGGCCGCGCGTGCCGCATGCTTTTTGTATGTATACTGTGTGAGTATACAGTGTTTATGTGTGTGGGTATATGTATTTATGTGTAATTTATTATTTATTAAAAAAAAAAACCATTGGTAGAAATAATATATATATTAAATTTGTGTAGACACACAAATACATACACATACACATACATACTGTGACAGGGTCATTGACTCCGTGTATGTGAATAGGAGATGGCAGTATGCATGCTATCCAGTAAACGAGGGGTTAACTCAGCTTGTCAAGCAGACCACAGGTGATTTGAATTAAGCTCCTTCACCTGCTTTAAAACAGGAAGAGGAAATACCTCTGGGGCGGCAGTCTCTCTCTCTGAGGCATAGAGGGAAGACAGAGGAAGTGTTAAGACAGACACAAGCTGCCCAAAGAGATACTGTCCCAAGAGGGAAGAATAAAGCTCCCAGGTAAGGAGCCAACTGCGTTTGCTGTACTTTATTGGGCTGGAATAGGTTAGCTAGCCAGCCAGATAGTTAGCCTGCACTTTTGTTTAGCTAGTACCCCGACCGGGGTTAGGATTTTTGTTTCGTTTCAATTTTAAAGGGACAGTGTACCCATTGTTTAGTTACCGTTTTTGGACAAATAAACCCATCAGCATTATTTCACCGGAAAAGACGTGTTGTCTCCTCACTTACCACGACCATCCTGTCACACGTGGTGTCGGAAGTGGGATGTCGAACACCCTGTAAAAGGGGCGGAGCTACAGATTGCGTCTGGTGGAAACTGTCCACACGGTAGCTGCCACTATGGAGGACGTTGTGAAGGCTTTAGTACACAGCACCACTGTCCAGCAAGAAGCTAATAAGTAGGGACAGGACAGCACGGCTGCACAACGCGAGACGAACCGGGTATTTGCAGCCCAGCTTGATGTTGTTGCAGAGACACAGAAGCAGCTGATTGAGCAGCTGACCCAGATTAAAATGGGCTTGTCAAGTACGGCCCCGCCGTCGGCCCGTCCAGGCGAACGAGTACCTACAGAAAATGACGCCGCACGATGACGTCGAGGGATACCTCAGGTCCTTTGAGCGAATCGCTTCCCGGGAAAGGTGGGCCCGCTCCAAATGGGCTGGGATTATCGCACCCTTTCTACTGGGGGAAGCCCAAAAAGCGTATTGTGACCTTGACGAAGAAGCCGCAGCAGACTATGACTGTCTGAAAAGCGAAATCCTTGCAAGGATTGGTGTGACTCCCCCAGTTTGTGCACAGAGGTTCCATAAGTGGAAATACCAGGAACAGAAGCCGCCCAGATCCCAGTTATGGGATTTGATTCACCTAGCGACCAAGTGGCTAAAACCAGAGGAACATAGCCCGGCACGGATCCTGGAGATGGTGGTGTTGGACCGCTTCATTCGAGCGTTACCCCAGGACCTTCAACAGTGGGTGGGACAGGGAGATCCCCTGTCGTGTGATGCCATGGTAGGCGCAGTGGAGCAGTTTCTGGCTACCCGTGAACTGTCACGCCCCACACGCACCAACTACAACCCACGTCCCAACACGACTAGTAGAGGCCAGCGCTGGCGCCAGGACACACGACCGTTCACACGATTTGAACGGATGGAAGAAAACCCGGATAGGGACAGAAACTCTAAATTTCAGAAAGGGTTTCAAGAACGAACTGGACCAATTGTTTGTTTTGAGTGTGGGGAGACGGGGCATATTAAGGCTCACTGCCCACAGTTGTGTGAGCCAATGGAGTGTGCATATGGTTCTGTGAAATCTGAATTTTGTGGAGTGGTGGGTATGACCCACGAGGGAAAACGTACCCACAACTTCCTCACCACGGTGATGTTAAATGGAAAACCAGTCTCCACACTGGTAGACTCAGGGAGCAATATTAACTTGGTATCCGGGAAGTTGGTTAAGCCTCTCCGGTTACCCCAGGGTGAGAAGTTGCGGGTATTATGTGTACATAGGTGTACGCTTCCGTACACCACGACTCTGATAAAAGTAAAGGTCGAGGGGCAAGTCATCGAAACTATGGCAGCAGTTGTACCAAAGTTACCCCATTCCCTAGTGTTAGGCTGTAATTTCCCTGGTTTTGACACCCTGATCAGAGGACAGCTCACCTTGAACAATCCTACTCCAGATGAGCTTTTTCCGTTTTCAGACCCCGAATTAGTCGCCGAGGTGTCTAAAACCCCTAAGTCAAAACGAGAACGTAGGACCAAAAAAAAAGAGGTACACCCCCACCCCAGTTAGCACTGGTCACTACTCCTAACGGAGAGAGACCAGAGGGAGAAGAGTTGTCCGAGACAGGGCCTGTTGAGGCTCAGGTATATGTGTTACCCGTGGAGGTAACCGACCAAACTCCTGATGAGGAAGGTTTTGGGAATATAGAACTGTCCATAACTAACTTTGGTAGAGAACAGGCTAATGATCCCCAGTTGAAAAATGGGTTTAGCCAGGCGGTAGAAGTAAATGGGGTCCCGGTAGAAGGAACCACAAAGGAATCCTATCCATATTTCTATATTAAGAATAACTTGTTATACCATGTGAGCCAAGAGGAGGGCCAAGAAATAGAAAAATTGTTGGTACCCAGTTCCTTAGTGAGGAAGGTCCTAGAGCTAGCACACTCTCATTTGTTGGGGGGTCATCTGGGCGTAGAGAAGACACAGCAAAGAATCCTAAAAAGGTTTTACTGGCCAGGGATATATAATGCAGTAAAGAGATTCTGTGCCTCTTGTCCAGAGTGTCAGTTGACAGCCCCCCGACCAAGGTTGAGGGCACCATTGATCCCTATGCCTATTATTGAGGTCCCATTTGAGAGGATTGCCATGGATATAGTGGGTCCCTTGGAAAAATCTGCCAAGGGTCATCAGTACATTCTGGTGATCCTAGACTATGCCACTCGATATCCAGAGGCACTACCTTTACGTAACACTTCCTCCAAAGCTATAGCTAAGGAATTGTTACAGGTATTTTCCCGACTCGGGATACCGAAAGAAATCTTGACAGATCAGGGTACCCCGTTTACATCTAAGCTTATGCGAGACTTATGTGTAGAGCTAAAAATACAGTCCCTAAGAACCTCTGTGTACCATCCGCAAACGGACGGACTGGTAGAACGATTTAATAAGACGTTGAAGATGATGTTGAGAAAGGTGGTCGCTAGTGATGGGAAGAACTGGGACACCTTGTTGCCCTATCTCTTCTGGATAGCCTAAAAGAAGAGTGGGAGCAACAAGCTGTGCCAGGGAAAAATGTCGTCCAATTTGTGGAAGATTTGAAAGACCGTATTGCGCATATTACCCCCATAGTCAGACAGCATCTAGAAGAGGCACAGAGGGCCCAACGGAACCTTTACAACAGACAGGCTACGGTTCGTAACTTCCGACCAGGGGATCGAGTAATGGTCCTTGTTCCCACGGCCGAAAGCAAGCTGTTATCACATTGGCAGGGGCCATATGAGGTTCTAGAACAGGTCGGCCCGGTGAATTATAAAATTCGACAGCCAGACCGGAGGAAGGTAGAGCAGATCTATCACATAAATCTATTAAAAGCCTGGAAGGATAGAGAGGTATGTCTGTCCGTAGTAGCTAACGAATCCAGGAAAGGGGAGGAACCACGTGTTCAAATATCGGCAGAACTTACGCCTGAACAACACAGAGAAGCTGTAGATTTGGTAAAGAGGAACAGAGATGTCTTTTCCAGCGTACCAGGGAAAACTAGGATGGTTTCTCATGATATCGTCACCAAGCCTGGGGTAGTCATTAAGATAAGACCTTATAGAATCCCATAAGCTAGAAGAGGGGCTATTCAGGCAGAGGCAAAATATCTTGGCTATGTTGTGGGAAGGGGGACAGTAAAACCCCAGCTCCATAAAGTTGAGGCCATTGAGAGTTGGCCCCGTCCCCTTAAAAAGAAACAGGTTAGGACGTTTTTGGGCATTGTAGGTTACTACAGGCGATTTATACCCCATTTTGCAACCCGGGCTGCACAGCTGTCAGATCTAGTAAAGGCAAAGGCACCTGAGGTTGTAAAATGGAACGGTAATGCGGAGACCGCATTTGTAGACCTACGCACAACAACCAGTCTTGGTAGCCCCGGATTTTAAAAAGGAGTTTTTTTGCAAACGGACGCCTCCGATGTAGGTCTCGGAGCTGTACTGTCCCAGTTTGTAGGAGAAGAGGAACACCCGGTCCTCTATTTAAGTCGCAAATTGTGTCCCCGCGAACAAAGATATGCCACAGTGGAAAAAGAGTGTCTGGCCGTAAAGTGGGCAATAGACACATTGAAATATTACCTTTTAGGCAGGTCTTTTACACTCATAACAGATCACGCACCACTACAGTGGATGCACAGAAATAAAGAAAAGAACTCGAGAGTTACCCGTTGGTTCCTGTCGTTACAACCTTTTAACTTTACGATCCAACATAGGCCAGGCATACTGCACGGTAATGCTGATGCACTCTCTAGGGTGCACAGTCTCGGTGCACGGGCCGCTCCACTCAGTAACGTTACGCTGGGAAGGGGGATATGTGACAGGGTCATTGACTCCGTGTATGTGAATAGGAGATGGCAGTATGCATGCTATCCAGTAAACGAGGGGTTAACTCAGCTTGTCAAGCAGACCACAGGTGATTTGAATTAAGCTACTTCACCTGCTTTAAAACAGGAAGAGAAAATACCTCTGGGGCGGCAGTCTCTCTCTCTGAGGCATAGAGGGAAGACAGAGGAAGTGTTAAGACAGACACAAGCTGCCCAAAGCGATACTGTCCCAAGAGGGAAGAATAAAGCTCCCAGGTAAGGAGCCAACTGCGTTTGCTGTACTTTATTGGGCTAGAATAGGTTAGCTAGCCAGCCAGATAGTTAGCCTGCACTTTTGTTTAGCTAGTACCCCGACCGGGGTTAGGATTTTTGTTTCGTTTCAATTTTAAAGGGACAGTGTACCCATTGTTTAGTTACCGTTTTTGGACAAATAAACCCATCAGCATTATTTCACCGGAAAAGACGTGTTGTCTCCTCACTTACCACGACCATCCTGTCACAATACACATACATACATATATACACACACATATACATACATTCAGAGCCGGTACCGGCGCGAAAAGGTGAATTTCCTCATCTTCGCCGCTGTCTGTCGGCTCCCCTCTCCCTGCCATGCGCGCGCAGCCCTTGTATAGAAAGGCTGACTGACATCAGCCAACTAAAATTCCACGCGCATGGCGTAGCACGCGCCCGGCACTATAGAACGTGCCTAAGATAACACACCAGACAGGAAGTATATGAAACAGGAACGGCTTTATTCTGTTCAGTACAATGCAGTTATAGCAGGCCTCTGCCCTATGCAGTCTCTGGTGGTCTATCCAGCCGTAGGATGGTCCCTGCACATCCACTACGGGTCAAGGGCCCCAACAGCTGTCCTTGCTCTTCCCTGCCCCTCTAGCAGAGGAAAGGTCCACACTCACTCTCCCCCAAGGGGAAGAGGAACAGAGAAGGCCCAATGCTCAAACACTCTGCTCTGTGACCTGCCTCTCTCAAGTGGGGAGAGGCACTACTGAATATGGGCGGCAATCCCTGTCACGGTAACTTTATGACAAGCTATAATATACACCAAAAATAACTGGGTTGAACTGAACATGACTAGATATGATAAAATATCATTTATTCCTTGAAAAAGGTGAACACACAAGATATACAAATAACAGACAAAATATGCACTCACTTAGGATGGGAATGATTAAATAGTCAGAAATCTTGACTAGCAGTTCATGCAGCAATCTTGAAAATCACAAGGAGCATAGGCTAAGCCTCATTTATATACCATCTCAAGCCCATCTCTTAACCCTAGGCACCTAGCTGGTTAGAGAAATTATTTTGAAGTAGAATCTTCCTTATCTGCAAGTGTGAACTATGACACTTACAGACCACTCAGCTCCTTTGTTCTTCTGCCCTACTGTAAACAATCAGGGCGGTCACCTTTGATCAGAGGGCTTATGCTAAACCATCTGTCTGCCCCCCTGACCTATTACCATAGCAGATGGGCTCTGCGTTTTCCTATCAGACCCAAAATACCATTCATAGTTTAATATCTTCACACATTAATATAAGCGGTTCCGGTGGGTCCAGTGGGCTGATACTTGCCAGCTTGCTTGCCGGAACTGTACCTTCATTGTGGCCAAATCTCAGCCCGCTACGACCCCCAGAACCGGAGATACACAAATGCAGGTTAAAACACTTTTAAAATACAGGATTCTTCCCTTTAAAAATGAATCTCTGCTTTTCACTCATTCCCCATTGAAAACAACGGGCTCCGCCGCCATAGGCATTCAATGGAGCGACTCCGCCGTTGCAGTCAATGGGGTTCCCTGCCATAGACTTTCAATGGGGGAAACGCCGCCATTGAAGTCTATGGAAAAACCACAATTTTTTACATTCGCCCATACTCCGTCTGGTTGTTCGGAGGGGGCTGGGAATGGCCATGCATTCATGCCAGAACCTTGGCTACAGGCCACCCAAATCCCAGCCCTCTGGTCCTTCCAGAACCGGAGATATGGACTTACATTTTTCACCATTTCGGACTTAGCCGTTTTCACGCCACACGGCTTTTCCCCATTGGAATCAATGGCCGGCGCCGCCATAGACAATGCATGGGCGCACGCCGCCATTGGATTCAATGGGACCTCCGCTCCGCCATTAAAGTCAATGGCGCGACCCTCTTTCTCCGCTCGATCCTTTACAGGGGTCCCTCATTCCTGGACCCGGTGGGGGTCGTGTGTGGGGGTTCCTAGGGGCTAGGGGCAACAAGAATTTTATTCCCAGGTGCCCTAGAACCTAAGATTCCCACGCCAATTGTCATTGAACTTGACCCAAGTGATAAAGCTCTTTTCAAAGACAAAGTATCCGCTTTTGCGGTCTGCGGTTTGGATGGCTGCCAACCTGTTCCTGGAGATCGGCGTCGAGGACTCCCCATTGAAGTCAGTGGCCTCATTGACTTACAATGGGAAACCGCCGCTCCTCCTCTCGGACGCCACCTGCTGGTCGTCACTGCAAACAGGTCCAAAACCGCTACTTCTGCCATTGGAATACATGGAGCCCCAATGGCGACCTATGGGACTCTGCAAAATGGTGCCTGAAAAGGCGGGAACATGGAACAAAGAGCTATAAACACTAAGTTAACCTTAACCATTTCCCTCCCGCATTAATCCCAGTGTATGTGTTGGTGCAAACACTGGAACAGAAACAATACATTTGAACAGGGGAATATACATTAGGATGCTGAAGCAAGGTAAAAACACATTACTGGACCACAGTCCAGTTAACCCCTTGCTTCCCAGATGAGAGTAGGGGGTGGCCAAATGGGGTGTAACCCCTTTAATCCCGGGCCAAACCCCCTCTCCCATGACAACCCCCTTAAGTACAACCAGGAGTAGGGCACCAGGTCTGTCCCACAATACTCAGGCATGGTTCCACCACCTCACCAGGTCACTCAAGGGTACTGCAGGGAGTGGGGAAACCCCATGATAAGTACTGGCAGACCTGCATTTACCAGGGCTTACTGCCAGGGAGGGCAGACTGGTAGCCAAGAACCAGTCCTGGCTACACATATGTAACTGGTGTTCCCCCCCCTCTAAAGGGAATCAGCGGCTACTACAGTACTGGTGCTACCGGTTGGATGTACAGAAGGCCTGAGCCTCCGCTCATAGGGAGCCTCGGGTGACTGTGTGTTTTGTATGTAATGGTGTTTCCCCCCCCCCCCCCAATCTCACATTGGCCCCTTGCGTGAGGAAACTGCCCCATGTTACATGTAATGTAGTGTGGTGCACCTGCTGGCTTGCAGAACTCCTGAGTCTTCCGCTGTGATATGGGGAAATACATCAGGACTGGCTCATGAGGTAATGCTGAGAACAACTCACTTCTGGTACAGCGCCTCCATCTCTTCCAGGTCCCCACGACAGCAGGGAGAAGTCTCTGAAAGAGAACCTCTGGGTGCAGCTTCTCCCTGAATGACTCCACTCTCAGACAAGAAGGTTCTTTCATGTTGGACATTCTTTATTAACATCATTAGTGGCAGACTGCCCATCATTGCGGCCGGTCTCTAGCCGCTCATCATAAAGGTTGCCCACCTCAAGGAAGTCCCTGGACACCACTCCTAGTCAGGGCCCTAGAAGCTGTCCTTGCTCTTCCCTTACTCCCTAATAGAGTAAGGGGAATAGTCTGCCCACCTCTCCCCTAGGGGAGGGCCACAATCCTTGCCAGAGCCCTGGCAGTGTGTTGGGTCAGACAGTCTCATTCAGGTTGGATGAGACACTCACACACAGACTAAATTCAGGAAGTGTTGCATACTATATAGCTTCAGTAGGCACCACCCCTGTAAGTGGACACAGAGCATGATGTCACTTCCTTCACTACACAATACACATCACAGGGGATGAGGGAAAACCTCATGATTACTCCTGGCAAACCTGCCCTTTTAACAGGGATTATTGCACAGGAGGAGAAAGGCATGTAACCCCAAAATTACACAGGGCTACAATCTCCCTCTGGTTGGTCCAATGGTCCCCACTTGGTCCTAAATATGCGGGGCCTTCCTTCAAACAGGCAAATGCAAAACATACAGGGAACAACAGTATCATCAATACAAAAATACAAATACATTGGCACCCACCATACATAATTCAACATAATGCCTAATCACCATAACTGCATTACTGTATTCAGAATCTCATCTTACCACAAATAGTGTACTGCTAGGATTACTCCCTAGGAGAATCCAAACTTCAATAGTAATGTCTGGGATCAGGTTTCTTTACCTCTCGCCTGTTGTGATCAACAATTGTAATACTGTATGATCAAAGCGGCCCATTTTCTGGTCTATACTCCATCTTATGCATGTAAATGTTTCGGCCGACACGCCAAACCCGCATCAGATAACATATCCTAGCCTTTGTTCGGTGTTCAGAGTAACTAGACTTTGACTTAAGGTAGTCCTCCACTGCTTCCCTTAGCCAGGTACCCCGATTGTCCTCAATCTCCTGCATTAGGGGCTCAGGAACATAAGGATAAGGAGATTGCTTATATCTCGCTACTATGGCCCTCTCAGCCCTGCTTATTCTCACTAGCTTCTTATTCCCTGCTTAACCTGGCAGTACCCATGAGAGTGGTTCTTCAGGGGCAATGAGATCATACAATATAGAGGACCCCTTTGGGATGACTATTCCCTTTTGGATTTCATCCCACCTCCTCACTAACTCCTCGTGGCCTTCCTCAGCCGAGTACTCACCCCACATCCCACCAGTGATCAACTACATCTCCTCGCATCAAGATGAATCTAGTGCGGTCCAACCACTCAGAATACCCCTCATACAACGGAGCCCACCACTTGGTGCTATGCTCCGAGGACTGCTTCTTTACTACTAACGCAGTCTCAGGCACTTCAGTCTCTTCAATACACAGTAAAGAATAATACACCACACAATGTATATAACTAAGGTTTACTGTATACACATACTAACACATATAATAATGGCAATAACTGTACCCACAGTATACACCCAATGATCCAACACGTGGTGGTTCCCCCAAAGTACTGAGGGTGCAATGGCACCAATACCCCTGGTGTCCTGTCCCAGCAATTCCCACCCGTGTGTGGTGGCGCTACCCCCTGTGGATGTAGGTGCACCTTGGGTACTCCAGTACCCAGGTGCTGCTTGGCATAGTGTGTTGGAGCGGGTTCCATGCAGCAGGACCTCCAACACTAATCCCCTCTCTCCTAAGGGGTCTGGAGCCTCCTTGCCGTAAGAGCTCCAGCCGGAGGGTCTATGGAGCTTGTAACCTGGTCCCAGGCCGCAGGGAACCGCATGGCTGTCCTGTCACCGGTGCAACAGTACTGGTAAGGGGAAGAGTCCCTATCAGGGGCCTTCCCTACAATACTACTTCGCTAGTGTCTCAGGGCCTATCTGGGGCCTAAGGGCAGAGTTCTGGCCTAGTCCAGTGGCTATTGGCACCCTGGATGCATCGGTCCTCTGCCGCTCCTGGAAGACTGACTCGCCGGCTTTCGGTGCGGAAGAGCCACTGAACAGCTCCCCCGCACCGGAGGCAGGGTAGGGGGACTTGGCTACAGTAGCAACATGCATAAAAAGAGTTAGTATCCTCCTGGGTTAAGTCGGGACCAGTGGATGTACCTTTCTTGCATGAGAGAGACTACAGTATGGAGAGGAGTGTGATATTACGCCAATAAAACCAGTTGAACTGTTGCTGATACTCAAGGGTCCTTACTGTTCTATGGAAGTTCCTGTGGGGATGACTCACTGTCTATGGCAGGAGCCCTCCAGGTGGAGGCGCTGCACCACAAAGGCAATTCTGTACCCCAAAGCTCCCTACCATCGCGGAGACTCAGCCTCCTGAGAACCAACAGATGAGCACCACAGCACCACAATACCTTATGTAGCCAGGACTGGTTCTTGGCTACCCGTCTGCCCTCACTGGCAGTAAGCCCTGGTAAGAGCAGGCCTGCCAGTACTTATCATGGGTTTTCCCCACTCCCAGCAGTGCCCTTGAGTCACAGAGAGGAGGTGGAACCAGGCCTGGGTTCACCCAATCCTGGGTCAGACCTGGTGCCCTCCTCCTGGCTGTACTTAAGGGGAGTGCCGCCTATACACCTATATACCAGCTAAATCTCCCTTAGAGGGTATAGGGATGTTACATATGTTATTGTGTCCCTTCCATAATACTGTAGCCTGCTGGTTATTTTTCATGATGCTTGTGAGCCAGCTTGCAACAATCTTGGTACATTGCAGTGCATTTTGCATAATTTCCCATTCGCAATAAGTGGCTCTAAATTTTGAATACAAACATTGTTTGCTCTAAGTCTTTAATTATCATCTTGCGCTCACATCTAAAAACACCCATTGTCCTAATATGTAAAGCTTTACAAATAGTTGACTTGTTATAGCTTATACTTAAATCTATATATACTGTATATAATGCTGGTGTACATGTCCTTGTTTTTTGAGAGGAAGTAGCTGGCACTCAGGATATTTAATATTATTGCTCTATTTTATAGGTTAATAGTATGCATGTCAGGAAGTTTAGCATAGGAGAACCAACAACCTGTATATAATGCATTTTCCCATTTAGAGGACATGTTAGGGCAACCTTCTTTGCAGTGGGTGCCAAGGAAGAGACTAGTAGAAAGACCTGTTATAACTAAGCCAGGGATGCCTCTTGGCTTCTGCATTTCACAGCAATTAAAATAGTCCATGTGCCAGGAAGAAGATGCTGACACTGCCAAATTCGTCTTATGTAAGACAGTAAAGTCAATGGTGCTCAACCTTTTATTATTTTTTTAATTTGTTGTTTTTTATAAAGCTCATCTATGTCTTCTACAGTGGCATTTTCTTGGTTGGGGGGGAGGAGGGTGTAAACGATCTTTGTCTATAGCTCAGCAAGTAGGGGCTCGTTATGTAGTGATGATTAAAGTGTGATGATACGGGTAGTGCAAAGTATTATTACTTTTGTATGTAGGAACCTACAGTGAACCTGTAAAGTTGCTTCAGGTTTTGATTCATTTTAATGAACCACCAAGCTGCTGTATTTCTTCATAAATACAGCGCTGCACAAGCTGTGTTGTGGTGTCAATTACATGCATTATGAAAAAACTATAAACTACACTTGCAGACGATGGAAAACCCACCCCGATTTTCTGTGCCACCAATAGCACAAAGATTTTCACTAAACCATCAATAACGTGTGTATCAAATATAATCTGCATTCAAAGCAGACGAGAGCACAATGCAGACACCCTTACAATTAGAAGAAATGCAAGGCTTGTAAACTTCACACAGAGAAACATCCATCTTCACAGCTTACAAGGACTAAAAGGAGGTATGCGGATCCTCCACTTACAAATCCAGCACTGTGACCAGATAGAGTACAAAAAAATGCAACAACATGCTTTGTATTCTGAAAACCAAGCAGGGCCTCCGGCTCCAAATGAGGATGGACCACTTACTAAGACACCAGATATCATTATCCCCAGGACACACTCCCATTTACGTTCTGTCTTATTTATATTAACTTGTAAAAAAAGCACAACAAGAAGGACATAGGATTGCAATTGTGTTTGTTATTTTGTTGACTGTATTAATGGACGGATTCAGGACATGGGGTTTTCATTCAGTAAAGTAGACTATGATGCACATCTCTAAAAAAGTATCCGCTTAACAACTGTTCTCACCTCTTCTATTTATGCCACTTCCTACACTATACTACTGCTGACTTGATCACTCAACATACAGTAGTGGATTTCCCCTTAGGCCCGGGCCTAGGGAGGAAAAAATGTCTGCCCCATATGCATTTGCCGCACTCTCTGGCCTATCGGACCTGATGGGAAGGCACTTATTTACCTGTGTCAGCCGCCTCCTTGCCGCCGCCCTCCTTTTCCTTCAAAATCGAGAAGATGATGTTGCCAACGTCACAAAATAACGTCATGAAGTTATGTTACCATGGTAACACGACGCGGCGCGGTGTCATGTTGGTGACGTCCGCAGCGTCATTTGATGCTCAATCCTGAACGAGCAGGAGGGCGGCAGCAAGGTGGCGGCAGACACAGGTAAGTGCCTGGTGGCGGCGGATTTGTAAATCTGCCGCTGGCTACATATAGATCCTTCATTCTACGTGGCTGCCCTGTTACACAGGAGGAAGATACAGTATTCACAGGTGTTGCATACAGCACCAAGATTTAGGAAGAACTGTCATGTTGATCTAGTGCAATAAGTAGGAGTTCTCAACATAAACTTTTATAAGGGAATTTAAATCAACTAAAATTGCATACAGCCATTCATAGAACGAGATGTCTCTTTCTATTTTGAATGTAAAACAAAACGAAACATTTTAAAAACAGAATTTGTGTACTTTGAATGGCGCAGGAATTTGCTGTGTTTGTTTTAGGACAAATAATTTTGCCCACAGTTCATTTGTAATGGGACAGCTTAGGCCAAAATTAGCACTTTCATAAATATTGATTTTCAGAAGAGAAAAATAGAGATGCTTGACCTCTGCTTTACAATATCATGTTGTGATTACTTCTAGCGTTACAGAAAAAAAAACTAAAAAAAAAAAACCTTTATAGGTTTACTGACAATATAATGAACTTCTATTATAAACAAAATATAATTCCAATTTTCTTTTAACTGCCTTTAATTTCCCCTTTCCAACCTTCTCAATTACCTTACTGTAAAATGATCGTATAGTTTTAAATTTAAAAAAATATATATCGATCTTGAAGGAAGGGCTTTCAAATAAAGGACAGTGTAGTATGATTTACATGGTTTCTCCCCCTCAAGTTGAAATTCCTTACAAAATTAAAACATAATTGGATGGCACATTTAAATATGGTCACCATAATGACTTGCTAAAATGCTTTTGAAGTCATATCTGCCCATGGTGAATGTTCCTGTAGTGTCTCCTCTGTGATGTTGGTGGTCCTAGGTACTACAGCTCCGAGAAACATGATGTTTTATACATTTCGCAATATTGATGATGCTTTTTGCAGTTAGGCTTTCGTGCACAGATTTGTACATGTTAAAAACATCCTTGAACATGAAAACAATGTTAAAATGCTATAAAATAAATGTGTATATATGAATACAGGACTTTCACTTCATTGCAACTCCAATGCTGTTAAGTACAATAGTCCTCCGCTTTTAACACACTCAGCACAAATACCTTTGTCATTTTTGTTATGTTATGAGTGGTGCCTTCTCCCAATAACCTTCACAAATGCATTTTCTGTTTTGGTGCTTGAGAAGATTAAATGACTGGCAGGGGTCTTACACAGCTGTTAGCGTATTTTACAATAGAGTGATCCTGAACATAAACAAAAGCTTAATACTGTATATCTGAAATATTTTACAGCAAATAAAAATATCACTTGTGAGCACATTCACATGACTCAGACAGGTGTGCAATCCTGCGTTTCACCATTATCTCTTAGACATACTGTATTTCACAAACATTCATAGTGAAATGAAAAGCGGCTCCTGGAGTATCATGGAGCAATAACGTAAATGGGTTCCACATGGGTAGAATACATAATAAATAATACAATACTGTCAAGTGTCAACCCCAAAGGAAAGAGAGCTAGGGGTTATGTATGAAAACTGTAAAACAATGTAACTAAGCAGTCATGAAATCTCGCAACATATATAGCAAAATATATTAGTAGCAGAAAGAGGAGGTAGCAATGACATTTTCAAGACCTCACCTACAATAAATGCCATGTCCCGATTTGGAGACTTTTGAATGAGGCTGGTATCCACCATATGGCTATTCACTGCATTTAATATCAGTTTGCGCAATACACATTCTTCCTTACCCCCGATTTGGAGGCCATATCACAATATTTGGACAAATGCTACAGTAAGAGTTTATGATCTGAAGTTACGGTATGATAGGTCATGGGGAAATGTGTAGTAGATCAATGGAATACAATCTTAACAAAAAAGGCTAGCACAGTAAAGCAACTTAATACTGTTTGCATAGACGCAAGACTATTGTTCTAAATATCAAGGGGGACAGGGGGACACATTCACTGGTGTTTATCTGGAACTACTTGGTTTTGGATTTGTAAACAATTATGGGAAAAACCTAAAAAACAAACAGATTTTTTTATTTATATATATTTTTCTGTTAGAAAACTTGCCCATCCTTACTAAATATGGAATGCAGACAGGGAAGATTGCACTCCACATCTGCTATACTGTATATCTCTATGTTTCAATGTCATGTGGCATACTAAACATACAGTAGATCAAAAGGATATTTCTTAACTAGTACACACTGACTAAATGTTAGTGTGTTAAAAAAAAGCAAACGACTACAGGCATACCCCGCATTAACGTACGCAATGGGACCGGAGCATGTATGTAAAGTGAAAATGTACTTAAAGTGAAGCACTACCTTTTCCCACTTATCGATGCATGTACGGTACTGCAATAATCATATATGTGCATAACTGATGTAATAAACGCATGTGTAACAGGCTCTATAGTCTCCCCGCTTGCGCACAGCTTCGGTACAGGTAAAGAGCCGGTATTGCAGTTCAGGACGTGCTGACAGGCGCATGCGCGAGCTGCCGTTTGCCTATTGGGCGATATGTCCTTACTCGCGAGTGTACTTAAAGTGAGTGTCCTTAAACCGGGGTATGCCTGTACAGTAGTTATCAGTAATGCTCCGGAACGTCTTTGTTAGCTCTAGATATATAAAATAGATTGTAAAATATCCTGTGCATTTAAAAAACTGAAAAACTTAACGTGTTTCTGTCTTTTTTATGTTATTCATAAAAGTACACTCTACACTAAATGGGATTTTAGAATACAAATAGAAAAAGCAGGCTCCCAAGATGACCTGGAGAAATGTATTAAGAATCGCAATATGCTTTTTCATCATGTTATTTTCTTGAAGTGCTTATCTTATTAATATACAGATTTTAGCTAAAGATTTTCAAAAGCCTACAGTACTGATGGAAACACTCTACCAGCTTCATTTGAGAACTTCTTAAAAATGGCGTACCCAATTCTCAATTGTGCAAGACAAGAAAAAGAGCCATACAGTACTAAGCCACTGTGACCCAGCGGAAGAGAAATCAAAATTCCTAGAAAACAACTACAAATGGAAAGATGTTAACGAAGTCCCGCTCCCAATACCTGAACTGCAGGAAGAGAATGTAAAGTATTACAACTGTCTTACATTATATTTATTTCAAGAAGTAGTTCAATCTCACAGAATTGAACTCAGCAAAACAGGCTGCGTTGCGTTTTAAATTAAAACATTTTTTTTTTTAATTGCAGGATTGATGCGAGGGGTCTCCGGAGCTTAACTGGATTAATTTCCACTCCGTGGACCCCCTTCTTCCAGAGATACGTACTTCCGCATCAGTGCCAGTATCCCTGGAGCCAGAGAAACGAGGTGCCTAACATAATGGCGGCTTTAAATGTCCCGCAAGCCAATAGGAAGCCGTGACGTCATCCGTTTCGGCTTCCTATTGGCCAGGGTGACCGGGACATTTAAACTTCACAGGGATACCGGCACCGCTACAGAGGTAAGTGGTGCCTCTGGCAGCAGGGGGTCCCCGGAGCTGACATTAACACAGGTCAGTTCTGGAGATCCCCGGCTTCAAACCTGTAATTAAAATACAATGCAGCATGTTCTGCAGCTTGAAATGGTAAACAAAAGCTCTCATCATCATTGGATATAGTGCATATAGCCACAGTCTTTTGTGAAGAGTTTTTTTTTTTCTTCAAATGAAGAAAGGACCTTTCATTATTAACAATTAGTATTATGTTTGAACAATTGACAAAAATGATACTGATATGGTTTCATGGTTCTTTTTTGTAGACATGGGGATTCGATGATACGACGATAGAAACTTTCCCTTAATTGTCAGGGAGTATTTGTTTGTTAAATGTACCCATGTTTATTTGACACCTGACACCTATAAGTATTTACATTTATTTTTTAAAGTTGGACTTGGGAGGGGTTTGATTTCCTCTGGCTGCTCCCTTTTATGTGATGTCAAGTGCTTGTACAGCCAGTGTCCCCCCTTCCCTCCCCCTCTCCTTATTTTTATTAGTTCTGTGATAAGGACAGGGCGGGATAAGGGTAAACAAAACAATTGTTGTTTGACAAACACTTCCCATTCAGAAGCCTCTTAGAAATTAAACTGTCCGACTATGTGGGATTGCCCCTTTAACATTCTAAAATGCAAATAAACCAATTAAAGGGCCTATTTATCAAGCTTCACATATGTGGTGTTTGGTTTTACATTGTATGTCAGCAGTCATCTTGTCTATAAATCTTATCTTCATGTATTAAGTTAATTTGCACCTACTTCGATGTGGTTAGTTTTGGGAAGAGTAATTACATTTTTATTACTTATGAGGGGGGCGTATTTTTATTATGTATTGGGGGTGTATTTTATTTGAATGGGGGGTGGGTGTATTTTTAATATGTATTGGGTGGCTGGGTGTATTTTTATATGTATTGTGGGGTGGGTATATTTTTAATATATATTGGGGTGCTTGCTGAGGCGGGCCCGGCAAGCCAGTTGCCGCTGGGCCCAGCTCTCTCCTAGCTGCGGGCCTCTCTCACTCTGTCCCATGCTGAGCTTCCGACGCTGGCACGTGACGGGTCTCTCTGGCGTAAGCACTCCAGAAGCTTGGCCCAGCTTCTGGTGTGCGCCGGAATGAGAGGGAGGGCTGACACGCACTGACGTCGGAAGCTCTGCATGGGACATAGTTAAGGAGAGGCCTGCAGCTGGGGGAGAGCCAGGTCCCAGCGGCAACTACAGGACCAGCAGCCAGCCCCTCCTCCCCCACAGCCACCGGGCCCCGTCTGAGACCATCTCCAAGGTATGTCTGTATTTTTCTTATATGTATTTGAGGGGGGGGGGGTGTATTTTTATTATATATTGGGGGGATGGATGGATTTTTATTATGTATTGGGGATTGGTGTATTTTTAAATGTATTAGGGTGGGATTATATGTATGTGGGCGTTTTCTGTTTTTGGGGGGGGTGTGGGGGTTTGTATGTATTTAAGGGGGTGGGGTTTTTGGTATGTATTTTGTGGGGGGGATTGAGTGACAGTTGGGTAATTGATGGATTGGGGGAGTGTGAGAGGGGGTGAGTGAGGAGTGAGACGGAGAGGAGAGAAATAAATGTGAAGAAAGGGGGGGAAATAGAGGGGGCTCATGAGGTGTGAAATGGGGGGGCTGACAAGACCGCTGACACGGGGAGCGCGACACAGGGCATGACACGGGGTGGGGGGCCCGGACATAACTCTGTCCTGGGCCCCAGGAAATCTGTCTGTGGCCCTCATAGCTACTGCCATAGATTCTTGTTTGTCTAAAAAAAAAATCTCCTCCAAACCTGATTTATAATCTAAGAAGCTAAATAAATAAGCATTTGTGTGTGCAAATAAATCTCTGCCAATGTCTCAGACACGACACCAACCTTTCATTTGTATGATTTAGTTTTTAGAGTACATTTATCAATCAAATGTGAGTCCTCATATAGTGAACAAACTACTGAGAACACATAGAGAAGAGACCTACAGTAGTATAAAGTATTCAAAAACCCTGTGCTTTTGAAAGAGAGTCACATAGTTCTTTACAAAATGCCTGTGTTTACTAGGAAAATCACTGAACATTTGTTTTAGAAAATCAAATTTTTGGCAGGTACATTGCTGTAAAACTCTAAAGTACACAAATCCTGCAGAGCCAAGTGCACATTTTTTAGGGACTTGTAGACAGGAAGCAATATTCATAGTGGAACAAACTATACTGTTAGCTAGCTCACATCTTCCTGCAGTTTTTTTTTTACACAATCAGAGTTTTAGACAAACCTTAATATAGTACAATTTCCTTCAATACTGCAAAAAAGTTGGAAAAACCTAAAGCCAACATTCCATTAACATTGTTGTACACAAGAGTAAAAATAGCAACATTAGCCAAAAAGTATGTCACAGCATGTTCTAAGCCATCCAACTCTTCTGATTGCTTTTAGGTTATTTAATCACCAGTATTCTTTGGTTTCACACTACAGACCTTTTTCTAAATTGACCAAAGTGGCCATTTGGGCCAAAAGTCCCCATTGAATTCAGTGGGGATTTTGGGCCAAAAACAGACCAAAAGGACTGCTTCGATTTATATAGAATTACCACCTAAGAGAATTCTGAGAAAAAGTTCAAAAAATATATATAAACACTTATTTTACCTTTCAAGCCTTCTTACTTCTGGAAAATTAGAAACAGAAATGACATTTTGAATCATCTAAAATTGATCATATTGTCAAACTACACATTGATCCTTCTATAATGTGGTGTGTGTTCTATTGTATGCTATCCAGTAGTTATGTGCTCGTCACTCTCCCTGATTTTTTACCTTTGGATTTAACCTGTTTGCAGCCACAAGAAGTGAGAAGGCAGTGGGGCTCCTTATTCCTGGACTCCATTCTATTTCTCCATAGAAAATATGTCAAATAATAAGGTTAAATTATATCAAATGATACATGCATATTCGCAATTGTGTATTCGCAAAACTAAATATACTTGCAGAGTAGAAATTGTTTTACATCTAGAAAAGAGAATCAAAGTTTAACCACCTATTTGAGAGACTATATTAATTTCCCAACAATTAAGATAATTGACATTCTACTGTAGATAAAATATCACTCTCAATATTGGTATTTATAAGGGAGTTTATACATATACAAATGCAGCCAACATTCTTGCACCTGTGGTAAAGCATTAAAATACACAATTTTACAACCTGCTGCATCAATGAATTTAATTAATTCCATTGAAGTTGCATATTGCACATTAACACATTAAAACTCGCACCAGTGGTAACGCGCTATTGTTGGATAATGGAGACAATTTTGTTGGTTACATTGTAGTTTACAAAGAGGTCAAACCAACCACCTTCTAAGGGCTATTCAATAAACCCCATGGGGCTATTAACAAAACAGACTACTTAATATTCACACAATGTAGCACTTTGTTAATTGTATGTATATCTTTATTTATATAGCACCATTTATGTACATAGCGCTTCACAGCAGTAATACGTCACAATAATATATCACATAATGGGAAAATGCACGTCACACAAAAAAGTAACATTAGGAAAAGGAGTCTCTGCCCAGAAGAGCTTACAATCTAAGTGGTAAGTACATCTGAAATGGGTCACGGTCGATGTATGAGGTGTATAGTGGCAGCCACCGAGCTACACATATGATATATAATTCATTGTAGACTCTCACACCTGCGTCAAATTATCTAGAGGTTTATTTTATGGGGACAAAAAGGAACAATAATTATAATAAGATATACAAAAGTCGAAACACTGATGATAAGAGTCATATATGCTATTTGATGCAATGACATTTTAAAGTAAGAATATCCCTATCTGATACCTTTGTCAGTCTGCACCTCTATTCGTCACAGAGGCAGTATCTTTGGTATTTCTAAATCCTATGCATTTGCCTTACTCATTTGCATGTGATTATAGAATTCAAATTGGTAAGAGTACAGTTCTTCAGGATGTGAAATGAATCAAATGGTCTATAAGCAGAATGGTCTCCTCACAATATAAGAGAAGCTTAAAAGTAAAGCATTATCAAAATGGATTGGGGAAAAGAAGTACGAACTCAGGCTGAAACGAGCGATTGAGAGATTAGGTACAGTATCAGGACGAAGACATATTTACAATGTCCATACCCTGAAACAGGATATTATTACACTATTGTGTCCTCACATACTGTATATTGCGAAGCAATTTCCAATCTTGGAATCTGACCTTGTATTTAGCCGGGAGCCTAAGGAAAACACTGTTTGGAGTTTAAACAAGACTGTGATTTGAAATGTAAAATGACATAATATGACTCATCTACAATGTGGAAACAATACATCAGAAAAATGAATGCAATACACATTTGTCATAAGGCATATTTCTAAATGACTTAAGGATAATTTCCTAAATCAATCACAAAGCTGTTTCAACACCCAAGATGCTGGTTTCCTAAACATAACACCATACATATATGACTTATTTATTCAACTCAAATACCATTGGGGAGGAATTATTATCTTCTATTCATACGGCGCTAACATATTTTGCTATGTAGTAGAAAAGTATTACATATAACACAAACTGGTACAATAGGTAAAGATGCCATAGAGTTTATAATGTAAGAAGTAGAGATGTGCAACATTTTTGCAATACAAGAAATTCAGATGTTTGTGAAGGTTTTTACATAATAATTTTTCACCATTTTGCCATAACAATTTGCAGTAAATTCAGCCTCTATCCTGTTTGCAGTCCTTCTCTTGCAGCCACTGTAACAGGTAGTGCTTGGGGTACCCTGCCCTAAGCCCTACTCCTGTCTTTGATGAGTGGATATGGGATCAGTGAGGGCCCAGGTGGTTGGGAAGCCTGCCTAAACCTGCCCAAAAAGGTTGAGGCCTGTCACCCAGGTGTATCCTCAACTTCACACCATATACAATGTCCAGTCCTGTTGGACTAGGGGTCTTCAGATGTATCTTGAAGGTTGCCACACAATATGTGTAGATAAACACAAAAAACGATCATAGTGTGTAACTATAAAACTGTTGATGGGACAAACATACAATACAAAATAAACAAACAAACACTAACCACCTAAAAAAAAAAAAACTAGCACAGACACAAAACTAGACGGACACCTAATGATGAGCTAAAAAAAGACTAATTTAATAAAATACACATTTAAGTAATAATTAATTCTATCATACACAGGGAGTGATGACGTGAGTGTTCTGTTCCGGTAAGGAAAAAATTAGAATCCTACTAACTAAGCCTGCAAGCTTCTGCGCATGCGTGATCCAAACCTACGCTTGTGATCCCGGGTGCAGATAAGTATTCTCATGTGTTAACGGAGGAAGGGAGCAATGTTGATTAAGAAGTCCCTAGGGAGTGCATGCTCCTTGTTGATACAGAGAGGCCCCAACCGTTCATCTCCTTTTCATTTATTAGGAGCAAACAAGAGGAAAATATGTTCAGATGCAGCTTCTCCTAGTGCTGAACGGACTGTGCTGAGCCAAGCAGAGAGTGAGAAGTACTTCCGTGTTTGCGCTCGCAACCAGAAACACTCACAGTCGGTATACGGGACTTTGAGTCTACGGCGATGGTGTGAAGCTCTACCTAGGCGGTGGGATCAACAGTGGTAATACCGAAGCGGTAGTACATGTGGCGGTGGTACCAACTATCTGGGGAAAGAACAACGAACATCCCGTTCTTGAGACCTGCCTATTGGGATTATCTATTGGGTGCCGGATTATCTTTTGTTTCTGTACTGTGTATGATCTGTTATTGGTCTCATTTGTCCTGGCAGCCTATCTTATAGGTATAAGATTTTTTGGTATACACTATTAGCGTTTAAATTACACGAATTATTAATTATTGCACATATTATTTAAATTACACGAATTATTAATTAAAGCACATTTTCTTTCTTTTCATCTCAACTTCACACGTCACTGTTGAAAATCATCAGTATAATGCTCACATGACACAGGCAGTTCTCATCATCATCACTGTGTTGTCAGTATCATTCACACTACCACGGTTCAACACAAACTCTAATAGGCTAACGGTGTATTTGTGTATGCCGGTGTAATTTTGATGGTATTTGTTACAGTATATAGAATTTCAAGTGAATTTGCTGAAGAGGTCCCTATTTTCGCCAGTATTTCACGCTTTTGAAGCTTAGCAACTTTTTGGGTATGTTAATAACTTTACAGAAACATTGTGAGTGGCAAAAGTCCAATATTCGCCTGTTCTGCACATCTAAACTAAAAAGTGGGTGAGTGTAATCACAAGGTATAATGGGAAAGAGACGTCGCTGTGCTGCTGAAGGTTTGTGGTTGTACAGTCGCTGACATACATTTCTACTGAATGACATGTTGTAGCGGAGAATACAGGAAGTGGTGCAAAAATATCAGGAAGATAACAGATTTCTTAGAACAAGTGTACATTTTTAGGTAATATTTAAATGTGTGAAGGGTGGAGGTAAACAAGTTGCCTAACGAATTCTAGGTGAGGAGCAAAAAGGTCTCGGAGGTCAATGTAGGAGGGAGGAAGAAATGGGCAGAGCAGAGAACAGTTGTTGGGATATATTTTGAGACTGAATCAAAGGTTCACTGACATGGTAATATTTGTAGGTAATGGCTAATGCCTTGAATTTGTTTCAGGACCAGTTTGATAGCTGGTTAAGAGCATTTTGTAATAGTCAGGATGGAACATTATGAGGGACTAAACCAGAATGATGGTGCATTTTGGGATGTAAAGGGGAAGGATACTACTGTAGGTGGACTTAGTAGGATGACTCCTAGACATTTACTATGCAGTATGTGGCATATTGGGAGAATAGCTGCATATTTAATATTGAGTAAGAGCTGTCTTGTGATGAAATAGAGAATTTAAAGGTCATTGGCAGTGGAAAAAAGCAGAGGTCAAATGAAGAAAAGAAGGAAGAATGGCCTCTGATTTGTGCTTCTAAGTGGTCATTGAATACTTTCATTAAGGTGATCTCAATGGAGTATTTAGAAGGTAAACATTAGAGTTGGACGAGCAATATTCAAGCATACAGTTTAATACCAGTAATGTGAGAAGTTGGAAAGTAAATGAGAGAAGGGCAGCAGCTGGAAGGAGAAACATAATTCCTAAATGGCTTTTTTTTTTTTACTATACCTCTGACAGAAGCATGCTCAAATATGAGGCAAATATGCCAGTGAAGAGAGTCTGAAGATGGGGGTCAAGTTAGCAGTTATTGTGCAGAAGGAGGAGGAGTAGGAGAAGGAGGAGAGGACAAGATAATTTAATATGGCTGGTGGATTGCTGCGGGCGAACAAGCAAAAGTCTGCAGCGCCAGAGACAATGTCTACCACAATGGAGCTGTGGGAGAGAAATGCTTCTGAATGGGACCCTACACAGCGTTCATTTTTGGTGCCGTGACCACCGCGGTCATGTGACGTGCGTTTGGCAGCGGGACCAAAAACAAGAAGTCTTGCTACATCTGTAGGCTTAAAAATAACAGAAATTATGTCTCAAACTAAGTTATAGACAGATAGGTTTGCTTCTTTCACGCAAGTTAACAAAACTGACAAATTTGGGTCTTTTAAACGTTTTGGCTAAGTTGTTATCGCCATGCCAATATTCATTCAAGTATTGGCAAATTATTATGTTATTGAAATTCGCCAGAGAAACCGCTGTCTAAATTTTCTAACTTTCTTACTGCAGAGAATTTTTCTGGGTCACATGGCACTTGACACACAGCATTTTACCAAGAGTGGAGGAATATTGCATCCATTTTGTGAAAACTATTTGAAAACGTCGTCTATATGGCAAATGCCAGACAAATATGTGGCCAGGTCTCCCTCTGGAGTTCTCCTTACCTCCGGTAGCTGTGGAGGGCTGGGTGGCGCTCGGCAAGTGCCGGGAGTGTTGCGGATGGCGTGTGGATGCAGGAGAGGCGAGCACATCGCCAACGCCATATTGAATGTGATTGCACATGCGTGAGATGCCACGTATGCGCAGGGTACGCGCGCGTGCGGTGGCCAATTGGGGAAGGCTCCACGCAGGGACTACATGTCCCATGAGCCTCTGGGACAGGGACACATTGTGCCCAACAGCCAATAGGGCTTGCAGTTCCCCCCAGCTTGCTATTGATACATTTGGTGCACTGCAAGCCATGCCAGTCAGAGCAGGGATAGGACAAGGGTAGGTTGTGTGTGTGCAGGTGTCTGTGACACCTACACTAGGCTAGAGACCCCCTTAGACCCCAGCTAGGCCCAGACTCCCCTCAGTTTGTGAGATAGGGACACTGCCCCTGTAGTTTCAGTGTCAGGGACACAGGCTGCATTCTGGTCTCAGGTGGTCTGGGACCAGACCACCCATCTGCTGTCAGAGACATTACGCATGGTGGCACCATCCACGTGGGACCCACCCATCGTAGAGGTGTAGGCTTCACAAATATATCCCAGGATCCGTGGATCCCATCATTGCGACATCAGCGTGCCCGGGTGTGGGACCACCCGGCAGGTACCTCACATCATCATGTGCACCAACTCTACACTTTAGTGGGGCAGCGCTGTCTCACACTTTGGGGTGAGGTGACTTTGTGGACACCATGGTGGGTGCCTAATGGCCCCTCAGTACTCTGGGGACTGTGATTCCAGGGAAGGGAACAGAGTGTTGGAGGGTACGGCCGTGCATGGCCGAATTGGTGGGGCTGGTACCGTATATCTAATTGTATACATAGTAAACCGTTATCTTATACAATGGGTGTATTTGTTATGTGTCCTGTAACGCGGGTATTCCACATAGTAGAATCTCGTACAGGTGGAGGCGCTACCGAGCATTGATCCAGGTTCACCCCAGGCTCCCAACAGCAGAGACTCAGGCCTCCTGTGAGCCACAGGTATTGCACCCTACACACACACACACACCGTAGCCACACATCTCACAGGGGGTTGGGGAAAGTGCGCTACAAATAAATAGTTCATAAAACGTTTGCACAAATAATAAAATTGAAGAAAAAAAAAAAAAAAGAGATTTGCGAACCAATCAGTAAGAGATTCAAACATCTCTAGTTGGAAAGTCATATAGAGTACTGCAAATTAGCAAACAAACTGAGGACACATGATATAAATGTAATATTTATGGTAACTGAGCATTAGTCACACAAAAAGGTGTGCAAGAGGAGGCAACAATCACATAGACAGTTTAAACTCAGCATAAATTCATGGCCATGGAGGAGGGTTAGGCTCACAGCCAGCTGTTAATGAGTATGAGTAACTAGCTACACAGGCAAATACATGCATAGTATGCGGTGTTTTAACCCATTTTTCAAAGGTCTATTCTATGAATACATACCAAAGGCACAGTCAAACCTGTGTTTTAAATTATTTGTGTGAAGGATTGTGTTGCTTAGATATATATTTTGAATGGATACTCGCAGGGTCGGCTTGGAGTTTTGCAGGGCTCGGCCTAGGGAATCATATCTTGTCCGGTATGGCATCTCCTCAGTATCACAATATTGTAATGTTGCGACGCCATGCAGTGTCATGTTGTCATAGCAACGTGGCATCACAGGGCGACCCATTATCATAGGAACATGATGCTGCATGGCGTTGCGAAGTCACGTGTTGTCATGTCAACGTACCGCTATTTAACATTGCGGCGCCATGGCAACGAGACACTGTAGTAAGAGATGCCACCGAAGGTAAGAGACACAGAGGCCCTTCGTTCCCTCCCGGCAATCAGTTTAATTGTTGTGGGGAAGACCGCGGGGCCTCTGTACCTGCGAAGCTCAGTGCAGAGGCACAGAAGGCACCGCCATGAAGCCGGCCCTGGTCGGGCAGTACAGACATGTTTCCAAATGTGAGGTATTAAAAGGAGTGCTTGTAGACAGCAGACTTGGCAATAGTGCCCAATGTCTGGTGGAAGCTGTAAAGGCAAATAAGATCTTATCTTACATTAAACTGGTTATGGGGTTATGGATGAAAGAATTATGCAACTGTTTAAATCAATTGTAAGACCACACACACCTTGAATATGGAGTACAGTTTTGGGCACCACAATAAAAAAAGTTATGGAACTAGAAAAAGTGCACAAAAGAGCCACCAAATTAATTAACGGGATGAAAATCTGATTTGTAAGGGGAGACTAGCTAAATTAGATGTGTGTAAATTAGAAAAGAGGCATCTAAGAGAGGATATGATAACTATATACAAATATATTCAGGGTCAATACTAGGTGCTTTCTAAAGAACTGTTCATCTCAAGGGCAGGACAAACGACAGGGGGTCATCTCTTAAGGTTGGTGGAAAGGAGATTTTACCAGCAACAAAGGAAAAGGTTCTGTATAGTAAGGGCAGTTAAAATGTGCAATTCCTAACCCATGGAGACTGTGATGACAGATACAATATATAACTTCAAAAAAAGGTAGTCATTTTTTAGAAAGGAAAAGTAGACAGGGATATATTGTACCAAATACTGTATGTAAACATGGGAAGGATGTTGATCCAGGGAGAAATCTGATTACCATTATTGGAGTCAGGAAAGAATTTATTTTCCCCCATTATGAGATATCATTGTATAATGTTTTACTGGGTTTTTTGTTTGCCTTCTTCTGGATCAATATACTGTAATTAAAAATATAGGATGAAGTATCTGTCGTCTAGATGTAACATACAGTGGCGGCCGCCTTTAAACTCTTGCGGCCGTTTCTCCGCGATTTTCGAAATCGCGAGCAGATGCGGGCTGTTTTCGTCTGTTTTGGGCGCCGCTGGCGCTTTCAATGTTAAGCGCCATTAGCGCTGTCTTGTCAATGCGGCTGACGCGCGGGAAACTCCGTGACAAACGGAGAACATCCTTGCATTTTTACAGGTATTTAGGAGGTTAAAAGGGACCGCGGCTGTAGGTTAAAACTCGATGGACAAATGTATTTTTTCAAACTCATCTACTATGTAACTATGTAACAACTATGGTAACACTCCAATGACATTGATAACATCAACGGATTGGGGAAAATACTAAACTACGCTACACTAATGTCATTTTCACAATTCCCTTTCTACCTGTTTTCAATGTACAGTAGTTGTAGATTTACCAGAGAGAGACAATATTGAATACGAATGGACCAGAAGAAGCAGTCATTGTGTGATGTATGTATGGTGCATTTGGACTCCAGAGATACAAATGTAGCAGGACTTCCTGTCTCTGGAGTCATGGCTAAAAAAAGGTTAAAGCCGTGGCTCCAGGAGATAGTGCTGCTGTGACATCATTGTGGAGGGCCCATGCTTCTGGATCGGACCACCCACAGCAATAATCCTCTGGCACTGGGCAGCCACGGTTAGAGTCACGCAACTCGTCCATGTATATGTGCTACTCATCCAGGAGTCACGTAGCACCAGGGTGCTTAAAAATTGTTAGGTGATTTTTATGACTGCATTACATTATAATTACTTAAATGTAAATATATAGGTGCTTGATAAGCATGTTCCTTCATACTAGAACATGCAAATGAGGTTATGTATTTATTAGTAGCAGGCATGTTTACTTTTCAAGCTTTGAATTAGAATTGCTCTTCTAATGTCTTGCTATATCCACTACTCAATGCTATTATCAAGTCTCTCTTTCCAGTCCTTTTTTTAAAATCATGTCTTAATTTGTTGCCATATTATAAAATAACCACTTCTATTAGATGTTGCAGGAGAAAACATCTAGCAAGGAGGTGACAGCTTCCGGCTTCTATAAGAACAGGTTAGAGCAACTGAAATAAATATATTGAGAGGCCGCTCTCAAGACTCTCGAGTTGCCCTAATCCTGCCATCAGGAACCAGAGACATGATACGGGAGGACAAAAATAACATGTAAGAAAAAGCCTTGCCTGCATTTTAGGAGGGGTGATGCCCAACGTTGAACATGAGTTTAATAGGTTCTTTCATATCATTGCAATTGAGCTTTTTCTTGATTTGGTAATGGTGTAGGATTTTATGTAAAACTGCAACATTTATAGGCCATTAAAATATAAGGAACAAATCAATCTAGGGTAACGTCTGTCAGGGTCGCCTAGACCTCCTGCCTAGCCATAGCTTCCTTGTCCACTGGGTGTGCTGCTGCCTTCTGTTGGCTCTGGGTTCCTCTGTCTGTCTGTGTTCTTGTTGCTCCTGTCTCTGTCCTTTATAGCTTGCTTCCTGTCTGTTGTTTTTGCCTTTGCTTGAAGTCAGATTCCTAATGCACATGCTTCTGATACCTGATCTGTTTTCTGTACCTGTACCATAGAAGTCTGTTCTCAGTAAAAGCCCTTGCTGGTATCTGGCTTGTCCCTGTTTGTTCCTGTTCTCAATCCCTGCCCCCAGACCTGTCCTTGCTCCCCTGTCCTGTTCCAGTCTCCTCGTTGCTGACCTCTGCTTGTTACCTGACTTCGCTACCTGCTGCCTGCCTCGGAACTCTGCTTGTTACCTGACGTCGCTACCTGTCGCCTGCCTCGGACCTCTGCTTGTTTCCTGACTGCGCTGTCTGCCGCCTGCCTTGGACCCTCTGATTGTGACCCCTACTACGCTTCCTGCTGTTCCGGCCACCGAGATCCTACCCGCCACAGGAGTCTCCCGTGACAGAAAGCAAAGGCCACTTCTGGATCTCGCTGGAACAGATTCTTCTTCTGCCTGCACCCTTTCCTGCCTGCTGCAGCAGACCACATCCACATGGTTGAAGATAAGTACTTTAGTTTCTTTTTTGGAAATCCAAGTTGGGATTTTGAAAGGTTTTTTTTGTTGTTGCTGCTAAGTGTTCTGCAAGAATTATTGCGTTCATAACGAAAAAACATTTTTTCTGAGACTAGAACTGTTGCTGCAGAGACTATTGCAGCTTTCTTTGAGATTTTTCGTTTTGTGCAGTGCCTGGGTTAACCCTTGCAGTACCTGTTGCCACCTTTTTAGACTCTGACTTTTCATTTCCTGGATAAGGCTTGTCGCTGCATCCCTGGTTGGACCACTGCTGTTCACAGGGTTCCCATTTCAAAAGACAAGAGTGCTTCCATTATTTTGTTACTGCATGCAGGAAAAATCACTGCAATCTGTAGTTTTTCATATGATTGGTTCTAAGGTTTCAGGTTTACCTGCAAGTTCCCCTAAAGTTTGTTTCTCTGCAACATATGATATCCCTACGCCTGATATCAAAGGTTTCAGATTTGACTGCAGGGTTCTCTGTCTGATATTCCTATGTCCGATGTCAAAAGTTTCAGATCTAACTACAAGTTTTCTCTGTATTGGTTTCCTGCTGTCTATGATATTTCTATGCCTGATATCTAAAGTTTCAGATTCAACTGCAGGTTTTCTTTGTCTATATGATATCCCTACGCCTGATGCCTAAAGATTCAGATGTAACTGCAGGTTCTCTCTGTCTATATGATATCCCTACGCCTGATGCCTAAAGATTCAGATATAACTACAGGTTTCTCTGTCTATGTTTTTTCCTTGCATTTATAAATCTCCGTGACTGATGCTAAAGTCTCAAAGGGTCAGCTCTCCTATCTTGTGTCTCTCTGTGTCTAATATTCCTGTTGTTCATTCTAATGCTTCTGTTTTAAAAACACATTTCCTCTTTACTGGTTTCTTAGGAAGTGTGGTTTCCCCATGTCTGAAATTATGGCTCTCACTCAAACAGTCTTGAGCAGTAAATGTGAACACAGTACCACTGATTCTTAGAACTTCTCAAAGCAAGGAAGAAGAAGAAAAAGAAGGGAGGCATTACTGTGGAAGTTGCAGAAGGAATTAAGAATGAAAATTTAACCTCAGAGTCTGCATTTGATGAAAGAGATATGCTGCAGCTTAAGGCAACTCACAGACGTATCCCAAGAATAGTGGAAGAGAAGAAAGATGCTCCTACTCAGACGCTTCAAGCTGCACAGAAAGCGATTAGATAAGGAGCAAGAAGCTAATTCTGCACTACAAAACTGTCTATCCTCAGCAATTGATAAGTGTGTTCTACAGGAGAAAGAAAAAGAGCAGTTGGAGAGTGACCTGCATGGCATTTTCAGCTGAGCTGGAGAAGGCATATACTGATGCTACTGAGAATCGGCGCCTCGCTTCTAAAAGTAACGAATTCCTGGAAATCTCTATGAAGGAAATTGACAGGCTTAATACAGAGCTTAAAGTCTCCCAGGAGGAGGTTTGCTACTTCAAAAAAGAGATGGGAGGAGAGATGCTACTTGAAAACAGAGATACGTTCTATGAGAGACGCCTCCGAAGAGTTAAATAGTAGGTTTGAAATTATAAACCAAATGAGTAAGAACTTCTCTGTCCAAGCCAGTGAAGGAGATAAAAGACTCCATGAATCAAAAGAGGAGAAGAGACTATTGATAGAAGAAAAGTCAAGGATGCAATTAGCGCTGGAAAAAGCAGAGGGTGACTGGGAAAAAGAAAAATATCAGTTGGAGAATGACAGGTTGATCTTGTCAAGTAAGCTGGAGAAGGCCTACGCTGATTCTGCCCAATACCAGACTTTCATGGCTCAAGTTGACGCAGCACTGGAAGCATCTCAGATAGAGGTTCACAGGCTTACTACAGAGCTGGAAGCCTCTAGCCTCTAAGGAGAAGAGTTGCCACTTCAACACAGAACTAGGTTCATTGAGAGAAATCTTCGAAGGGTTAAATATCAGTTTTGGAACTGTAACACAAGAGTGCAAGAATCTCTATGTCCAAGTCAGTGAAGGAGATAAGAAACTCCATAAATTAGGAGAGGAGAAGAAACAGTTGGCCCAGGAAAAGTTAGATGTGCAGACAGCACTGCAGAATGCAGAGAGAGTGCTGCAAGAAGACCGTGTCTCCCTGGAGCGGCGCACACAAGCAGAAAATATGCTGCAGAGTTAGCTGCGAGAACTGCGTACACATCTGCAGGACACCAAGGAGAAATGGGTGAATGCTGAAGAAAAGCAGCGAGTTCTGCAGGAAGAAAGTTTCCAGACTGCCTACAAAATAAAGATGCTGCAAGATTATTTGAGTACCCAGTGTGTCCCCAAAGAACAGCATGAGGAGCTGAAGGCCACACTGAGCATAACCAGAGCCTGCTGGAGGAAGAGCTGAAAACTCGAATAGCTGGTTTTTCATTGGGTGATGCCACGAAACGGCAGTCGAAAAAAGAGACCACGGAAAGTGAATATGTCCCCTTTGCCGCATGTGAAGAGCCTGATGTATCTGTTCCCGATGCCCCTGCTATGACGTTAGACGGATCCCTGGTGAAGTTCCTTGCTATGCCTAATATTCTTGATGCTGATGCCAACGCTCTTGCGATGAGGATAAATGCACCTCTCACAGATTTCCCATCAGCACTTGACGTACACATTAAGTTGGCCTTCCATCAAGATTTCCCTGAAGAGCCTGGAGGGTTGTCCGGAGTTTTTGCTGATCCCTATGTTCCTGCAAAACATGGAGTGTTGTCCGAAGGCCGTCATGAGTTGGCCTTCCATCAGGGACACCTTGCTAAACCTGGAGGTTTGTCAGGAGGATCTACTGGCTCCTCTGCTCCTGCTGTGAAGACAAGCGCACGTTCTTCCGTTTATCTATGAATATCTGATGCGTCCTCTGCTGAGCCTGTGACCTACTCTGCAAAGTCAAGCTTACTGCTCACAGATTCTCTGGCGTTTGGGTTGATGCATCCTGACATTCAACTGTTCCGAGAGAGAATTGAATTCCTCTGTCGGCTTTCTGATGGACTTTTTCAGTCTGTACCTGTGGAGTACTCTCTGCCCGCTGACAAACCACCAGAGGTGGGTCACCTTGAGTCCACTTTTCATCAAGGCCTCCGGGAAGAGCCTGGAGGATCGTCCGGAGAACGCTCTTGAGAGGGGGGAGTAATGTCAGGATCGCCTAGACCTCCTGCCTAGCCATAGCTTCCTTGTCCACTGGGTATGCTGCTGCCTTCTGTTGGCTCTGGGTTCCTCTGTCTGTCTGTGTTCTTGTTGCTCCTGTCTCTGTCCTTTATAGCTTGCTTCCTGTCTGTTGTTTTTGCCTTTGCTTGAAGTCAGATTCCTAATGCACATGCTTCTGATATCCTGATCTGTTTTCTGTACCATAGAAGTCTGTTCTCAGTAAAAGCCCTTGCTGGTATCTGGCTTGTCCCTGTTTGTTCCTGTTCTCAGTCCCTGCCCCCAGACCTGTCCTTGCTCCCCTGTCCTGTTCCAGTCTCCTCGTTGCTGACCTCTGCTTGTTACCTGACTTCACTACCTGCCGCCTGCCTCGGACCTCTGCTTGTTACCTGACGTCGCTACCTGCCGCCTGCCTCGGACCTCTGCTTGTTTCCTGACTGCGCTGTCTGCCGCCTGCCTTGGACCCTCTGATTGTGACCCCTACTACGCTTCCTGCTATTCCGGCCACCGAGATCCTACCCACCACAGGAGTCTCCCGTGACAACGTCAGACTGACCACTTCGCTGTACCACTCACTATGCCTATAACACAAAGTAAGATTCAGACACAAGCCATGAAATCATGCCATCTGACTGTTTATAATTTTATAAACCACATAACATTGTAAGAAGATACGAATCTGGGTGAACAAAACGTTGAAGATATTAAAAACGGAAGCTATTCCTTTAGAAAGAAAATACAGACATACCCCGCATTAACGTACGCAATGGGTCCAGAGCATGTATGTAAAGCGAAAATGTACTTAAAGTGAAGCACTACCTTTTCCCCACTTATCGATGCATGTACTGTACTGCAATCGTCATATACGTGCAGAACTGATGTAAATAAGGCATTTGTAACAGGCTCTATAGTCTCCCCGCTTTCGCACAGCTTCGGTACAGGTAGGGAGCTGGTATTGCTGTTCAGGACATGCTGACCCGGTGCATGTGCGAGCTGCCGTTTGCCTATTGGGCGATACGTCCTTACTCATGAATGTACTTAAAGTGAGTGTCCTTAAACTGGGGTATGCCTGTACAGTACAAAGGAATATCAAGCCTTGCAGCACCATATTAAATATAAATCAAATATTTAAATACTTTAAGTCGGAACGCACCGGATCCGTCTGCAGTTCCTGGACTCCGACGATCTCACAACTCCTCTGAAAGCCTCCAACAGATCAAACCTTGCTCCACCCTTCCATGAAGGATACAGAGACTGCATGGCCAACTGCCCCCCTGAATCAAAGCTCTTTGCATCTTCATCTTCAATTTATTACTGTGTCACTAATTTGAGCCTTTATGGCCTTCTGAGGAAGGGGGTGAAGCCACAGCCTCAACTTCTCTTATGAAATATGGGTAGCTGGACACAATACAATGTATCAACCAATATACAACGTTTCCCATTCAGCACTGAACAAAGTTTCTAAATCACTCCAAACACAATTAATTCAGAAATTAGCCTATAATAATAATCCAGCGAGAGAAGAAAAAAGCAAAAACGGTGCACTGCCAGGGTGTCAGGTGGTGGAAAAATATAAAAATCTATTTATTCAGTAACACTCACAAAACATGACCTCAATAGGGTGAAACAAAACTCCTACGCGTTTCGGACCATAGGGGTCCTTTATCAAGGAGTTTTATCTATATTACTACTTGATAAAGGATCTCTAAGGTCCGAAACGCGTAGGAGTTTTGTTTCACCCTATTGGGGTCATGTTCTGTGAGTGTTACTGAATAAATAGATTTTTATATTTTTCCACCACCTGACTCCCTGGCAGTGCACTGTTTTTGCTATTTTCTTCTCTCGCTGGACTACTTATTGCAGACTGCATGCCATTTGGATGTACCAAGCTGGATTTTCAAGGACAGATGGAGTGGGTAAAATTTATTGCAGTATTTTATTGTGATCTCAATAGATGAGTACTATGAATTACACTGTGAGGTCTCCAATGAGGACACTTTAGGGTGCTTTTTAGCATTCCTATTTGTTACCTTCAGGAGACGGGTGTTTTAGTGACTCACGCATCACAGTTTATCTTTATACCCACTCCGTCATTCATTCTGCCCGTCAGTCCTGCTCTATGATTATGGACATTTATATTTGTGGTTCCACCATCTCTTGAGCACCCATCCATATAATAATAATCCCCCCAAGACAGGTTACCTGACCAATATTGCTTTGGGTTGGGCATTAGGGATTACTACTTGATTACGATTTCACTCCATTATTTAAACATGACTTCTTTTAGGACACACATGCATATTTCAGGTCTTGTTTTAACACTACAGTTAACATTACTGTGTCAATCATATGGGTTGATATTGATGTATACCATTAATCTACTGTTTTCTGGACTACTTGGCAACCTATGGGCCATGTATATTAAGGAATGTTCTCTTCAACTATTGCTATTGCTCTGTATTATCATACCAAGAAGCCAGCAGCTGAAGAATACACTGCCCTAAAAGATGGGTTAAGCAGCAAGCAGTCATTCTGACAGCTTTGTTTATATTCTAGTTTAGATGGATAAAAGAGTTTGCACTTAACGTAATTGGGCCAATCCTGCAAATTTTAGTTATATTTCAGAGTATGTGGGTCTGCAATTAGCTGGTATATAAGTTTTTGGAAACAAAATAGATCTAAAACCTTTAAAACAACAGCCTTCTCTCCTGACAGCAGCTATCAATAAAAGGATCAGCGATAGACAACATTTGGAAGTTAGTTAGGGTGAGGAAGCAAGTTGAAGTTACAGCATTCTCCTTTATTACTGGATTGCAATGTTTATCCTGTGGCTACTGGGTCTGGATGCAGACATTTCAGTTGTCTTAAAGATAATAACAACTTTATTTCACATAGTGCTTTTCTGCCAATGGGACTCAAAGCGCTTCACAATTACAGTATAGTGCGCAGCACATAAGCTTTTTACAGACACTGCCCTGGTGAGCTTACAATCTATGTTTTTGGTGCTTGAGGCACAGGGAGATAAAAAGTGACTTGCCCAATGTTACAAGGAGATGATCCCGGGAATTGAACCAGGTCCAAACTCAATGTCATTGTTCTCAGAGTCTGCTTACTCACTGAGCCGCTCCTTCAGGTAATCTCACATATTAGTGATTCTGTCTGCGAACAGAAGACATTGACACCATACCACTATTTTACACAATTATAATTAAGGCATTAAAGAAATGTAAAACTAGTAGTGCAGACATACTGTAGCAATCACATCGGTTATTTGCCTTAAAGAACTGCAATTTGTGACTCTCAGTTAAATTGCATTCACTTCTAGATAATTTGAAATTACTGGCAGCAAGAACCTAGGAGGAACATTTTAAAATTGAGTAAAAATAAATAAATAACAAAAGGAACAATCAGCTGTGTTGATTTCCCCAGTGAGCACTTTACAAAAAACACCAGGTATAATTCTGCTATGTAGGGGAATAAATTATTTCTTTATTCCACCAAAAAGTAAAAATAATGCAATTTTCCTGGATTATTTTACGAATTTATTTGAAGGATAGTCTCTACAACATAGCAGTAGAATCTGTCTTATACAGTAATTACAATTGTTAGTCAAAATAAAAAAGGTATCACCTAATACTGAAGTACTCATTTACTCTGCACTACAGTAGTAAAATCAGAATTTTTATTGTGGTATTTCATCTGTGCTGTTAATACAAATACAAGGAATGCCTTCCCCAGAAGGGCTGTAATCGAGTTTCTAGTTCCTAAACCATACTGAGATAATGTGGCATTACTGAGGCTGCATATCGTGCTGCCCTCAAGCCAGGGTTTCCTTCTTCAGTGATCCATGCCTGAACCACACAACAGTATAACGTTACTTACAGCCTTTATGTGATGTGAAAAAAGAATCTCTACCTTCAAGTCTTATAATGAGACAATAAGATATAACATTACTTTTTATTAATCACATTTTGTAAGGAAAGCTGATCTTCAATTAAGCAAACAGCACTACCAATGACTGATTAATGTACTGTAAAAAGCTGCATCCTGGGTGCAAAATAGTTAAGTTAAATTGTAGAACGTGGTTAAGTCGTGCAGAACCCACAACTGAGAACAAGCAACTGCATGAAACCGAAGAAATGGATAAAACAAAGTACAAGAAAAAACAAACAAGGAGAGTGGAGAGACGCGTCACATTCGATCTGCAATAACAGATTGTACTTTTTGAAGGTGCAGGTGTAGCCAGACAACCTGTCCGGCAGAATGAAGAAAAGACACTGGCAGTCCATAAGCAATGCTTTTTTTGCCGTGGCTTTGGGGAAGCTGAATCTGGCTACACCTATACAGTGTAAAGTAGAACAAGTCCGTGGTCGGTACCCAACAAGAGCCACAGCAATATATTTCATCAAATAAATGTTCACCAATCGCATAAAGTAAAACGATCTCCCTTAATAATACAGCAAGCCTTGAGAGTATATATAGCATATGATATACACATCCACTCTGTGATATTGTCCAGTGTGGCAATAATGAGAAAGTCAAAGGTCACTTCTGGTAGGGACCAAACTCAGCCCCAGACCAGACAGCAGAGACCACCAACTGAACGGGGTCCCGGAGATCAAGCCGCTGCGATAACCTGCCCGACTGTGACAGCAAATGTAGCAGCCCGGCAATCCCGAAATACAAACTTGATTGAAGAGGATACTCACATACTGGACAGCTGCTGGAGGTAGGTGCTGCCTGCCGAGAAAGTAGCAAGAAGCAAAAACACAAGAACAGCGGAGCACTGCCAAAACTGACAAAAATGGGGCTTGGGAGCACAAAGTTAAAAAAAAGTGATGTTACTCAAAATGGAAACGGCCATTTTTTTACGTGTTATAACGCCTGATTTACAAAGGAATTGAGCTCTTTGGGTTAACATCATGTATTTCAGGATAACGCAGTGTTATCTTCTAATAACATAACATATCATTTCCGTCTTGGCGTTACTCCCACCTGAACACATAAATAAATAGGGACTTTGCTGGAGAGGAAAGTCTATTGACTTATATACAGTACCTTCAAAAAGACAGACACATGCTCCATATGGTGAGATAACAACACACCTGAGACACCTAGGAAATATGCAAATCTAAACATGAAAAATAATTATTTAAATGTACAGATATAGCTGATGTTTTTACACCCGTTATTGCACAATAGCAGTGCCATAATGTTTATTGTGCGATGTTTCACAGCGCCACTGAAACAAAATGGAGCTGCTGATTACAGCATACAGGCATACCCCGCTATACGGACCTTCACTTGACGGACACTCGCGAGTACAGACATATTTACAATAGCACCATTCCCCTGTGTCCATACGCTCACTTCGCAAGTATGGATACTTATTCAGCCCTACAGACCATCGTAGTTGTGTGACGCGCTGATTTCCCTCGCCCAATTGGAAAACGCCAGCTCGCGCATGCGCCTGTGAGTAGGACACCGGCACGTCCTGAACAGCAATACCGGCTCCCTACCTCTACCAAAGTGAAAAAAGGTAGTCGCTTTACATACATGCTCTTGACACATTGTGTACATTAATGCGGGGCATGTCTGTACTGCATATTTGCGAACTGATTGCGCAATGTTGCGCTTTACCGCATGGTAATGAGTGCAATAATGTCTGCCACATCTTCAAACCTCGCTCTCGTTAGGTATCCCTTAAATAACATCACGTTATTTTTCAGCATAACCTTAGTGGAGCTTAGTGCATATCTGCCATTTAGTATATTGGCAGTTGCAAATAAGGTCACACTTCTGACAGGACTAATGCATCGCTTAATAGAGATGGGCCAATGTGTTAATGTTTGTGTAGCCCCTGTAAACAGCACAGGCTATACCTATCTCCCTTCTACTGTGGTAAGTCCTGTTAAGATCAGGCACCAGTAATCATCATGGGTTTTCCCCCTTCATAGCCCTGCCCTGAGTGGTTGATGCAGGCCTGGACTCTGCTGCAGGCGTGAGCAAGAGGGGAGGTTCTGCTGACATCACGAGAGGTGGGGCTAGCTCTATATTTAGCAGCCAACTCCTGTAAGTGACGAGTAGTGTAGTATGCCGTGAGTCTGCCGTGGGACGGTCTGAGTCGAGAGTCCCGCGGATCGGTCCAAGGAGTTGGAGGAGACCGCGGTCTCACCGGCGCAGCGTGCAGGAGCAGAGAGAGGAGTGGAGAGACTCAGCCACTTTGAGTAGAGCTGACAGCATTATAGACCTGGTGGACCAATGCCCCTCACCCCCCTGCCTGGGGTGATGGGGAGAATCCAATCCCCACCGCGAGGATAACCTCGGAGGTTGGGCCGTGGGTTATTCAAGCCCCAGCCCAGACCATCCTGTCGGAGGAGAGACTTGGAGGGAAGGAGAGGAGGAAATATCTGTGTGGGAGGAGAGCGGAGCCATTAGCAAGGCTTGGCTGTTGTTGTTGCGGCTGCTGGAGGCCACTACATTTTGGGAGTCGCTGATCTGCCAATAAAGAGACTATCCTTTGTACAAAAGACTGTGTGTGAGTTGGAGGCTATTACCCTGGGACCGAAGGGGTTCTTCTATACAGGTCCTGTCCCATATTCCTGGGAGTATAGAAGATGGAGGCGCTGCACCAGTAAGAGATCATGGAGGCTACCACCCCAGAAGCCCGGTCCTGGCTCCCCAATAACATCGCGGGAAGCTCAGGCCCTCCTGTTCCTCACAGGTATGCACCACACCGCATGTAATCTGCCCTCATGCACCCTAGACACCACCGTAGAGTCTGGGGGTGGGGGGAAGCAGGGTTACACTTGTCCTGTGAATTTTCTATGTGAGAGAGAGAAAGAAGAGGGAGAGAGCAGTTGACACGAACAGGAGGAGGATGTGCCGTTGCTCTTCTAAGTTAGGGCTTCATGCCTAGATTTGAAAAGACATTACATTTCTCACGATTTGCTGTATGAAGTTTTTAGTAGCAGAGTGCAAATTTGCAACTTTTAAATATGTTGCGAAGTGGGGCTGTATGTGTAAATAATTAGAAATAACCACCTTGACAACTACATTTTAAATGTCGTGTTACGAAGAGAAATTGAATTTAAAATATTCACCTATATTTTATTCGTTTGCTGCATAATAACAGGCACATTTTAAGCCTTACGTAAACCAGATGCTATAACTAACTTGGAAAGCATACTGGAAAGGAGACGGCATCACTAACTTAGCATTTTAGAGAGATAGTATAACCACACTTTTAGCATTAACATTGCGAGGAGTCTGCAACAAAAGGGTAGTGACATCTCAGAGTGATGGGAATAGAAGTATATAGGTTGTGTGGTAATTGGTGCTCCACAGATAACTTCACAGGTGTGTTTCCTACTCCATTGCCAAGCTGATTGTGCAATAAATATATTTGTACTTAATTTGGGGTTGTCCTATCTATTTTTGCTCTATTGATGCAGAGGCTGTGCTCCTTCTCCTCCTACACGTCTTGATGGGAATAGAACTCCAATGGAAAAGATTGGGGCTGATCTTGAAAAGATGAAGACTATTTCTGCTGCTGTGTTGTCAATAGCGTGCTGGAAAGAATACTGGGAAACAAGGATGGCCACAGCTGTTTATAGATGAAAGTGGAGCACAGAAAAGGGTGTGTACATGTTTTTGCTGTAGAATACAATCAGAGCTAGAGATAAGCACAGTCAGATTTACTTTGCTACAGTATGGCTAATGCAAATGTCTGGATAAGTAATTAACATGAGGACAATGTGCTAAATATATAGTGTATTCGTGGTTATCACTTCTGTGTTTGGGGAAGTGCAGGCGGATTATGGTTTATGGATTAAATGCAAACGCAACAAAACACTCTAGGAATATGGCAAAAAGGAAGTGTAATAGAAATAAATAGCTATAAAAAAATTAGTGTCCATCACTGCATATCCATGCCTCAATCTATAATTCTTATGTTCATAAATGAAAGTAACATCCAAAAATAGTTATAAAAAAAACAACAAATACATGTAGCTTAATTCCCTATTGAAGTAAAGTTAAAATGAAATGCCACAATACTCATGACATAAGGACTCAATGCAATTTATTCACTCAGAGATACATAAGCAATATAGCTTTAATATCTAAACTAAGTGTATTGATAAGATTTTAACATGTTGGTTATTTACTTACTGTAGATATGGGACAACCCTGGGAATAGAGTTGAATAACACAAGCCCACATAACAGCTCCCTCCCAATATTCAGAGAAACCCAGGAGACCTTACTATAATTAAATGCAATCAATGCCTTTCCTATTGTCTGCTGCTTTATTCTACTATACATTACTTTATTATTTTAGCTGGAATTACTTTACTCGAATTATTGACGTTCTGACATTCACATCTCAACGGTAATTGTTTTGAATCTTATTTATTTGATTGGGGGTAAACTAAGTTGATCTGTATAAGTTATGTGGGATAGTACAGTTTAATATTTAAAGAATTAAGTTAAATAGAAAATGGAATCAAATAGCCATTTTCTGTGTTGTAATTTTATTGGATGTGAGAATGTAAATATATGAAGACAAAAATATTTTAGGAGATAAACAAACATGGTTGCAGTATGTAACTACATTATGTCTATTTCTGCAGCTGCAGTTACTGTGCCTTCAAAAGGCACTGATGTCAGTGAATATACATTTCAAAGCATTTCAGCAATGACAGCCGCATGTTCCACTGCTGTACAATTGGATTATAACTCACAGGAGACTTAATCCAGCAGATGCACTAATTAGACACTGTCTTCTACATTCTTTCTGATGCCTATTAAGTGAGGCAACTCAACCATTAAAACTCTGAAATTTGTCTATTAACTAGGGCAGTGGTGCTCAACTACAGTCCTCAAGACCCCCCAACAGGTCTGGTTTTCAGGATATCTTCGACTGATTGAGCGCCTGTGCTTAAACTGGGATATCGTTAATACATGGCATGTTGGGAGATCTGGAGGACTGGAGTTGAGCACCACTGGCCTAGGGTTTGCAACTCAGTCTCAGCATCTGACAGAGAAACTGTATAAGTGGCCACATGAATTGCAGTAGGTCAAAATATACCTTTTGCTATTGTCTGCTTTCTAATAATCTATTTTCCCTAAAGCATGGCCAGGGCACAAAAATGGGAAAATTAAATGTTACAGATGTAGCAAGACCTACTGTCCTCGTTGTGAAGAGGACAAACCAGGAAAAATCTGCTGCGGCGGGACATGGTCTGCAGCGATGGTGCATGACCAAGCGTGGCAGCAACACCGGAGACATTAAGGGTTCCTACATCTGTATATCACGATCAACTAAGGCTGTGCTTATAGTGCCAGCGACGCGACGTTGCGGCAAAACAAATGTATTGCCGCCATCGCATGCGCTTATAGTAAGCGCGACACGACGGATTGACGGGAGCGACGCAAATTTTTGAAGCTGGTCAAATTTGATTTTTTTAGAGGCTGTCGCCACCTGTGACAGCCTCTGAACCAATCAAAGACCTGGTCGCCCGGGACATCGCCGGAAAGCCAATTACAACTTTTGCTAGCGGCGTTGGCGACGGGTGACGCCATCTGTTGCGTCGCGCGCACTAAATCGCGGCCTAATACTATACATTGTTTTAACCAGTGTCAGTATACTCTTAGATTGCAAGCTCTTCCAGGCAGGGATGCCTTTTCCTATTGTTTTATGTCCCATTGTGTTATAATATTATGTCATGTGTATTGTAAAGCGCTATGTAGCTGGATGGTGTGCAGAATTTAGAATCGAATAACAAATGTGATTTGGTAATATGATTTTATCACTTATCCTATCCTATAACTACTTTTTTTTCTGAGAAATTTTATTTACAAACTAGAGGGACTGAGATGGGGGCTACATTTGCCCCATTGTATGCCAATCTATTTCTAGCTTGGTGGGAATGGGAGTTGTTTTTCTCAGAGGGTATGCTAGAATATACTCAGTCTATACCCCTATGGCTCAGGTACATCGACGATGATTTCTTCCTTTGGGAGGGGGACATCAATAGATGTAAACACTTTATTTCATTACTCAATAATGATTTAAGTATTAAACTTACGTTTGATATTTCTGCAGTTTCAATACCTTTTCTAGATCTATTGAATCTAGCACCCGCAGATGGGAGAATAGAGACAGAGCCGTACATTTATGAAAGACACCTATCAGCCTTTTGCATTACAACAGCTGGTATCCTGTCCCCTTCAAAATAGGGATTCCAGTGGGACAGTTGTATCGACTCAAAAGAAACTGTTCAATCACCCCAATTTTTCAAATGAGAGCCAAGGAACAGGAAAGCAGGTTTATCAATAGAGGATACAGTAAAAGGTGTTTCAGGCAAGCATACAAATCAAGTTTTAATAGTGACAGGGACAGTCTTTTAGTCCCCAAGAAGAAACCTGTAGGGATAGGAGCTCCCCCCCCAAACAAGTTAGGTTCATATCTACGTTTAATGATAAATGGAATGAAATTCGATTTATTCTTCAAAAACACTGGGGAGTTCCACACACCGATAGTGATTTGATTCCGGCTTTTGGCTCACGAGTTTTGATGACCGCAAAGAGATCATCCAATCCAACTTGTACACACCCACTTTAACAATAAAACGGTACTTAAAAGTAAAACTGTGGGTACGTATCCGTGTGGCTCATGTAAATGCTGCCAATTCACCTCTTCTGTTAAAAGTTTTTTGACAGTGGCAATAACAAAGAATACTATGTGAGAGAGTGTTTTAACTGCCATATGTCTGGGGTTGTTTTTGTACTTACCTGTCCCTGTCACTTGCTATATATGGGTATAATATCAAGAAAACTCAGGAAGCGTACTTTGGAGCATGAATCTAAAATCAGAAATGCCTAAAAAAAAAACTATCCAAAAACAAACAATGAATCTTAATAGTGTTACATCTAGAGATCTGAATGAAGATCTGAGCCTTTTCTCCTCTATTTAGGGAATTGAGGAGCATGTATTTTTAGGCAGGGTTTGTCATTTTCATAACATGTTTTCTTTTTCTCCTTTTTTTCTGCTGTATTTGTTTGCTTGTTATTGTGTTTTTTACATGCCTTTTCTTTTATTTATTTATTAAATGTTTTGCCAGGAAGTAATACATTGGGAGTTACCTCTTGTTTTCAAGTGTGTCCTGGGCACAGAGTGATGATAACAATACATGGTTACATTAAAAGAACAGAGGTTGTAAAGTCAATTCACAGACATTTCACGGAAAGTTAGAGATATGATTATGATTATGATACAGTTACAGACAAGATTACAATTATGTTAGAATAGGTAGTTTAGGCCTGCAATAGGTTATAAGAGTCCCTGTCTCAAGGAGCTTACAATCTATAAGGCCAGGTAAGCTGGAAAATTGGGTACAGGGGATAAAAGAGCTGGTGAGTTTCCAATTGCAATGGAGCAACTTTAACATTACCTAACATCAGTGAATGACAGCAAATGGTTGACACCCTATAGCTGCCCTTTGGCTGCGCTAAAGGTTGTGAGCATTTTAGGCAACACAGGTGTAGACTGAAGGGATTCAGATTGAATGCAGCTGTGATTTCAATGTCCTTTGTCCTCCTGGGTCATCAACATTCCAGTGGGTGGGGTTGACGAAACACATAGTACTAAGCAAAAGCATATGTTAACCCTTAGCACGCTGGTTCTGTGGAGAGGGGATCAGCTTTTTGGGAATCCTTTCAGGTGTCCGCCTGTAACGGTAGGGGGTAACCAGGTTCTCAAATAAAGGTTAAGCCCATTTTGGTTACCCCTGATCTGTGTATAAGGGTCCAAGAGAGTTAGCTCTTGGGCCCAGTAACATTGTACCATTCTGTGGTACTGTATGCAATAAAAGTATTTTTTGTGTTTTTTCCTTTCCGGGCATGCCAGCAAGCAGGGATTGTTAGGGTATGAGTTTCAAGGGGGGATTTGCGGAGGAACTGTTGACAGAATGTGCCTAGGAGGTTGGGATCTGGAGTTGTCGGTCCCCCCATAAATGTACCCGGGAATCATGCCTGATTCTCAGATACCTGTAGGCACATTGTCCCAGCAATATCTCCCCTTGAAAACGTAAGCGCGACTCACCACTAGTGTACCTTGCTTCAGCCCTGATGAGAAAGGAGAATGTGGCACAGGGATAAAACATCTATTCCTGCAGCTGAGGGAATCCCTAGGTTAAGGGGGGTACCCCAGCTAGTGCACAGGTGACCCGCAACCAGTATAGGGTTTGTGGGTACCCCAACCATATAAAAGGGGGAGGGTCCAGACTGAGTCCAAAAGATAGTGTGTGGGGAATAAGGCAGATAGAAATAAAACTACAAAATATTTCCCTGTCTGTCCCCTGTTCCCCAAGACTCAGAAGTATAGTGAAATATACTTTATTAAATGTAATGGGTTCTTTACATACGTAACCAATGTCCAAACAGGCTGCCCGAGCTAACCCATAGGCGCCAGTAAGTCTGCTGGACATCGGAGTTCAAAGCAGTCAGAGGATGCCAGAGGTGAGAATAGCATTTGGTCACCGGGGAAAGACAGAGTACCAGGTCCAGAGATCAATGGCAGTCGTCAGGGCTGCCACTTGCTCTGCCAGATCTGGTGGAGCCTGTCCCAGCGGGTGGCATTGAGATAGCCAGGGAGAAAGGTGGCAAGCTTGCGCATGTCCCTTGTCTAATTCAGATTTCCCGCTGACCCGGCTTTTCTAGCTAGCTTGGCTCTGATTGGTTGCTTGGGAATTTTCCCACGTGTTCATTGGCTGCTGAGTTTTGTGAATGAAACTCAGAATACTATAAGAACCTGTGAGCCAATCAGATTGTAGTCCTCCAGTTGTAACAGCGCGGGCAGGCTTTTCAAAGTTGCTTCTGTTCGAATAGCAGTGTGTGAGGATTCGCCATTCCGGCAGTTCTGTCCCCTTAACCCTCACCTGTCCGTCAGGATCTTGAGGCACTCAGAGAGGGCATTTCAGCGGTGGTTCGCATGTGCGGTGCGCGGGCAGTGCGCGGGCTCCGTCCGTCTCCGCGGGTCCCGTCCCAAGGATGTGTTCCTGTCCCAGTACCACTGATGCACGGCGCATGCGCGGTGCACACTCTCCCCGGTGTCCTGTGGTCTCCGCCTCCCGACTCTGCCCCCACTCTGACAACAGAGGTACACGGCACAGCGATCATGCGTGGGACTCCCGTCTCTCCTCGGGTCCCGCCTCCAGTCTCCGCCCCCGCACATCCCAGGGTAAAGCAGTGAAGCATTAGAGACAAGCTCTGTATCTGTGCTCAGAGAAATACTTCAGGATTGTGTTACCAGTGAATAAGCTACTCACTTTTTCCCTCATTCTTTTTTTTTCCAGATCCACTAGCTAGGCCCCAAATTGCAGTTTTATCAATATAATGACCGGATATTGCCCAAAGTTCATTTTCTTCGGCTATGCGAATTTGTATAGCTTTGTTTACTTTGAGTCATATGGGCAGGATTGATATGGATTTAAGTTCCCTATTTGTGGAGCTATAGCCTCACACATCCATCTTAGGCTGTGCTTATAGTGCCGGCGTCGCGACAAAACAAACGTATTGCAGCCGCGTGCACATATAGTAGAAGCGACGCGGCGGCGCGCGACGGAGCGAAGGCTTGGTCGCGATCGCTGGAAGTCAAGTCAATTTGATTTTTCCAGCGACCACAGCGTGACGTCACCGTCGCGTCACTATCGCCGGCACTATAAGCCCAGCCTTAGTCAGTCTCTCGGCCACGCCCCCGTGCACAATTATTTTAACCAGTGTCAGTAAACACTTAGATTTCAAGGGGTAGGTAGGGACTCTTTTTCCTTATGTTTTATGTCTGAAGCGTTTATTCCCATTGTGTTAAAATATTGTCATGTGTATTGTAAAGCGCTATGTAGCTGGATGGCGTATGAAGATATACATACATACATACATACAGTACATACATACATACATACAGTACATACACACATACATACAGTACATACAGTACATACATACATACAGTACATACATAAGCTTCTTACCACACATCATGCAAAAAAAGTACTTTATGTTCAGTTATATTAGAAAAGCATGAACAATAGTAAGTCTCTGATTCTATCTTACGAACATCTGCAGAAACATGGAAATGTCACTTGAATAACAAGCCAAGTTTTTAAAGATCTGATAGAGTCAACCGTTTTTTTTGAAATATGAGACATTGAAAGCTTTACCTTTGTTCAATATATACAACACACAAAACTACTACAACAAGGCATTGTACAACTATTTTGTGAACGCTCTGGAATTTCCTGTCTATGTTTATGAACAAACACTTGCATTGTTCAGATCATTGTGATAAAAACAATCTTCACTCAGGTTATTTCAACAAGGCAGAGAATCATGTGAAAGATACTAGCCTAATAAGCAGCTGGATAATATTTTACAGTTATGAAGAATTAAAAAATAAAATAAAAAAATGATATATATATATAATCAAAAAATAAATAGATGATACCGTTCTGTGGCTAACGAAATGCTTTTATTTGTGCGAGCTTTCGAGATACACTGATCTCTTCTTCCGGCGATGTTACAATGAATGAAGCAAGGATAACTTAAAAAATGTTTTTTAAGTTATCCTTGCTTCATTCATTGTAACATCGCCGGAAGAAGAGATCAGTGTATCTCGAAAGCTCGCACAAATAAAAGCATTTCGTTAGCCACAGAACGGTATCATCTATTTATTTTTTGATTATTGAAGCTCGGCTAACACGGTACTGATACCTCTACATGTATACATATATATATATATATATATATATATATATATATATATATACACACACATACAGTTAGGTCCGGAAATAATTGGACACTGACACAATTTTCATAATTTTGGCTCTGTACGCCACCATAATGGATTTGAAATGAAACAACCGAGATGCAATAGAAGTGCAGACTTTCAGCTTTAATTCAAGGGGTTGAACAAAAATATTGTATGAAACGTTTAGGAATTGCAACCATTTTCATACACAGTCCCCTTATTTCAGGGGCTCAAATGTAATTGGACAAATTAACACAATCATAAATAAAATGTTCATTTTTAATACTTTGTCGAGAATCCTTTACAGGCAATGACTGCTTGAAGTCTGAAACGGATGGACATCTCCAAACCCAAACACTGGGTTTCCTCCTTTGTGATGCTTTGCCAGGCCTTTACTGCAGCTGTCTTCAGTTGTTGTTTGTTCGTGGGTCTTTCTGCCTTAAGTTTTGTCTTCAGCAAGTGAAATGCATGCTCGATCGGGTTGAGATCAGGTGATTGACTCGGCCATTGCAGAATATTCCACTTCTTTGCCTTTAAAAACTCCTGGGTTGCTTTCGCAGTATGTTTTGGGTCATTGTCCATCTGTAAAGTGAAGCACCATCCAATCAACTTCTCTGAATTTGGCTGAATCTGAGCAGACAATATATCCCTATACACTTCAGAATTCATCCGGCTGATTCTGTCTTCTGTCACATCATCAATAAACACTAGTGACCCGGTGCCATTGTAAGCCATGCATGCCCATGCCATGACACTGCCTCCACCGTGTTTTACAGATGATGTGGTATGCTTCGGATCATGAGCCGTTCCAAGCCTTCTCCATACTTTTTTCTTCCCATCATTCTGGTACAGGTTGATCTTGGTTTCATCTGTCCAAAGAATGCTGTTCCAAAACTGGGCTGGATTTTTTAGATATTGTTTGGCAAAGTCTAATCTGCCTTTCTATTCTTGAGGCTTATTAATGGTTTGCACCTTGTGGTGAACCCTCTGTATTTGCTCTCGTGAAGTCTTCTCTTTATGGTAAACTTGGATAATGATATGCCTACCTCCTGGAGAGTGTTCTTCACTTGGCTGGATGTTGTGAAGGGGTTTTTCTTTTCCATGGAAAGGATCCTACGATCATCCACCACTGTTGTCTTCCGTGGACGTCCAGGCCTTTTTGTGTTGCAGAGCTCACCAGTGCATTCTTTTTTTCTCAGAATGTACCAAACTGTTGATTTGGTCACTCCTAATGTTCCTGCTATCTCTCTGATGGATTTTCTTTTTTTTGCAGCCTAAGGATGCCCTGTGTCACTTGCATTGAGAGCTCCTTTGACCACATGTTGTGGGTTCATAGCAACAGCTTCCAAATGCGAATGCCACACATGGAATCAACTCCAGACCTTTTACCTGCTTAATTGATGTTGGAATAACGAAGGAATAGCCCACACCTGTCCATGAAACAGCTTTTGAGTCAATTGTCCAATTACTTTTGGTTCCTTGAAAAAGAGGGGGCTACATATTAAAGAGATGTAATTCCTAAACCCTTCCTCCAGTTTGGATGTGAATACCCTCAAATTAAAGCTACTAGGCAGCACTTGAAGCCCATATTCATTATTCAACTGTAACTTTAATTTATTTTGGTACACAGCCGAAATCTCAAAACTTGTATCAGTGTCCAATTATTTCCAGACCTAACTATATATATATATATATATATATATATATATATATATATATATATATATATATATATATATATATATATATATTTTATGGAGACATACTTTGTTCCACAGGAACTAGATCAGGGCTTGATTCAATTTTCCTCCAAAGTCACCGGTCACACTTTAATTGGCTGATTTTGCCAATCACTGTGCGATAGGCCGCTTTGGAGAACAGTAAATCCAACCATAAGTCAGATCGCAATTGCAGTTTTTTAGTGGTTTCATACCTGTACAATTTTTTTTATGCTAACCACCTTATGCCCAGAATTAGCTAAAGTGGTGAACTTGTGTGAAGGTTTTTCTGTTCCCTAAAGGTGTGTAAAAATAAATAAAGCTAAATTCCCCACCTATCCTAAAAGACCCACCTATTGTCGCTTTGAAGCATAGTGTTCCCTTGATTGGTTGGCTGCTGTAGCTAGAGCCCTTTTAATACCGGACTTCCATGGTGAGTAGCTTGTAAAGTTCAGCACCATATAGCTCAAACAAAATAAATAAATACATGTTTACTGTACGAGACATCCGCTTTAAACACACACAAAAAAACCAAGCACATAGCATTACTAATAGCAGGGAAAAATGAAACTTTTTATAGCGAACTCAGACGTAAAGATTAAAGTTTAACTTCTATCTTTCTTTTGGATGTACATAGTTTTTTTTTAAGTACTTGGGTTCTGAATTGTATCAAAAAGGACAAAAAGCAGGCATCAAAAGCAGAGCCCAATATCATTATTTTTAGAATAGTCATATAAAAGTGACCGCTACGTCAAATACATAAAACTCGCCAGGGAATTCATTTCTCCCAGTGTTAACCTTGTATTGTAAACCTGGGGCTCTCATTTTCATCTTACAGAACTGTGCCAGTATTTTCATTTACCTGTCTTGGAGCCCCATATAGGGAGAGAGCTTGAAAACCAGATCTATCTCATCCCTGAGCTCATGAAACTTGTTTCTCTTATGCAACTACAGTATAACTAAGGATTTTGGAGGTAAATCAGCATAGCAGCACAGGATTCCTGTGTGCAATTTTGAAGATCTTAGATTAGATGTGAGATCTTACAAATCTGATCTCAGAGGAAACTCACAAGTTATGCAGTTGATAGATATACTACAGCAAATGGCATGTGCCCAGGGTTGCCACCTTCTATTGAAGAGCAACCCGGAGACTTTTTGCAAGAAACATTTTTACATTCATTTATTTTACCTGCGGTGGCATCTCCCCCTACAAGTTCCAGTCAGCGTGGCTCCATGATGTAAAATAGCGCATGCTGCTATGACAACATGACGTCACATGGCGTCAAGATGCCATGAGAATAGGACGCCTTATGGCGCCGAGGCGTCACGTGACGCCCCATTGTCATGCCATTTGATGTCACGCAGCCATGTTGACGGGATTTACAGGGGGAGATGCCTCCGCCCAGAGATTTTTCAGCTAAATCCGCAGCCCGGAGATAGGTGTCCGAAACCGTAGTCCCCGGGTCAAACCCGGAGTGGTGCCAACCCTACATGTTCCCATAACAGCGAGGAACTGAAGCACTGCAGGTTTCAAATGGAAATGCAAATCCAGAGGCCAGATCTTGAGCATTTCTACTCTACATGTTTCTTTTTATGTTTCTTTTTATTTGTTTAGTCAAATAGCAGTGATACTTACTCAACAGTTGACCACATGAAGTAATAATGCCGACAACTGTAGTGCCAGCACTGCCCTTCAATGAGAGTATAGAAACCAGAATGGACTGATTTTGAAAGCAAGTAGTCACCTCAAACATAAGTCCTAGTCCTGTATGCGGAACAATTTTTTTCATGTAAATTGCACTAGTCATCTCATTACATTTAACTTGTTGACATTGACATATACGTTTATCTTTCAAGGGTATGTATAGATTTGTAACAATATAACTATGCCTGAGGGGCCTGTCAAAAAGCACACTCACCCTAATCCAGAAACATGAAACCTAATCTCCATTGAATCTATTATACAAAAGGACAAATGGTCCACCTTTGTATTACAGCTCAAACTGACCGACCCGACAATTGTTCAGATTTTCTCCTTTCTCAAAATCTAAGTTACGTGTGGGTGTTTTTTTTAAGAGTGTGATAATATTTGTTTAATACCAGTTTCGGACCCACCATCCATGTCTGCCTTCGACATCAACTATACAAAAATTAAATGTAATAAAGTTCTATTTTCTAAAAGTAGACAAACGTATGGTGTTTAATAGGAATGACAGACAAAGAGAAGTAGCCATATAACCTACTTCATTTTGCATATTAATGAATTTATGAGGTGACATTACCTAACATGTCCATGGGATACCAGTAAATAAAAGTTAAACATTGTGAAAAAATGGAATAAAAAGATTTAATACAAAACAAAAAATAATACTCTGCTCAGGTTCTTAATTGGGGGCTAAAGATATAATCATAGCAGTGCTGACCTTAGATAAAATCACCAATAATAAAAAAACAAAGACTGGAACTAAGGTTTTTGTTAGCACCCTTACGCTTGCCCAGAACGTTTAATGAAAAAAATGTTACATTCATTAATTTATTGATTAATTCAGTACAAAATATAGAAATAAATTAAAAAAAACATTCAATTAAAATCACACCAAACCCCTGATGTATTACACATTGAACTAAAATTCCCAAACAAATGTCTCACAATATTAAATCTTTTAACCCGCAGGACCTAATCCAATAAGTGTCAATATGTGGGGAAAATGCCATCTCGTCAAATTCAAGACTCTGCTGCCTCTCTAATCATCCTTCTCTAAACTTGTACAACGATAGTTTGCTGTAACTGCAGTGGAATAATATGACATCTATTTCACAACCCGCAGATTCCATAGAACATACAGGTGTCTTCCTGGGGGAGAATATGAGCGAAAGCTGTTGGGAACTAGCAAGCCCCCAAGAGCTAGCTAATGTGCTAAAATAAACAAGCACATCCATTACACTAATATTTTCAATAACGTAAACTTCTTCTAGAAATTATAGGTTAATGACTAGTCCAGTGTCTGGGCCATACACTTCTCCTCGTGACTAGTTCCCCATCTGCCAATGAGTTAATAAAAAGCGAAACATTCTCAATGGCTAGGAAGGTCGTTTTGAGACAAGTAAGCTTGTAATTAATAAATAACTGTGCAGGGCAATCTAAATCAACTAATTCGTGTCACTATAACCAATTTCACATACCCTTTCCTCCTCTCACTCCAGCCTCTCCCAAGAGCGCGCGTGTTGCAGAAGGCTGCTGCCAGGGTCAAGCCCAATAAAAAAAACTAAAACTTCAAAAAACATTCAGCGCAGCTCTCTTAAAGCAGAAGTCCAAGCTGACGGTTTTTTTTTTTTTACATTTTATTTTTTTCCCTTTAATATGTGCATCAATACAATCCACACAATGATAAGTAATTAGCTAAGATGCCGATCGATCCATTCTCCTGTGATCGGCGAAGATTCGTCTCGGGGGTTCACTAAATGGCTGCAGAGGAGTATTGACTCAGTATCTGTAACTTTGTAAATGGTTGCCATAGAAAAAAAAGCTTGTTACATTATAATACATTAAAAAGGTAATTCAGGGTAGTTTAAAAAATAAAAAAAAGGCAACAAGTATTCTCTCATAGTACAGAACTGATTTTTTTTTAAAAAACACACGTAGGATATTGCTTAATCTGCAGCTTTAAAGTATCTAAAAATATGTATTTCATGAAAATAATGCTAAGAAATGGTGGGGGCAAAAAAAACCAAGTACTATCCCCGGACGTGTTTGTGACATCCTGCCACTTCCTCCGAGCAAAGTGTTTTGAAGTTTTTGTGGTTGATATTTTAGTATATCTTCAGAATGTGTAAATCTTGCAGTGTATTTCAGTACAATCAGCACCTACAGAATGACTAATGAAAAGAATGAAACCCGTCATAACTTATAGAATGTTGGTTGAAACCTCTTCCAGTTTCACATTACAAAGCCAGTACAGTATAACCATCCTCACATTGATGAGAACCAAAAGGTCGAAACAGCTGTCTGAGAGTAGGTTTTACTGGCTGTGAACTTCTTTAGCACAGGCTGTGCTGAAAAGCTGTGTAATGTAGCAGGCATAAGCTCATAGGGGGGTGTAGAGAGAGGGGATCGGTGTGACATCCAAAAACGTGATGAAAAGCGGAACTCACCAGCCAAAAATGATTAAGATAAAAAATATATTTATTGAGCTACATAAAAGTGTGTATCTTCCACATGAAGAACACGCTCCTCCTCCCACGCGTTTCACGCCGTCACAGGCGCTCTCAAGGAGCATGAGCATAAGCTCATAGGGGTCCATGTTAAAATGGACAAGAAGCAAAAAGTGACAATGTGTGCTCATTTGTTTGTCATTTCCCAGAATCCCTGGCTGTAGTGGAATCATTGTATGCGAAGACACAATGGGAAAAGCAGGGCTGCAGACCTGTGTGAGACATGTCAATATGCTCACAAGTGGTATTTTTATTTGCTGTAAGAATGAGAACCAAAACATATAGTGTATTTGTCCACAAGAAGCACACCCAGATATATTGACACAAAGTTGAAAATGACACAATTTGCAACAGTTTAGAATCAGTTTGGGCAGCGATACATGTCCCTCCCAAGTTCAAGCGACAGAAAAAAATCTTTCTTGTAACATACAGTACTCTGTTTTCCCCAACCTTGCTGAGGACCATATGAGGAATCAGTCCAGCACTGGCTACCATACTTTGACACATGTTCATTCGAATGGGGGGAGGAGGGGGACAGGAAACTCCACCTTAAGTATATTAATATATAACACTAATATATTTGTGAAAATGCTGTGACATACAGTATGGTTGGTCTAAGAGCAGGTTTTTCTCCAAAAGCAGCACAGAAAAAAGCAATTATTAAAGGAAAAGTACAGCACTCTTAAAATATATCAGCAGAATGTGCAGCATTGCAAACAGACAATGTCACATACTGTTCCTCATGCCATTGTTACACTTAAATTCAATTTAATTGGGTGTTGACTCTTACAGGCATTTAGTCTTGGCTTGTTAACCTCTTTTGCTTCTGCGTCATCTCTTTGTGCTCTATTTCAAAGCATGTGCCAGGTACAGTCATGTCCAATTTCCTAATTATACATACAGGTATCCTGTTTTGACCTCAATACGGTTTTATGTTATATTATATTATCTTCAAAACGGTGTGGGTAAAAAAAAAAAAAAGACTCCTCCTAAACATGTGTAAGTTGTGTTATGTAAAGCAGCGGTGCGCAAACTGGGGGGCGCATCCCCCAGGGGGGGGCGGGAGAATTTCTTGGGGGGCAGGGCGGTTACAGAGGCCCTGCACTCTTCCCCACGACAGTTAAATTAAATGCCGGGGGGGGGGGGAGGCCTTTGTAACTCCCTTACCTGCTCTCTGCCAGTTCTTCGGCGACGCGTCGCCATGGCAATGCAGCAGCAAATTACGCTGCGGGGTCATGTGATGTGACGCATCACCAATGGCAACGCGCGTCAAATGACGGGGCGGGGTGCGAAAGTGCGGTTGCCGGGCGGGGAGGGGCGCACCTTCAGAAGTTTGTGCACCCATGATGTAAAGTTTAGGGATTTGAGATCTAAGTTACAAGGTAACCCTTTACCTGCTAGAAGTGGCCTGCAACAATATCACTGTACAAAATAAAGTAGCAAATGTACAAACAGTTGTCAATTCGTCCTCTTAAAATGCACATTTTGAGTGATATATTGCATGTCCTTCTATAACACTTGTATTAATAATGTTTTTTACATAGCACTGAAAATGTATACAGCGCTAGCAGTTATTGCCACATGAGGTGCTTGTCAAATGTTATTGCATTTACATTATTGGCTTACCTGTATGTCATTTTAAGCACTGCACAAAGTTTAGAGAGTTTTAGATTATTAAAAAGAGAAACACATACCTTTGTTTTTTCTTTAAATTGTTTAGTTTCTTGCATTCGTGTCCCATTATATAACATTTTTAATCTTACACTATGGTATTATATCTGCTCTAAGTCCCTAGGTATGACACAGATATTAGGTGAGAAGCGGGCTCAGCATTAGGAGACCAAAACACATAGCAAAGTGGGGTTGGCAAGTCCAGGCTTGGAATTCGCAAAACCTTCTCCAACCATGACCTGGCTATTGTAAGGGTTCAGGTCCTGGCTTTGACTGGAACTCACCCTTACAAGGATATTGAGAATCGAAGACAAGCTTTCCCTGTACTTGGCAATTGGAATCACCTGTTCTGGACACACTGCAGCCTATCCTAGCCCCAGCTCCGCATCCCCTTCTACTGGTTCCTGTCTGCTTTAAAAGACTTCCTCTTCCTTTCTGCTTTGCTGAGCATAATCCTTTCTGGTTGCGTCTGTTTGCCACAAGGACCCCTGTTTGGCCTGTCTTGCCTTGCCCTCTTTGCTGAAGCGCTGGATCCCCAGCGTCATCGCTTCCTTTGCCCTGGAGCCTAATCCGTCCAAAGGCCGTTTCTGTCTGCATACCCTGCTTCCTGAGACCTCTGTTACTCAGAGTTCCTATTCTGCTTTGGAACTCTACTCTGTGCTGAAGCGCTGGATCCCCAGCGTCATCGCTTCCTGTGTCCTGGAGCCTACTCTGTCCAGAGGTCCTTCCTGTGCCTGTCTGCATACCCTGCTTCCTGAGTCCTCCGTTACTCATCGTCTCTATCCTGCTTTGGGAATCCATTCTGTGCTGAAGCGCTGGTTTTCCTGTACCTTTAGCCTCTTGGTTCCAATGGCCTACCTGCATTCCCTGCTTCCAGGGCCTTCCATGATGTCCAGCTCCTGCCTCCCTTCAAGATTACACGCCTATGCTGAAGCTGTTACGCTAAAGCATTTCCTGGTATCGACCCAGCTTTCCACGACCACGCTGCTTTCTCCAATCCTGACCTTGGCTACGTTTGACCATGGAATCCGTACTCCGGACCAGACTTTGTGGTTTAAGGTCGGTGTTCTCACATCCCCACCTCAGCCCTGCGGTCCGGTCCCGGTTTGTGTCGAGCACGTTCGTGACAGCTATAAGTCATCACTCTGCACTCCGGACGCATTCTTGCGGCTGGAGGTTGGTTTATCTTAACATCCCCACCTCGGCCTCGCGGTTCCGTCCTGTTTGTGGTGAGCACCCGTTACACTGAACTCCTCAAGAACCCTGGGATGTATACCATCAGGGCCAGGTGCCTTATTTACATTCATTTTATCAAGCCACCTACTGTATGAACTTCTTCCTCAGTTAATGTTTGTTAATATAGAGGTTGTGGCTTCCTCCTGTTGCACTTTTTTTGCAATTATTTCCCTGGTAAATACAGAGGCAAAGACCTCTGCTTTTTCCTTATCTCAATAATTTCCCTGCCCGTCTCACGCTGAAAGGGTCCTATATTTTCTTTTCTAATCTTTTTTTATTAAGGCGCTTAAAAATAACTTTTTAGGGTTGGTTTTACAATAATTGATTGCAATTCTTTTAAATTTTCAATTTTTGCTAATTTGATTGGCCATTAGCAACTTTTGCTACATTCCTTATAATTCTGATATGATGCCTCCGTCTCTTCTGGCTTCAAGAATCTAAACGCCTGCCTCTTCTTTTCCATTTCTTCCCCTATCTGTTTATTTAGCCACATTGGTTCAGACTTGTTCCTTTCATAGTTATTACCCATGGGTATACACTAATGAGTGTGCTTTTCTAACAATGTTTTAAAGATTGCCCATTTATTTTCAACATTTTTTACTGCAAAAATGTAATTCCAATGAATGAATTAATCCTCAGTTTATTAAAATCTGCCTTTCTAAATTTTAAATGATTTGAACAAAAAGGTGATATAATTAGGCCCTCCCCCACACCAATGTGATATGTGTTATATTCAAGTGACAAAATTAATCAGTGACAACAATATTGTGACTTTTTAAAATAACCAATGTGATAAGTGTACAGTGAAATAATTAAATAAGATTGCAACTCCCTGCTCAGACCCTCTGGTAGGGACTGTTTCCATAAGTCCCAACAGATTCGATATTTCTTCAAAAGCCCAGGGGAAGCATGGGTGATATGCAAAAAATAAAATAAACACAACTAAGTGAAGATGTTTGAATCAAGTGTTTAAATTAGGGAATTGTGGCTCCTATGTGATGCCTACTCACAGTGTGGCGTATTAATAAGGGCACATCAGAAATCCTCGTGGTCTGCTCCTCAGGGTTCAGGAGATTGGTACCAAATGGTACAATTTTCTTTCATACACTGAGGTACCAACCTCCTGAACCAGTCTGCGCTATTGTTATCTTATCTGCTCCTACCTTTCTATACCTATTTGATTTAGTCTTTAGAAGTTTTCTACTATTATCTGTATTTAATATGGGTGTCTCCCTGCTTGCCGAACTCCTGCTTCCCCCAACTCTACCTCCATGACCCCTAGCTATATCCCCAGTCCTATCTATTCTGTCTAGTTGATTATCCCTTTTTTGACCCTCCCCCCTCCTTCCTAGTTTACAATCTCCTTCAACCTTTTTAACATCCCCACCTTCCTACACCCCTTTCTCAGCCATGCATTAACCTCCATAAGCTCCGACTGTCTCCCTGGGGTAGCGTATGGCACGGGTAGATTTTTCTGAAAATACTACCGTGGTGGTCCTTGCCTTGAGCTTGCGGCCTAGATCCCTGAAATATTTTTTTAGGACCCTCCATCTTCCTCTAACTTTGCTATGGTACCAACGTGTACCAAGACCGCCGGGTCAGTCCCAGCCCCTCCCAACAATCTGCAATGTGCCGAATCCGAGACCCTGGGTGACAAGAAACTGTTCAGTTAATGCGGTCCTGGCAACAGATTGCCCTGTCTAGCTTCCTAACAATGGAGTCCCCTAACACCACAATCTTCATTAGGCAAATAATCATACATTTTAAATATTAGTCCGTTTGTGGCGTCTGAATGGTCAGTTTCAGGTAGAAATATATTATATAAATTGAGCCTTGAATAGTAAGAGTCATAGGGATAATAAAGTATGATAGCTATTACTTCACTTGAATCACAATGGCTATTTCTCTTGCGTGACAATGGCTATTGCACTTTAGTGCATTTAACCATTGTTTCTCTTTAGTGAAAAAGCAGCAACATTACTAAATGACCGCTGGTGTGTTTCCAGGCCCTACAGCGTGTCAGTGAGCCCTGTGGCGCTCCTCACTGTTGGCTTTACTAACTCAGAATGTCGTTAGTCTAACAGTGTTGCCATTAATTCGATTGAATTGCATTTAGAGATATAGCGTTCGTTATTCTTAAAACGATTGCATTAAAGCAGGCCTGCACTCACTGTGCGGCCCGCGGCGGCTTTCCGCTCTCCCCCTCCCTCCCAAGTCCTCTCTACTCCTCTGCCTCTCTCCCGAGTCCGCTCTCCCGCTCCCCCACGAGCCCGCTCCCCCACGCTCTCCCGCTCCCCCACGAGCCCGCTCTCCGGTTCCCCCACGAGCCAGGGCAGCAGCGCGCTCTAGCATTGAGGCACTTCCGTGCCAGCTGCTTGCTAGAGCGCATGCGTAAAGTCCTGCCTGCTCTGCCGCCTCCTCCACAGCAAACCGAGGTAGGGGGGGGGGAGTCATTGGACGTGCCGGGGGGAGTCATTGGAGATGCCGGGGGGGGAGTCATTGGAGGTGCAGGGGGGAGTCATTGGAGGTGCAGGGGGGGAGTCATTGGAGGTGCAGGGGAGGGTAATTGGAGGTACAGGGGAGGGTCATTGGAGGTACAGGGGAGGGCCATTGGATGTGCAGGGGGGGTCATTGGAGGTGCAGGGGAGAGATGTGTGAAGCAGGGGGGGAAAGTGATGTGAGGTGCAGGGGGGGAGTGATTTGAGGTACAAGGGGGGTGATTTGCGGTGCAAGGGGGGTGATTTGAGGTGCATGGGGGTGATTTGAGGTGCATGGGATGTGATTTGAGATGCAAGGGGGGAGAGTGATGTGATTTGAGATGCACGGGGGGAGAGTGATGTGATGTGAGGTGCAGGGGGGAGAGTGATGTGAGGTGCAGGGGGGAGAGATGGGTGGTGTAGGGGGGAGAGATGGGTGGTGCAGGGGGGAGAGTGATGGGTGGTGCAGGGGGGGGGAGTGATGTGAGGTGCAGGGGGGGAGTGATGTGAGGTGCAGGGGGGAGAGTGATGTGAGGTGCAGGGGGAGAGTGATGTGAGGTGCAGGGGGAGAGTGATGTGAGGTGCAGGGGGGAGAGTGATGTGAGGTGCAGGGGGGATGTGTGTGGTGTGCATGGGGTTATTATGTGTTTGATGTGGAGGGGGAGTATTATGTGTGTGGGTGAGGGGGAGAGATGGGGGTATGAGAGATAGATGGGGAGTATCGCAAAGGTTGATAGTGAGGGAGATATGAGGATGATGATGAAGGGTGCTGGTGGAGATATGAGGATGATGATGAGGGGTGCTGGGGGAGATATATGAGGATGATGATGATGATAGGTGCTGGAGGAGAGATGATGATGATTTTACCCGTGCGGCCCAATTTTTTTTTCCTTGGAGCAGTTCGGCCTTTCCCACTTTACGAGTTGTGCAAGCCTGCATTAAAGAGTTACCAATAGCGCAATTTTGCATGGAAATCTCATGATTTATAAATATCTGTTTTTTTAATAACCAGAGCGAGGTTACAGAAAGCAGCCCCTCAACATACTTTATTTTTGGAATGTGTAAGGAAATGAATCTATTTGAAAGACGAATGGGTTTTCCCACTTATAATAAAAAGGTAATGATAGATATGGCAAACAATCTACAACTCTGTCTCTGTAAGTCTCCCAACATACCAAGTAGATTGTAAGCTCTCTGGGGCAGGGATTTCCTTTCCTGTTGTCTGACTTTGCTGCTCTTAGTGTATTATTATAATTCCCTGTACTGTATTACTGTATCTTTGTAAAGTAAGGAGTACACAGTCGGTGCTATGTAAATAAAGATACACATACATATGTAACGGGTCCCCCCCCCCACAATCGCAGATTGGCCCCTCTATGGAAATACTACTCGGGTTACACATGGCTATAGTGTGGTGCACCTGCTGGCTTACAGGACTCCTGAGTCTCCCACTTGATGGTGTTATGGGGAAGGTCAGGACAGGCTTCTGGGGACATACCCAGTACGTACTCATGGTGACAGCGCCTCCATCTATTGCAGGCCCCATGATATGGGGTGGAATCCCTGGAATAGAACGTCCCACTCATGGATGAGAGATTCCAGTCTCACAACCGCTTCTTTATAATCAGGAACACTTTATTGCACCAACAGCATACACTGGAGCAGCCCTAAGGGAGGGCCCACAGATTGTCAGAGCCCTGCACAACTGGGTTTGGTGACTGAGCTCCTCTCAGGGTAGGAGCAACTGACTAAATACAGCAAATGCAGATCATTATGACAGATCCAACAAGAGCCCGCCCCTGTCCCTTATTGGACACAGGCCTGACTGCACTGCCTTCTCTGCCTCACTGATCTGCAGTGAGTGGGGAGAACCCATGATTACTCCTGGCAAACTTACCCTTATTAAGTATTACTGCCAGGAGGAGAAAGAACTATAGCCCCAAAACTACCCAGGGCTACACATACATACATACATACATACATACATACATACATACAATTCCTTGTTTTTTCACCTTTCTGTGAACACACTCCACATTAAATCTCTATAATACAACCAAAACATTTTGAATATCTACTTATGTATTATTGCTTGTATTTATATGCATTGTAATGGAAGACATATCTATTTAGCTTCCTACCAGTAAATGATTTATTTGAAAAACTTAAGTGTTAAACTGAGCCATTTTTTCTACAAACATCTTCAAGCTTCAATGAAAAACAGGAATGCAAAGCATACAATTGAAGTTATAATGGTGTAAATGGATAGCTTTTAGAAAACATTCGTTGTACTATTAGATACAAATGCTGTACCCAGAACAAGGCTGTTTGTGAACCAGTAAACAACATGGGTCAGATTTACTAGATGGCACAAATTAATTTTGCATACACAGATCGCTACTGCCTATTCTTTCTGCGGAAATACTATGCACAAATGTCAGTTTGCTGCTTCTACTTTGCTGGCGGTGATCAAGATTGAGAAGAAGGCAAGAAAAAATATGATATAATATACTGTATTTAAACACATGCTGAAAGAAGTCCAATACCCAAACTACTTTGACTGCATCAACTGAACTGCAAAGTTCCAATAATGCACAATTTTATATATACAGTACAGTACAGTATATATATATATATATATGACAAATATTATTATTACAATCAATTATTATTACAAGGCGCCATCATTACAAAATGTATATATGGAGAAGTGAAACTCCAATGTAACACTACAAAAGATCCTGACTCAAGTCACATGGGATACAGGATAATAAATTCCTTTTTAGTAGAAATTGGGTTATATGTCCGTTTATTGAAATGTACCTCCAGATCAAGATATGAGTATGCGGAGCTAGACACCCAAATGGAGCCCTGCAGCAAGGCTAGGACAGCAGGTGGGCTCATATAAAACACAGCAGCTCTAGATCCAGGTAAGAAACAGATAACATAACCTCCATAGGCAGTGAGCCCAGATCTTGAAGGTGAATGCAGTACTCACGGATCCTAGTTTATTGAAGCAACGAATGGATTCATCCCGGCGTGCATCCCGTGAGAGGAAATCCGGAACAGAATGAAAAGAGCAACGGGGAGCACAGCGGTAAGTAAAGTGAACTGCAGGCGGTATCAAAAGTAATAAAAGTAATAAAAGTTTCATTAACACATATTGCCCGTACAAACACTGATGCGTTTCCTGCCGTAACTGGCGCTTTATCAAACAGTTGATTGTTGATAAAGCGCCAGTTACGTCAGGAAACGCATCAGAGTTTAGCCTCAGTTTTTGTACGGGCACTATGTGTTAATTAAACTTGTATTTTTTTTACTTTTGATCCAGCCTCGAGTTGTCTTTACTTACCGATGTGCTCCACATGGCTCTTTTCATTTTGCCATCATTACAAAACAATGGGGACAACAGAAATACAATAACAAATACAATATTTAAAATTAAATACCATAATCAACGTGCAATCTAGATACAGTGATCATTTTAGCAATAAAGCGATAACACTTGATGACATAATACATGTTTTGTTGTTAGGAATTGCAAATCCTAAGGAACAATATAATTCTAAAGGCAAAGCTCTCACTTTCCAATGCTGATTCATCGCCCTTTTGCTGCATTTAGTGTTATTTTATTTAATACTGGAGTTAAACAACGTCATTTTTAATCAGATTAAGACGGTATGTGCACTTTGCTGTTTTAAGTGTGTGTATAAAGCAATCTAAACAATTACCAATGACTGTGATGTGACAAATGAGCGACAATTTATATCACATTATTACTGTCAAGTATCTTACCTGGAATAATTGAAGGTCTTTTTTTAGGACGTCTCAAGTAAAGTGGTTCCAAATTCTTGATATTTCTTTGAATCCTCCCTTTAATATCAATTCCCGAGAGCAATTCTGGTGGAAGGCTACAACGCCTGAAAGCTTTGTAATCATTTTGATTTGAACACAATTTATTCTTGGTCCTGGCAAACAAACTGCTGTCATCACATGCCATGGCAGACAGCACCTCAGCAAAATCTCCGACACTAAAAAAACCTCAAAAATAGAAAAGCGGATTTCCTGCAGTGTGTTCCCTGAGCTGTGTTTTCATGCTTACCCACGCACTTGTTTGGGAAGTTTAGCAAGTAAGATAGGCGTGGGCTCAAAGCAGGTGTAGAATTACTAAACAGCTCCTCCTTGATACAGGTAATGGCACAGGGAAGGAGAGGTGCACTAAATCATTGGATTAAGCTACAGGGGCTGGCTAGAAAGATTAATCTTACATTATGTAAGTAGTATGTTCAGCCTGCACTTACAAGTAGAAAATCATTTCTGACGGCTGTTGCCTGGGGAGTCATATGTCATGTTAATTCTATTCATTTTCTCCCCCTCACCGCTCCTGTTGTGACTGTGCTTCAAGACAAAGCAGGTTTTTCAAACTGGATTCAGGTTCCTATTAAACACTAAGGGGCTTATTCGATCGGTTTAGGACATTTGGTTGTGGCCGTTTCCCCACGACCAAATAACCGCAGACTTTAAGCCGCCACTCACCTCTCTGCAGGGACACACAGACGAGGGCCGCTTTGCCCCCAAATTAAGTTCCTGAGCATAGACCTTACCCTAAAACCCTCTAATATTAACGCTACCCACTACCCTAAAAACTTAACCTCTAACCCTAAAACTTTACGATAACCGAAAAAAATCCCTAAAGTTAATCCCCTAACCTAACTGCTAAAACCTCCAAAGTAAACCCACTAACCTAGCTGCTAAAACCCCCAAAGTTAACCCCTTACCCTAAAATGTACCTTATCGTAGAAGCATCCAGCAGCAGAGGGGCCAGCAGCAGAGCGGCTGCGATGCAGGGTCCAGCAGCAGAGCGACTGCAGTGGAGGGGCCAGCAGCAGAGGGGCCAGCAGCAGAGCGGCTGCGGCAGAGGGGCCAGCAACAGAGCGGCTGCGGCCACTCTGCAGCTAAGCGCCGGCAGAGACTTGCACCAAATGTCGTATTCCGTTATTCTACAGTATATCTGCCAAAGCGGACAATTGGGCTGATTTCAGACGAAATTCCCTATTGACTTCAATGTCGGTCACTTCAGTGGATACAGAGTTAGCCCCTAAAGCGCCTATGCAGTAAGATAATATTTAACAAAATATTTTTAAATGGTGTCAACTGCAGCAGAGGGTCCAGCAGCAGAGCGGCTTCAGTGGAGGGTCCAGCAGCAGAGGGTCCAGTAGCAGAGTGGATGCGGTGGAGGGTCCAGCAGCAGAGGGTCCAGCAGCAGAGGTCCAATAGCAGAGCGGATGCAGTGGAGGGTACAGCAGCAGAGGTCCAGCAGCAGAGGTCCAATAGCAGAGCAGATGCAGTGGAGAGTCCAGTAGAAGGGCGGATGCAGTGGAGGGTCCAGCAGCCGAGCAGCTGCGGTGGAGGGTCCAGCAGCAGAGGTCCAGTAGCAGGGCGGATGCAGTGGAGGGTCCAGTAGAAGGGCGGATGCAGTGGAGGGTCCAGCAGCAGAGGGTCCAGTAGCAGAGCGGATGCAGTGGAGGGTCCAGTAGCAGGGCGGATGCAGTGGAGGGTCCAGCAGCAGAGGGTGCAGTAGCAGAGCGGATGCAGTGGAGGGTCCAGTAGAAGGGCGGATGCAGTGGAGGGTCCAGCAGCAGAGGTCCAGCAGCAGAGCGGATGCAGTGGAGGGTCCAGTAGCAGGGCGGATGCAGTGGAGGGTCCAGCAGCAGAGGGTCCAGCAGCAGAGGGTCCAGCAGCAGAGCAGCTGTAGCGGAGGGTCCAGCAGCAGAGCGGCTAAGCGCCGGCTTACGACAAATGTCGTATTCCGTTATTCTATATCCGCCAAAGCGGACAATTGGGCTGTTTTCAGACGAAATTCCCTATTGACTTCAATGTCGGTCACTTCGTTGGATATAGAGTTAGCCCCTAAAGCGCCTATGCAGTAAGATCATATTTAAAAAAAAATTTTTTTTGAAATGGTGTCAACATTTTTGTGCTAAAAACTAGCACAAACCTTCACAAAATGTGTCATTATGTGACTACAAACATACAGTTGTGGCGACCGTTATTGCACCTGTTGTGTTAACGCTGGTGCATTATTTAACCTTAGCTCTACTAAAATGGTTAAGAAGATATTTCATGCAATATAAGTTAGCAGGGGTAGTAACGCCAGATACATCCTTATAAAATTTTAATATAGTGCGTCACGTTGAATAACTGATTCATACAATTTAAATGAAAGCAGAACACTGGGCTCTATGTATCAACAGCAAAATGTTGGCACAACGTCATTATTTTGTTGCAATGCGCGGTGGGATATACTACGCCAGGCGGCAGCGAAGTATTAATCTTAGTTGCGCCATCACCTGCCTGCGATGAGATAAGGGATTTATGGAACAAGTGGGAGGAGTTAGTGAGGGATTACATTTGCATATTGGCGCACATTTATGTATTAAAAAATGTGCGGCATGCGTTATAGATTCGTGTCTGTTTTCTACGGCACCTTAAAGGCGGCGTAAGTCTTTTTTATAATGTAGCACGCGCAAAATTCCACAACAGTAGAAAATATACGTCATAAAGATGTCGCGTTTTCAGAGAGAAAAAAAGGCACATTTGTTTACGCAGCAGCATTAGCGCACCCGTACCTCTTCATACCTAGAGTCCAATGTGTATATTTTAGTCATATATAGTATTATTAAATATATTATATATTAATGTAATATTATTTATAATGGCCACATTGGAAACATCTGAAAAATATTGAAACTTCCATGCTGCGCCCCATAACATTTTTGGTTGATATTTATGAATTCTGCGCTAATACAAATAGACTTTTTAGGGTTTACATCAGGTTCAATTTGGCAGATGATTTTGATGCACATATTTTACTGTTTTGGTGTACAGATACAATTATTTTAGGACATACCATTCCCATCTACAGTATATGCTAAACACACTGAGAAAAGTAAGAGATCTCTGTGGATTAATTTTTATCCAAAAATGCCATTTGCAACGCTTAGTACATAGGCCCCCTAACCATTTAATAAGTGATAGGAGTAAGTACATTTATTTTAGTACAGGTTCGGAAGCAATCACTGCATTTTAAAGTAAGTCTGCTTTTTAATATTTGTATCCAGAACAGTGTTTGAAGATGTGGATCGCATCTAAAACTGAATGAAGTGCACTGTAGTGATATGTGGAGCAGATGGCCAAGGGAAAGCAGTGTATAAGAGATGTAGAATATTTAACATTTACCGCACAACAGTAGTGCAGGAACATTGTATTATTCTACTGCATGCAGAGTCGCCAAAAGGGGGGGGTCTGCCGGCACTGGTGTCCCGGGGCCGCTGGCTGGGGGGGGAGGGGGTGGACCGGCTGGCGCTGCAAATCTCCCTTGACCTCTGGCCAGGCCCTGCTGCCGTAGCGGCTGGCCCCCCAGTGGGGTTCAGTAAGGAGCGTTGGTGCTCCCCCGATCCCCCCCACCCAGTCAGTCACCTATCCACCCACTCAGTCAGTCAGTCAAGTGACAGTTGCCCACCCACCCAGTTACCCACCCACACAGTCAGTCAGTCACCCACCCACCCACCCAGTCAGTCAAGTCAGTCACACACCCAACCAGTCGGTCACCCACTCATCAACCCAGTAACCCACCCAAACACCCACTCAGTCAGTCAGTCACTTACTCACCCAGTCAGTCAGTCACACAGCCAGTCACCCAGCCAGCCAGTCACACACACAATTCTCATTAGGAATTAATTCAATTTTTTTCGAGTAGATTTTTTGGTTTGGCGAGTAGATTTTTGGGTGATTTGTCAAGCACTGCGTAAATATAGCCCCCAGGCCCATATTTAACCCCTCCAGGCCTTTTGTCAAATTGGATGTAGCATTGGGTATCTTTGTCTTTTGTTGAAAATATTAAAATAAACAGATTGCATTGTAATGTTTTTTTTCCCCCGTATTAACAATAACAAGAAAACAGTTAATTAAGTAAAAGGTGCATGCTTAAAAAAAAAAATCCTGGTAGGTGCGCTATGGGTTGGGGGGGGGGCCCAGCTCCTTTCATTTGTCCTGGCCCATGATTTCTGTTGGCAGCCCTGGCTGCATGTACTGTAAGCATTCAAAGTAAACTTTAGCATCAAAAGAGGCTTCATTAAATCAAAGTCCCCGACAAGGACAAAAGTGAATAAATAGTAGTGATTTGTTTAATGGATTAAGCCCATATTCACTAAGTGATAATACGTATGCCATAAGGCCCCTTGCAGCACCAGAAGCCACCTTACGGCCCAATAGAGGCTATACAGTATAATGCACATTGGCCTGCTCTGTGCTACAAAGTTTTGGTGTTTTGGTGTATCAAGATGAAAACAGAAAAATGTAAAATTAGCAATGCGCTCAGTTCCATTCTAGTTAAAAACGCAATAAATCCCTTCAAGTGAATGGAAGTTATGCATTGGTAACTGTGTACTAACACGCTACTCACCAAATTGAATATGTAGCAACAAATTGAATAGTGTTGGAGCATAGAATAAAAATATTCTTACATTTTTTTATTGTTACCATCTCTTTCTCTTCCCTAATTTCTTAGATTGCTATATTTTCCCTCTATTATATTAATCAGACCCATTCCTGCCACATGACACCTGTTCTCCATTCTCTGCACTGGTTGCCTGTAAAATGGCAAATCTGTTTCAATGCTGGCTTGTTGACATTTAAAATGCTACATAATCTTGGTCCAATCTATCTGAAGGATCTCCTGTCCCCCTATACACCTATTTGCTAACTTCGATCCACAGGTCAAGCTCTGCTGACTGTTGCTGGAATCTAATTGACATCCTTTGGGGTCCGAGCCTTTAGTTACGATGCTCCTACTCTTTGAAACTCTCTGTCTCGTACGTTCTGAGATGCTCCTGTCTCTGGAAATCTTTAAAACAAGATCAAGATCTATCTGCTTTCCCAGGCATTTGATTATTCCCACCACCAATCAGACATTTTAAGGAACATTCCATCCAAGGGTCTTTTTGTGTAATGGTTATGAAGCAAGGGTTCCTGAAGGTGAATCATGTTAATGTCAGCTCAGTGAATCCTGTGGTTACTGAGATACTTATCAGGTGCTTCCAGTTACTTCCTAGTTCTTAAATCTCCCACGGCACATGAGCCAAAAGGAAGCTGCAAGCCGCAGAGAAATGTGAACCTCTATTCTGTTTTCCCAGCAGGAGATGGTACCTGTGGCACATTCAGAGGTCTGTACCTCAGGAACTAGGAGATCCCTGGTGGTTCAGGTCCGGAAACTTCTTGATTCCCACCTACAGTATTTAAAAAAATACAAATGCAGTTGGTAGAAGTGCACATTTAATAATGAACTTTCCATTCTGGATTCTGCTACGTCCTATAATCGCATCCTATGTTTGGTGTCTATTATAGTTTTATATGTTTTTCTCTACTTTAAAACCGTGAACCCCCACCATTAGACCCTTTGGAAGAAATGCACTATACAGTATAAATAGTTTCTTATTAATATTATTATTATTAATAAACATAGCCTTCATTTCTTACATTATGTTTTCCACCATGATTACACATTTCATGTGAAACAATCCAGTATTTTTTATTTTGAAAACATTGTTATTTAAAAACTGGTTTTGTGATTGCCAATGTTATTTTTGAACAACTGTTTTACGACTCTATCCCGATCACTGCAACAATGTCAATTCTACTGTATTTTTTCCGTAAATAGGACCTAACCCAATAATTGCAGTATACTGTGTTATTTATGTGTGTATATTTTTATTTATATAGCGCCATTTATGTACATAGCTCTTTACAGCAGTAATACACGAGGCATAATGGAAACAAACGCTTCACACATAAAAGAAACAATAGGAAAAGTAGTGCCTGTCCCAAAGAGCTTAGAATCTAAGTATATTTGTACCTGCGCTTTCTACTATTATTTGCATGCTCAAATCTGCAAATCTATTAAATGTGTCTTTATTTCTGCAACACTATTTAACTATTTTGCTGCCAGAGGGACCAGAAACCCATAGTGTTACACGTCCCGCTGAGGGTTCCAATTTATAGAGGTGTTACAGGATTTAGCACCTAGTGCTTTAACACATCTGCAATGTGTCCTTTGTGGGCTGTCTTATTAATACCTTCAGATGATTACAATGCTTTTTGGACTGTTCAGCCCTCAAGGGGTTACAGCTGAGTTTCTGGATACTAGTCAGGGTAAACCTGTGTGTGTCTGTTTGGGTTGGGAATTACATTATGAACAAAGTACATCTTAATGGTTTTGCACAATGAAATGATGACAGGTCATTAATCAAAGGATAGCAATCACAAGGACACAAAGCACATGAGTAGCTCTGTGGCTGATACTTTACACCTCATACATAAACCTTGGCCCTTTGCAGACACACTTAGCAGATCACCCTCCTACTGTCTCTATATGTTCTTTCTACTTACCAATTAGATTGTAAGCTCTTTGGAGCAGCGACTCCTTTTCCTAAATGTTACATTTATGTCTGAAACACTTTTTCCTACTATGTGTTATTTGTTATTTATATGAATGTCACGTGTATTACTGCTGTAAAGCGCTATGTACATTAATGGGGCTTTATAAATAAAGACGTACATACATACATACATAAAGAACTGAAGGGGTAACGTGCAACTGAAGGGTTTTTCCATGGCAGAGATAGCAGTGACTAATTTAAAATAATGTAAATTGACCACCTCTATGCTGTTAGTACTGTAACTGCACTGAAAAGACTTATTAGAAAAGACTATTGAAAAGGTTATCAATTCTGCAAATCTATGCCTAAATTAGGAAAACACGTGCTCAGGTAATTTCTTCAAATCTTCCTGAAATTAATTCTAAAATATATGTCATTGTCAGTATGATTTGTGTTACACCTCTAGCATTCCATTCTTAGATCCTCACTTCTTGAATGCTTCATGCTTCATGCCTCACCAGCACTGGATGGTTAAATTCCTGCTAGAACACTAGCATATCTGAGACTAATCATTAGAGTATAAAGCCTTTAATAGACTAGTCTGAGCTGGAGAACTTGTTTTAATTATAGGGTTTACCTGCAGTCACTAGATTTTGCACCTTGGATTTCAAGTGCTGTTTACCAAATGATAGATGTAATTAACTGCAGTGGCACTATACTATACTCTAAACACAGCTTCACAAAAGCCAAACCAGGATATTAGTGGCAGGTTATAACAGGATGAAACGTGTTCACAGTTGCACACTTCAGTGAACAGCTTCTAGTCTAGTTCCTGTTTGAAAGCATACAAGACAAACTGGAAATATACTGAGCAATTGTTGATGCTCCTGACTATTCAGTATATATTTGGGCCCATCCCTTTGCTATGTATTGATGTGTTGAAATCACACTATCTATTGGAGAGGAGTATGCTTACTGACAATTACACCAAAAGGAAAGTTGCCATTGGGATTTAAACGACATTCCCCCACTTGCACAGACATTGTTTTTACCACTTTGCTATGTTTTTAGTATTTTTATGAAGTCTATATCCAGACTTCTAAAAATGAACAATGGACAAGACTATGTGCTTGCAAGGAATATAGGTGCATATAAAGAAGGTGCATCTTTGACCTATTTAAGTAGCAGTCCATGTTCTTGCAATTTTTTTTTAAATAGAAATGTTGGCCTGAATAGTGGGATCCCCCAGAACTGACCCATGGTCCCCCAACCTCCAGGCCCCCCTGGTTCACAATCAGTTAGCAGGTTTATCCACTGTGCAATAATTCCTTTCCAGTGGACACAAAATGACCCCAGGGTCAGGGCTCACTCCGGCAGACAATACAAAGTGGCATTTTTAACCATGAAGTCATATAGTATATATCATTTTTATTGTGTGTCGAAACCGATACAAAAAAATACACAAAAATTTAATGAACCAGCTCTATACTGTAGGTTTCCAAGTTCAGGTAGGATAAAAAATAATAATAGTATTTTGCAGGAGTGGGGTTTGCTGCTTTAAATCCCAAAATAAATGCTTACAATGTATCAAATTCGAAAGTGTCAAAAATACCCATTGAAGTGTATGGGGAGTTCCGTCTGTAAATGTAGTGGAGAGTTTGTTCTTTAATAAATCAGGGTTTTTTTTGCCCTACATAGGCTGCGATTATAGTGACAGCGACGCGACATCGCGGCAAAACAAATGCATTGCCGCATGGTGAAAGTATAACCACAAGTTTTGGTGGCCCATAAACAGTTTAGGTGGGCATGGATCTGTAGCTGTCACTTATAATGTTCCAAACGCCTTCCCTATTTCAGTCAGGGACTGGCAGTTCCCAGTACTCGGGATAGTCGTACAGTTCTAGGAAGGGTATTTTCTGGCAGTACAACGATAGCTAGTGGAATTGGGGCTTCAGTTGCCACTTCAGGCAATATTTGTGAGAGCAGTCACTCGGTGTAAAAGTGTTTCAAGAAATAGAAGGGAGGATTTAGAAAGGGAGCCGCTAGAGAGGCTGCAGCGAAGGGCAAGGATGCTGGTAAATGTTGCTGAAATGGCACCCTGGCTCAGCCGTTACCCCAATAGGGTGCCAGTGGAGATGTTGGGGAAGGAAAGGTTTCAGTGGCTTTTGGTTCTCCTTTTTAGGAAGTTGAAGTGTCTCTGTGCAGTCGGAACCTTAGTTTATTGGATGCTCACAGGGAGGTGGCAAGAATGAAGTTTACTATGTAGTTGGAAGTGTAGGTGTGGAGAATGGCAGATCCTTTAAACCATAACCCCCCTGCCCAAGTTAAGAATATCTCCTCCTGTGGTGGTTCCCAAGAAGGACCCAGGCTCGTTTTGGATCATCATCACCTGTAATTTCCAGAGAGCTTGTCTGTTAACGACAGGATTGATAGGGACTTCTGCAAGGTATTCGTGGGGTTGATTTGGGGTGCCCTTGGTGAAGAATAAGAGAATCTGGCTGTGTGCCACAGCTTCGTCTGAATCGAGATCATTACAGAAGAAATGCCAAACCGTCTTCCTCCCAGGACGTTGGCGGAGCTGATCGACCTACAGTAGTGCGAATGTTTGCGGGTCTGAAGAAAGCCACACTGAGGCAAACCCAGTCATTGATTGGACACTTGAACTTTGTGACCTGAATCCTCCCAATGGGATGGGTTTTCTATAGGTGCTTTGCATTAGCAAAGGCTGGTGTTAAATCACTGCATCATTTAATTAGGATTTCAAAGGTTTAAAATGTGATAGTCTTTTTGGGCCATTACAATGGCTGGACTTTAGCAGTGCAAAGGGCATTGTAGAGTCAAATGATTAAGCTGTTTATGAAAACGTCAGGACTCGGGAGCGGTAGGGTTAGATACATATATTTTCATGGCCACTGGTGTGTGGAAAGTTGGACCTCTGATTGGGGGGCAACGCGGGCTCCTGGCAAGATTACGTTTTTGGAGTTGTTTCCCTTAACAGTGGCAGTTGATCTCTGGGGTGCAAAGCTGCCAAATAGGGAAGTACTTTCAAGAACCGACAACATGGGGTTGGTTGCAACAGATGCATATCGGCATCTAACCTGGTTAAAGTGAGGCTACTGAGGGCAGTGCCGGATGAAGGGGCCGGGCACTTGCCAGCGGCACCGACCGAAAGGGACGCCAAAACAACAGAAGCCAGCATGCTCTCAGACCATCATGAGGTGCCCCGCTTCACAATAGTGTCAGCGGTGCGTTATACTATCAGTACTGCGTGCCGCGCCAGCACGTCTATGCAGTGGAACTCCTCAGATATGGGAGAGAGCATGACGTGCGCATACACACACACACAGAACACTCAGCTTGGCTGCCCTCTGCCAGTACACATTTTAAATTTACAGCGGTGGGTGGGATATGTAATGTAATGTGTCTTGGCTGCTGGTGGCCAAGCTGAGTGTCCTGTGTGTGCATGTCCAAGAGGTTGAGGATAATGCAGCTCAGAAAGGAAATGGAGATGGAGGAGCGTACCTTCAGGAACCCAAACCCGGTCTACCGCCACCACCATTTGTGAGCATGCACACACCCAGGACACTCAGTTTGGCAGACAGCAGCAAGAACACAGTTTTAATTTCCTGCACAGGAAATGTAAAAACACATGCACTTACTCACACAAAAACAAACATTGGCTGCTACAACTGCATGAGGTGCCCTGCGACTGAGGAGATGGAGGACATTTAAAGAAGGCGGTAAGGTGACCTGTGGCGCTGAGTAGGAGCGCCAAATGTTATGTCTGCCTGGGGCGCAATAAAGTCTCGGTCCGGCACTGGCTCAGGGTCATGGTTCTTAAGTGTTTAGATTGTAACATATGGCTAAGAGCTAAACATGTCTTGGGTGTAGAGAACAAGATAGAAGATGCTCTCTTGTTTCCAGTTTGCGGCTTTTCGAGAGAAGGTACAGGAGGTATACATGGTGTGGGAACCCTGCCAGCAGAAACTTTGCAAGTTGGCAACAGTGGTAGAACTGTTTAAGGAATCACTGGCTACGGGATGTGGTCGGCATAGGAAAGGGCCTTGGGAGAATGGAGTTTTTTTGGGGGGGAACCTGAGGATGGTGGAAATGGGAGCAGGGGCAAAGGGACTTCTCGGAACTGACTGATTATATTTGTGATGAGCAAAAGGGAGACAGTATGTTTGGTGGTTTCAGTGGAAAGGTTTATGGCAGGAGTGTCTCTATTGTTGGTGGTGTGTGTTGAAGGTTATTACCAAGGATTTTATGGTCCGGAGATTGGTGGCAGGTTGGAGGAAGCAAGGTCTACACGAGAGGGTCTCAATTTCAGCAGCAATGCTACAAAGCATGGTGGGGTTGGTTTGGGGCATCTGTTTATCACCTTATGTCCCAAAGCTATTTATTATGGTTTTCTGGCTGGCCTTTTGGATGTGTTACTGTCAGGGGTGTCCCTGGTGGGCCTTGAAACATTTACCCTTCCAGTCTGGATTTCTCCCGGTCTGCCACTGGGACTGCTGTTTCACTGCTGCTGTTATCTGTAGAGAACTTTCTAAAGGTGGCGTATTGCCTTGTCATCCACACCTGTTTGCTAGCCTCAGTCATGCCTTTTATAGACCTCCCTTTCCATGTTCCTGTTGCCTGTTCATTGTGGTTCCCGCAGTAGGAAAGATTGCTGCCTCATTGTGATGTTTACTCTTGCTGTGTATTGGACCCTATTCAGACCTTACTATGGCAATTCTCTGTTGTCCTGACCTATGTCTGTTTCCTGACAATCGTTACCTGCTTGCCAACTGCCTATGACCATTGCTACCTGCCTTCCACCTGCCTCTAACCACTGCTTGTCCACTGACCATCGCTACCTGTCTGCTAGACTGTCTCAATTACTGGAATCCCCGTAGTCGCACTCCATGACAGTTACACAGTAGTAAGCTAGTGTGCACATCTAAAAGGGAGTGGGAGGTATAATGAGTGAGGATGTGATTCTGGAGGCAGAGTGGCTGCCTTTCCTGATTATGAGGTCGAAGATGGACCATGCTGAACTGGCGAAGTGTGCTTTCTTAGGGAGACTGTGGGCGGAGTGATTTGTCCTGTAAAACATGGCATGATGTACCATTCCTGGTACTCTCCCCTGTACCGTTTCCAGTACCATAGAGTGCTGAGGTGGGTTCGAGTGGCCTTATGGCTAGGTCACACTTTTCATATTGGGGCTGCATTGGAAGCTGCTACAGTAGGTTAGATCTGGGTGAAGAGGTCATAAAGAAGCTGGGCAAATGGTTTTCAGGTGTCTTTAAAGGTTATGTCAGGCCATGTGTTGAATGCTGATGGGGTTATTAATGTTGCTTTGTTGTTTGAGTGAGATGGCACATAGGGTGGTGTGGAGATGGACTAGGAGTTGCAAGGTGGTGGATAGGACAAGAAGCTGTGAACAAGGCAGCATTTGTAGAGGTAGTGGACAGTATACTGTAGCTACTAAATATGAAGATCTGGAGAGTGCCCCTACCGTTTGTTCCGCTTTCAGAGTGATATTTTCAATTTCGCATGCCAGGTGCGCTGGAAACAGCAGTTGGGCTCACAAGGCCAGTTTAAGGTCTGTTAAATGACCTTGGTGGTGGTGGGAGAAGTGTGGCTCCGGGCAGGGAGTCAGTATTTGCTCCATTAGTGGAGGTGTGTTGGACCTCTTAGTTGTGGGTAATGGGAGAAGGCAGAGTCATGCCTTTTTATTGGTAATCATATATATTTTTTATGTGCATTATATTTGATGAATAGGAATGTATATTTATACAATTTGTAGCAATATATATATATATATATATATATATATATATATATATATATATTTATGTGCACATTTACAATACGTCCCTACTGCATGTCACAATTAACTGACATTAACATGTGATGTGGGTTCACCTGCTTCAAGGGCAGGAACAGTAAGTCACCTATTCTCCTGTGCATTACTCCAAGAATGTACAGTATGAAAAATATTTGGACAGCGACATGTTTAACAGTTCTAAGAAACTTGAAGCATGTTGTTCATTTGTGGTAAGCATGCATCAAATTGTGTCATCCATGGTCCAGCCCTTTTAAGATTGGACCATATGCATTCATTTTGTTGCAAATGTTTACTTTTACATTACCAAACCACTAGATTTTTTTGTATGGCACAAAGAATGTTTAAAGTAGACATACACTAAAGGCATTTATACCTGCAATGGAACACTGATAAATGACAGGAAAAGCACATTCTCTGTTGTCCTGACCTATGTCTGTTTCCTGACAATCGTTACCTGCTTGCCAACTGCCTATGACCATTGCTACCTGCCTTCCACCTGCCTCTAACCACTGCTTGTGCACTGACCATCGCTACCTGTCTGCTAGACTGTCTCAATTACTGGAATCCTCGTAGTCGCACTCCATGACAGTTACACAGTAGTAAGTTAGTGTGCACATCTAAAAGGGAGTGGGAGGTATAATGAGTGAGGATGTGATTCTGGAGGCAGAGTGGCTGCCTTTCCTGATTATGAGGTCGAAGATGGACCATGCTGAACTGGCGAAGTGTGCTTTCTTAGGGAGACTGTGGGCGGAGTGATTTGTCCTGTAAAACATGGCATGATGTACCATTCCTGGTACTCTCCCCTATACCGTTTCCAGTACCATAGAGTGCTGAGGTGGGTTCGAGTGGCCTTATGGCTAGGTCACACTTTTCATATTGGGGCTGCATTGGAAGCTGCTACAGTAGGTTGGATCTGGGTGAAGAGGTCATAAAGAAGCTGGGAAAATGGTTTTCAGGTGTCTTTAAAGGTTATGTCAGGCCATGTGTTGAATGCTGATGGGGTTATTAATGTTGCTTTGTTGTTTGAGTGAGATGGCACATAGGGTGGTGTGGAGATGGACTAGGAGTTGCAAGGTGGTGGATAGGTCAAGAAGCTGTGAACAAGGCAGCATTTGTAGAGGTAGTGGACGGTATACTGTAGCTACTAAATATGAAGATCTGGAGAGTGCCCCTACCGTTTGTTCCGCTTTCAGAGTGATATTTTCAATTTCGCATGCCAGGTGCGCTGGAAACAGCAGTTGGGCTCACAAGGCCAGTTTAAGGTCTGTTAAATAACCTTGGTGGTGGTGGGAGAAGTGTGGCTCCGGGCAGGGAGTCAGTATTTGCTCCATTAGTGGAGGTGTGTTGGACCTCTTAGTTGTGGGTAATGGGAGAAGGCAGAGTCATGCCTTTTTATTGGTAATCATATATATTTTTTATGTGCATTATATTTGATGAATAGGAATGTATATTTATACAATTTGTAGCAATATATATATATATATATATATATATATATATATATATATATATATATATATATATATATATATTTATGTGCACAGTTACAATACGTCCCTACTGCATGTCACAATTAACTGACATTAACATGTGATGTGGGTTCACCTGCTTCAAGGGCAGGAACAGTAAGTCACCTATTCTCCTGTGCATTACTCCAAGAATGTACAGTATGAAAAATATTTGGACAGCGACATGTTTAACAGTTCTAAGAAACTTGAAGCATGTTGTTCATTTGTGGTAAGCATGCATCAAATTGTGTCATCCATGGTCCAGCCCTTTTAAGATTGGACCATATGCATTCATTTTGTTGCAAATGTTTACTTTTACATTACCAAACCACTAGATTTTTTTGTATGGCACAAAGAATGTTTAAAGTAGACATACACTAAAGGCATTTATACCTGCAATGGAACACTGATAAATGACAGGAAAAGCACATTTTTACAGTACTAATGGTATGCTTAGACTTATCACAACCAATTTTGGTGAATCTGTCAAAATAAGCTTTTATAGGGCACTCATTTTAACCCTCACTACCTTGCATTTCAAAAGTTCACTATTTCATATGCACTGAAACTACAGTAGGTTAAAGCTTTTCCCTGACTGAAGATATGCCACTCACTATAAACCTGGGTTATCTGCAGAATAGCTGCTTTATGCCTCACATGTCTAAGACTTCGCTGATATAATAATTAAAAAGATAATCTCGCTCTCTTCTTTTACACAGGATGTATGTATGTCTTTATTTATATAGCACTCTTCATGTACATATTGCTTCACAGCAGTAATACACGTGATAAATCATATAAATACCAAATAATACAAATAACACATAATGGGAAGAAGTGCTTCAGACATGAAAGTAACATTTAGGAAGAGCTTAAAATCTAATTAGTAAGTAGGAGCAACGTACAGAGACAGTAGGAATGTGTTCTGGTAAGTGCGTCTGCAAGGGGCCAAGGTTTATGTAAGAGGTTTATAGTATTAGCCATGGAGCTACTCATATGCTTCGTTAAGGAGCTGTGTTTTAAGATGGGTGTTAAAGGTGGATAGAGAAGGTGCTAGTCAGATATTGATTGGAAGGACATTCCAAAGGTGTGGGGCAGTCAGTGAGAGGTTTAAGGCAGGAGGAGAGGGTTTAGACACGAGTAGAGAGAAGACATCCCTGAGCAGAACACAAGAGTCGGGATGGTGTATAGCAAGAAATTAGGGCTGAGATGTACTGTAAGAAGGGGCAGAAGAGTGTAAAGCTTTAAAAGTGAGGAGAATTGAGTGTGTGATATGGGATTTGATAGGAAGCCAGAAGAGGGATTTCAGCACGGGAGACGTTGAGACAGATTAAGGAAAGGGTAGAGTGATTCTGGCAGCAGCGTTAAGGATAGATTATAGGGGAGATAGGTAAGAGGCAGGAAGGCCGGACAGCAGGAGGTTACAGTAGTAAAGACGGGAGAGAATGAGGACCTGTGTCAGAGTTTTAGCAGTCGAGCAACAGAGGAAAGGGTGTATCTTTGTAATATTACGGAGGAAAAAACTACAGGATTTAGCTACCTTTTGAATGTGAGAGGAGAATGTGAGAAAGGAGTATAGTGTGACCCCCTAGGCAGCGTGCTTGTGCTACTGGGTGAATGATAGTACTTCCAACAGTAATGTGGAAGGAGGTAGTAGGGCCAGGTTTGGGAGGAAGTATGAGGAGCTACATTTATGAATAGGATGGGATTCAAATGTATGAATGTTTACCTACTTTCATTGCTTTGAATCATACCCTTGAGGAATATTTAAATATAGATATGTAGTACAACCACGACACAAAAAAAGGTACCATAAATTATTATTTCAAAATGTGGCTAATCTAGTTACAGTAAATTGTGCAGCTTCCCAGAAACAGCACATTTCCATGTAATCCAGTTATCCTGATGTATGTCAGGCACAAATCATATATTGAATAATTGCATTTATTGTTCTTTACTGTCAGAAGGGACATGTGCAGCAAACAAACATTAGTAATATTCATATTATTTTCTTATATGGTGCAATTTATGCAGCCCACCGACCTTACAATCGTCTGTATGTATGTTACAGGGAGATTGTGCCTTAACCAGGATTATAAAGGGTTGGGATTAAATTAGTAATACACGTGACAATCATATAAATAACAAATAATACAAATAACAGATCATGGGAATAAGTGCTTCAGACATAAAGTAACATTTCGGAAGAGGAGTCCCTGCTCCGAAGAGCTTACAATCTATTCTTATGACATGATTGATCTCTCCCAAATAGTGGTTCGATGTCTGGATTTTTAGTACCCAAATGGTTCAAGGATATGTTTATAAATAAAGTGTGCACATTATACTTTTAATCACCTTCCCTTTTATAGTTCCATATGCTAGATATTTGAAAATGTTCTTTACCATCAGTTTCAACAATCGTGCCAGATTACAATAAATTCATATTTTTTTTTTAATATATAAGTATAAAATCCTTTGCAGCATCTTGTGGACAAATACTTAACTGCCATATTCTGCTATTGTTAGATGGATGACAGGTCGGTGGGTGGTTGACTGACTCTTGGGTAGGGGACTGATTCTTGGGTGGGTGACTGACTCTTGGGTGACTGACTGACTGACTGATACTAGGGTGGGTGACTGACTGACACTTGGATGGGTGGGTGAGTGACTGACACATGGGTGGGTGCGTGGCACTTGGTGAGTGACTGATGGGTAGGTGGGTGAGTGACTGACACTTGTGTGGGTGACACTTGGGTGGGTGACCGACTGACTGACACTTTGACACTTGGGTGAGTGACTGACACTTGGGTGGGTGGGTGACACTTGGGTGGGTGGGTGACTGACACTTAGGTGGGTTACTATGACTGACATTCACACACACACACACACACACACACACACACGGGGGGCATCAGAGCAAAGGGGGTGCCAACGGAGCAAGGGGGGTGCCAACGGAGCAAGGGGGGGCAATCGGAGCAAGGGGGGCAATAGGAGCGGGGGGAAATGAGAGCGGGGGGAATCGAAGCTAGTGGGGGGCATGGGAGGTAAGGGGTGGGCATGGGGCAGTACTTACCTCACTTGCTCCATGCAGGATCCAAAAGAAAACGCGGGCTTCACTTTGCAAGCTCATATACTGTAGAGCTTGAGTGCGCGCCAAAAAAAAAATCCTGGCAGCGTGCCAACATGAGTCAAACCAATCAGCTAGAGGGATTTTTATTTATTTATTTAAATTTGGAGAGAAAACATGCGCTGCTTGGCGGATCGCCAGTGCGCAAAATCCTGTCGCCCCGTGGTGACCGGATTTGTCGAGGGGCACGGCCGCACAGGGGGGCCCCCTGACTCACAGGGCCTGGGACAGCAACCCTGGCAGACCCCCCCTGTTGGTGGCCCTGAGAAGGACAATCACGGGTATAATGCATGAGAAGGACAATCCCTGGTATACTGCCTGAGAAGGACAATAACGGATATACTGGGTGAGAAGGATAATCACTGTTATACAGCATGAGAACAACCACAGGTATACTGTATGACAAGGACAGTCACTGGTATACTGCATGAGAAGGACAATCACTGATATACTACATGAGAAGGACAATCACTGATATACTGCATGAGAAGGAAAATCACTGGTATACTGCATGAGAGGACAATCACTGGTATACTGCATGTGTAGGACAATCACTGGTATACTGCATGTGTAGGACAATCACTGGTATACTGCATGAGAAGGACAATCACTGATATACTGCATGAGAAGGACAATTACTGGTATACTGCATGATAAGGACAATCACTGATATACTGCATGAGAAGGACAATCACTGGTATACTGCATGAGAAGGAAAATCACTGGTATACTGCATGAGAGGACAATCACTGGTATACTGCATGTGTAGGACAATCACTGGTATACTGCATGAGGACAATCACTGGTATACTGCATGAGGACAATCACTGATATACTGCATGAGAAGGACAATTACTGGTATACTGCATGATAAGGACAATCACTGATATACTGCATGAGAGAACAATCAATGGTATACTGCATGAGAGGACAATCACTGGTATACTGCATGAGAAGGACAGTAACTGGCATACTGCATGAGGACAATCACTGATATACTGCATGAGAAGGACAATTACTGGTATACTGCATGATAAGGACAATCACTGATATACTACATGAGAGAACAATCAATGGTATACTGCATGAGAGGACAATCACTGGTATACTGCATGAGAAGGACAGTAACTGGCATACTGCATGAGGACAATCACTGATATACTGCATGAGAAGGACAATTACTGGTATACTGCATGATAAGGACAATCACTGGTATACTGCATGAGAAGGACAATCACTGGTATACTGCATGAGAAGGACAATCACTAGTATACTGCATAAGAAGAGCAATCACTGGTATACTGCATGAGGGGACAGTTACTGGTATACTGCATGAGAGGACATTTACTGGTATACTGCATGAAAGGACATTCACTGGAATACTGCATGAGAAGGACAATTACTGGTACAGTATACTGCATGAGAATAAATCACTGGTAGACTGCAGGAGGACAATCACTGGTATACTGCATGAGAAGGACAATCACTGGAATAATGCATGAGGGTATCATCACTGGTATACTGCATGAGGTGGACATCACTGGTAAACTGCATGGGAGGACAGTCACTGGAATAATGCATGAGAGGACAATCACTAGTATACTGCATAAGAAGAGCAATCACTGGTATACTGCATGAGAGGACAATCACTGGTATACTGCATGAGAAGAACAATCACTGGTATACTGCATGGGAGGACAGTCACTGACATTCTGCATGAGAAGGATAATCACTGGTAAACTGCATGGGAGGACAATCACTGGTACACTGCATGGGAGGACAACACTGGTATACTGCCTGAGAAGGACAATCACTGGTATACTGCATGAGAAGGACAATCACTGGTATACTGCCTGAGAAGGACAATCACTGGTATACTGCATGAGAAGGACAATCACTGGTATACTGCATGAGAAGGACAATCACTGGTATACTGCATGAGAAGGACAATCACTGGTATACTGCATGAGAAGGACATTCACTGGTATACTGCATGAGAAGGACAATCCCTGGTATACTGCATGAGAAGGACAATCACTGGTATACTGCATGAGAAGGACAATCACTGGTATACTGCATGAGAGGACAATCACTGGTATACTGCATGAGAAGGACAATCACTGGTATACTGCATGAGAAGGACAATCACTGGTATACTGCATGAGAAGGACAATCACTGGTATACTGCATGAGAAGGACAATCACTGGTATACTGCATGAGAGAGCTTCCTGAAGTGAACTTTAAGAAGTTCTGGGACAATCACTAAAGTCCTTAGGACTACTGCCACTCTGTTCCAGTTATCCAATGAGCTGTATGAAGTATAAAACTATGAATTACCTGTGAAAAGAAGACACAGTATCAAAGGATTTTTAATAATACTGGAAAACGATGATGATAAATGCTAATGATATATTTTGTATTAGGAGAGGTGGTAGTAACCATGACCAAATGTATCACTGACAACAGACATTAAGCTGGTGTCTCTCCCTATACAGTCTGACCATAAGAACAAGGCTAAAGCCTGATATTGCTGTGATTGGCACTAAAGTATATATAACTATTTCCCAGATCACTTAACTGAACCTCAAATGAAACATTTGGTATTTGTGCTTTATAGCAATCCATTCATATTTTCTATTGACGTATGAGAACATAATTTTCTAGGGTGGCAAAATGTGGGGGGCGGCAGTCGCCTAGTTTGCCTAGTGCAGTGTTTGTTAACCGGCCGGTGATTTCCCCGAGCAGGCCTGTTATTTGGGGGCTGGGCAGTTTCCTCCATCCTGATCGGCTGTTGCTGGTGTCGCAGATCGGGCCCCCTAAGGTGTTCTGTGGTCTGGCTACATGACTTAGTGTGGTGCATACCTGCTGGCAAAAGGAGGGCCTGAGTCTCCTGCGGTGTCATGGGGGAACAACAGGACAGGTTACTGGGGTGGATGCCTTCGTTCTTCTTCAATGGTGCAGCGCCTCCATCTGTAGTAAGCCCCAGGAATATGGGGTGGAATCCCTACCACAGAAATCCCCCTCCCAGGGATGAGAGATTCCAGTTTCACACAATGATCCTTTTAACAGGAGACTCCTTTATTCAGTCTCCAGCAGCAGCAGACAGGTACAGTTGATATACAATGTCCACAAGCTGTTCTCCTTTGGGATGGTCCCTGCCTCCACTCTGGACTCAGGGCCGTCCAGAGTGGGGCTAGCTCTTCCCTTATTCCTATGCAGGGTAACAAGTATTTGGTCCACCTCACTACCTTCTATCAGCTCTACTCATAGGCTGCTTACTTAACTAACTCACTCACTAGTCACAGTCTTGACTAACTAAATAGGAAGTGCACTGCTCTTTATGATATCAGCAGGCACCGCCCCTGTGTCTCTTGATTGGACACAGGGTCAGGTGACCTACCTCCACCATTCAGGGCAAGTGCTTGAAGTGGGGAAAACCCATGATAACTCCTGGCAACCTGCCCTTAACAGGGATTATGCCAGGAGGAGGAAAGAAATATAGCCCCTAATCTTACCAGGGCTACACTGGGTAATGACAAGGAGAGAGGGGGAGAGAAAATGACAGGGAGAGAGGGGGGAGAAAATGACAGGGAGAGAGGGGGGGAGAGAATGACAGGGAGAGACTGGGAGAGAGAATGAGGAAAGAGGGGGGGAGATTGAGGGGGGAAGGGGAGAGTGGGGGAGGAGACTGAATGTGCAAGAGAGGAGAGAATGAGGTGGGGAGGGGGAGAATGGAGGTAGAGAGAGAATGAGGGAGTCCAGAAAATTGAGATAAAAAGTTGTTGAATATATACCTTGTGGCTCTTTGCAATAGATATGTAACACTTGATAATTGTTCTAAATAGGGATACAAGTGATCTGTATATAAATTGTATTTATTATTGGGTACCTACAAAGTGGGAGAACCGGTAGACAATAGCAGCTTTGATTTGTAAGTACTCCCATATTGTATCGCTCAAATAAATTGTGAATAGTATGACTTACAGTACATGTTTTTTGACAAAATAATAGACTTAAACAAACAGTTCAGTATAGACTCATTATTTGTAATGTGAAAAATCCGTCTTCCTAATTTGAAGAATTGTCTTTATATATGGGAGATAATTGGAAACGTTTTGATGCACAGCTATTTGTTTTTGGGAAAGTACCAATATTTAAGTTTCTCATCATATGTTCTTATCTGAGCAGGTTACTCATAGGACAGTATCCTAAGAGAAATTTATAGTGGCGAAACAATGAAATGGTCAAGAAATATAATAGCCACCTGAAGAGGGAAACTATGTGGTCTTGTTGGCCAAAACGAAATAAATAAACTCACGTGGCTTCTATTCATTGTCTTCTTAAGAAAAGTATTAATTGCATTCTTGAGCTATAGGCTTGAAGTCCTGCTTCAAATAATGAATATTATATTCTGTTGTTGATATTTAAAATGGCGTCAACTGTTTTGTCAAATGATAAAAAGCTTCACCTATACCCTTTATTTGCACAGTGATTAGCTTCACGTTTACATCTTCCAGTAAACACTTGTACTTTTTTATTTAATTACACCAAAGTAAGGCACCTAATTTCTAGTTTGCAGCCCATACCGAGACTTCTGGTTTCAATGAAAAGTATGTTTCTGGTAGTGTATTATTATGCACTCCAATTCCGGTGACCAAATCAGTTAAACGAGAGTAGTTCAAGTAAGCCAAATGCTGCCTGAGGACAACATATTTTGAACAGTAGTGGTTGGTTGTGGATGGACAGAGGTGCTCAGTGCATGCGTTCTTCTTCTCACCACCCATTGCAATAAAAATGTGGGGTAGCGAGTACTTGTGGGCTCAGAGTGGTATGAATAGTACGGGAAGCAGTCAGACTAATGAGAAGTGGTGAAAATAAGCATTTCTATGTGTGTATAAATATATTCATTTAATATTTTCTGGAGGCAGTCGTTTGACCACACAACTTTTTTTTAGAAGGCTAATGCAATTCCAAGGTACACAAATGGGAGAGAGGCACACAGTTTGTTTTGGCAGATTTCTGGAATCAGGAATTCGAGTCTGAGGGAAATCACTGCAAGCCCTACACTTTGTCCACTGTGCTAAATTCTCACTCACACTTTTGTACGACTTGATTTGGCAAATGTGTCAAAATCAACAGAGTTGTCCGAATTTTATGGGTTATTTTCATAGAGTACTAACCCTTTTTTTCCTTGAATATGTGCTTTATCTTTGGTTGCAAGCGTGAATAATTATGCCTAAATATCTTAGATATCAGTTCTTTCCAAATAAATAAGGCCACCCCAACAATGTTTCCATAGTACTATTGGTGAACAGGACTTAATGTGATGTCTGAGTAAAGGGTAGTATTGAAATAATGACCATCATGCAACCAGTGTTGTTATATCTGTGTTATGTGAGAATATAATGTGGTAAATTCGGGCTTGAAAAAACTGGGATACAATAATATGGGTCGGAACCCTCTCTGCGGGGATGACTTCACTTATTCCAGCATAAAGAAGAAATCCTCAGCACATGTGTAGAGAGTGAAATAAAAAATATAAAAAGAACATAGTGTAAAACCATTTACTAATACGAAGTAAAAAAAACTCATACTGTCCATTCAACTCACAAGTGTAGGTGAGTAAAAAGCCTTTAGGGTGTATAAAGGTCGCCCCAAAGAATTGTTTAAGTATGGGTGTGCCGGCGTTCCCCTGTGCTCCACTCTGTGCTACTGCAATCACCTTTGATTGCTCCCCGATCGTCACTTGTACAGTCGTCTGTCGGTATAGAAGGACTCATCTGTGCTTCCTGAATACAACTCTCTAATCGCCCTACGCGTTTCACTGCTGGAAATGCAGTTTCTTCAGGTAAAAAAGTACTTTATAAAGGAACCATATGTGCATTTGCTTTGTTTCTACTAACAAACCTAATGGAAACCTAAACAAAAGAAAACCATGTTCACCCCATACCTAGCAACCTTAAGTGTATCTGTTTCAATTAGGTTGGCAAACTATTAAGTGTACAGAGTGGATTGCACCTGTATGCGAGAGGTTATGTTTATATATTTTTCCTCTCCTCAAGCATACTTTGTCCATTGTTTAGACATTTCCTAGGACTGTCCTACATTTCCTCTGTAGACTAGTACAAACTTTTTCCTTTAAAAGGTTCCTTCTGTGGATTGCCATATCCAGTAAATCTTAAAAGCAATCCATTAGAGAAAAAGCTGCAATAAAAAAAAACCTGCACGGTATCATTTTCTACAAGAAACAGTGAGAAGATACAGAGATGTCTGCAGCATGGAGCTGTTACAGTACCTTGCAAGGGCACCACACCACAGTATACACTGTTTCCACTGGATAGTGTAAATGTTCTTTCTCAGGGACGCAGATGTAGCATAATAAGAGAATTATGGCCCAATTTTGTATCTGCCAAAGAAGTCATTCGGTCAAAAATCCCCGTAGAAATCAACAAAATAATGGTTGAAAGATCATACAATAGAAATGGGGAGCTTATAAAAAGGAGGAGATGGCACAAGCAACAGAAAATGGCGAAAGTAATAGAGAAAAAGTTAAGAGGAGAGTAAACAAGTTTATTTTATACCGCAATGTAAATTAATATAGAATTAAGTGGCTATTTTAAGGGAGTGTTTTTCAGTCCCTTAAATTGCAGCAGAGACATAATTGATATACTTTGCGGGGGATTTTGTATTACTACCTTATACGATATATGTCATGTAAATTAATTCAAATGAACATTATTAATTATAATTTATTTTAATGTAAGATATATAGAATAAAGGTACGTTAATTTTAAAGTACTGTTTTTCAACCCTTTAATGGATAGTTGAGGCATACATGATGTCTGAATTAACTTGGGGGTGGTTTTTTTATAATTTACTTTGTAACATTTTTTATGTTGTTATTTTGGCACATAAATTGGCTTTTCCAGTATGTATTAAAATCTATAATTGTATTTGTCTGTGTAGTGGTGTTCCCCTGGCCCCCCCCCCTGTTGTACCTCTGTTGCGGGTGCTATAGTGACGAGCGGCAGACCCGCTGGCAATTCAGAAGGGTGGGGGCAGAGCAGGGAGCGCTCCAGTGCTTCGGAGGCTCCGCGGCGGCCCGGAAAGCATAGGGCGCCACCATGTTTGATCGTTGCGCATGCGCAGTGCAGATGTGAGGCAAGGAGCCCCTGGTAGGTCGCGCATGCGCAGTGTAAGCGCTCGAACGGCTGGCCAATAGAGAGGAGGCTCTGAGGTGGGACTACAATTCCCATGAGCCTCAGCAGAGCCACATGACACCAGGGAATGAATAGGAGTGAAGGGATTGTTGGCAGGCAGGAAAGGGAAGCGTGGGGGAGAGACCACACTAGAAGAGGGTCCTGGAGGAGCAAGGGGAGAGGAGGTGTGTGTTGCAGGGGGTCAGTGACCCACTGCATAGGCCAGAGATTCCCCTTAGGCCCTAGTGCAGACCTTGAGTCACCACCAGCTTGTGGTACTGCGGGAACAGCCATAGATATGACAGCATACCCTTTACTGTAGTAGCAGACAGGGACACAGTATTCTTCCTGCGCTGCTGTGCTGTCAGTGGTTTAGGATCAAGCTGCTGGAGTCAAGCAACTTCTCGTGAGAGACTACGCTGGATCGGCGGATCCTTTGCGAAGTACTGTTACTGGCTGCTGGAGCGGTCGGAAGGTATTATAATAAGTGCACCAACACCGGTACCTGCAGGCGCTGATCCCGCCTTGGGGAGGGTTCTTTGGGGACACTGAGGGTTAAGTGACCAAGGGACTGGTCCAGTACATTGGACACGGTGTGGGCGCACACGGTGGTGGGTAAAGGACATTATTCCAAGGTGGAGTGGCAAGGCCACTGATATCTAATTATTGCATTGCTATATACATGTATGCCCTGTGGTTATACGGGTGATATGTGTATGTTCATGCTCTGCATTCAATTAATAGTAAAAGGTTACAATGTTGTGGATTATTATCATTATTCTTGTCCAGGGGAATCTTACTTATTGGGAATCCTGGAGCAAGTGGAGGCGCTGCCAAGTACATATTGTTATCCCAGGCTCCCAGTTAGCGGAGGCCCAGATCTCGCTGTGCCAGCCAGCACGTATATACAGCATTAGTAGTCTCTCTATATCAGCAGGAAAGAGGGCTACATCTGTAGAAGGTGGAAGAAGGGAAGAGTACTGTACATTTTATAAATGTGACTTTTCAGTCATATGTGGTTATTAGATGGCATGCTATGGGTTATATCAGTTACAAGTGTTTTCCCTGACATAAATTCACTGGTACTTCCTCTAGTCTGGGAAAGCAAAGACAGAAAAACAATCTGAATAGCATCTGTCCAATATTTGAAACATTATTGTATTGCATTATGGTTTACAATATTTTCTTTATACGGTGTACAAGAACGCAGATTGGACAGCAGACATTGGGTAGAATACTGACAGCTAATTTGATATCATTATATCAGTTCTAGCCAGCTGCTCTGTGAGATGTCACACCCTGATCTAGCAGTAACTGCAATTGACTGGAATAGCAGTTACCGCTGGATCCATGTGCAATACCCCATAATGCGACCTGATGAATCCCAGCCACTCTCTTGGGGTATCTCAGGGCTCTGTTTTTCTAACGTGAAATATCTTCTAAGGGAACTAACACGCTGATTTGTTTTTTTATCATCAACTTTAGGCAGCTCAAATCAGCCTTTGTTCTCCTAACTTCTTACAATCCTTCCAGTCTCATGTCACTAACTGTCTATCCATTATCCCCTCTTGGGTATCCACAGGTAACTCAAACGAAATATATCCATAAAAGAACTTCCCATGCACCAATTCCATCCCTGTGCAGATTAGCATTAACAACACCACTATCCTCCCAGTGGCACAGTGGAACCCCATTAGCCTATAGATACAGTATAACTCTTCACCATGCCTGCTGCTTCCAACCACACACATGCACACACTGACCAACATTTTAATTCACTCCCATCAGGCTCGTCTTCCTCTCCTTTGGTTGTCTGCTCTCCAGTCAACTTGATATTCTGCTGCAGGTCTCATTTACCTCACATATCGCTCATCCTTTTACTTCCTAAAGAAATTGATGGAAGATAATAACCACATCGCCTCTAGAGATGTGCCAACTTCCTAAAGTTCGCTTCCCTAAATTATGATCAAACTTTTCAAAGAAGTTAAAAATTCAAGAATATTCGATTGAAACTGTCAGAGAGAGACACCTTTTATATAACACGAGACACTGTGCACAAAACTGAACACACCTGAGCTACCAGGTATGATACTGTATGCATCATACAGTATGATAACTAGAGAACAGATTTCCAGCTCCCTGCTTTTTGGTCCACAGTCTTTAGAACTCCACTAATTTACTTATTGTCCTATGCCTTAAGTTTCTATGTTCCATTGCTTTTAGGTTATATAACCCTTGTCTAGTACTATTTATTTATCAATATTTTTTATATAGTACCTCTATTGGACTGTGCTGTAGAATTTGTTGTGAATGGTAAAATAATAGTAATCTATAGTAAAGGTAAATAATGTTAATTAATCTCTCTCAAAATTGCCTACCGTGCGCCTGTGACTTTGCTGACAATATGTAAGCTCACACCTTAATGAATAACCCATGAATATGTCATTTTGCGAGTTTGCCATACACAATGTGCATATCACCCAGAATTACGTAGGCAGAAACAAATTGCCTCCTAAAATTCGATTTGGACATGCGATAACTGCTGAATGATACGGCAAGATGAATTTACATGCAAAATTACAATTTTTGCACGGAAATTCCGTTTTCACTTTTTAATGAATAGGGCCCTTAGTTTTTCTTGTTAAGTTTTTGTGATAGACCAGTAGGGCATAATTATAACTCTGGATACATGCCAAAGGGCATCACACTGGCAAATGTCTCATATGTGTTATGTTCATGGAACTATACATATTTAGGTAGTACATCTGCTGCCTAGCAATACATTTGGAAGGCAACTAAATCCTAAACAATAGCTACACCTGGAAAACAGATGCAATGTGTTTGCTTTATAAGCACAGAATGTATATGCAGTGCTGTGCATAGTCTCTGCCCCCTAGAGCTTACAATCTTAATGTGGTGCCTGGGTAAAGTGATTTGTCCATGGTTACAAGGAACTAGGGTGACCAGACGTCCCGGTGTAGCTGGGACAGTTCCGATTTTTAGGCCTCTGCCCGGTTTTCTATCCTGCTGGCCGTGCATGCGCGATCGGCACTTGCCGACTGAGAATGCGCATTCGCCACTTGCCGGCTGCATGCGCATGAGCGATTGGCAAATTCCGATTGTACATGTAGGTTGGCAAGTGCCGATTGCGCATGCGCGACCGGTAAACGCAGATGCGCGGACGGCAAGCACTCGTTGTGCATTCGCAGTCGGTGCTCGCTGTTCGCGCTGACTGCGCATACGTGACATTTGTCCAATTTTTTGCCTGGACAAAAATGGTCACCCTACAAGGAGCTGAAACGAGGATTTGAACCAGGCTCCTCTGCTTTAAAGTAATTGCTTTCAGAGTCAGTGTCTTTATTTCTTGAGCCACTACAGCTGATCCATTTTAATTAAATGAGTTTACAAGAAAAACAGCTCAACAAAGTCATGCATAAAACAATATTTAATAGATCAAACAAAAGAAGCGCAGAAAACTACCATAGCATTTTATTATGTATATTTTACTTTCAATGAAGTGAATAAAAATGCCCATAAAAGTAGTAAGATAAAAATCAGTGTATCCGCTTTTTGGAGTGTATTTTCTCTCTGCCAGTGGGTTATAAACAATATTTGGCTGTTTTGTATTTTTGCAGATTAAAACTGTGGTGTTATATGTCAATTAGGAGTTTTCTCTACCCTTAGCCTGTCCCACCCTGTCAGAACAGATAAGCAGGAGGGGGATGCTTTGCCTAAAACTGCTCAAAACACAACATCACACAAAAGGCAGGTACTACAGAAAAGCAAACCTCTTCCATATTTCAGCCAGAGACGCACATAGCCCGACTTACATTCCCCTGAGCTGCAGGGGAAAAGCAGTTTCCTGTGGCTCCAGGGAAGGTGGCAACGGCAAGCAGCCCCAGCAGCTCCATTTTATAGAAGAGAGGGGTAATGGTTATTTTCTGCTCCTTAGCCTGCAGTAATGCGTTTACTACCATGCTAGGCCAGCACACACAAAAAAAAAGCATTCTCTTTCTTTTAAACTGCCTGGAATAGTTACACAATTGACAAAATGTTTTTGAGTAACTTCCATTGGGGAATAGAGACTAGTACACAATTTGCGTAGCTGCGAGTGCTTATGAAGTATCTCTTGAGCAATCAAAAGACATACAGATATACCCCGGTTTAAGGACACTCACTTTAAGTACACTCGCGAGTAAGGACATATCGTCCAATAGGCAAGCGGCAGCTCACGCATGCGCCTGTCAGCACGTCCTGAACAGCAATACCGGCTCCCTACCTGTACCGAAGCTGTGCACAAGCGGGGAGACTATAGTCTGATACAAATGCGTTATTTACATCAGTTCTGCACGTATATGACGATTGCAGTACAGTACATGCATCGATAAGTGGGAAAAAGGGAGTGCTTCACTTTAAGTACATTTTCGCTTTACATACATGCTCCGGTCCCATTGCGTATGTTAAAGCGGGGTATGCCTGTACTTCATTGGTAGGTTTCAGAGGTCACCTTTGCATATCGTCTCTTCCTGACATTGTGAGTATGGCTTAGGCCTACTGTATGTAAATTGCTAACCTTTTCTTCCTGCTTTTCTCTCCCAATTCAGTGCAGATCTTTACTGTAAGTTTACAGAATTAGGACTGGGGAGAGAACAACGCAAAGTCAATACGCATTCCAGTGCTGTGATAGAGTTATGTGAGGATCCAAGGCAAGGCCACTGACACGTGGGAGCGCAGGGAAGGCGGGCCCACACCAGCCATCCAACCCGGAAGTTAGGCTCCTCTAGAAGTTGAGCCATACTGATGCTTCCGGCTGCCTGGATTGGATGGCCTGCTCCACCAGTTGCCCAAGGGGTATGAGAGTGTGAGAGGGGTATGAGTGAGAGAGAGGGCAGAGGTTAGATTTAGAGACAGGAGACAGAGAGAGAGAGAGAGAGAGAGAGAGAGAGAGAGAGAGACAAAATTGGGGAAGTGTGAGAGAGAGAGAGGGGAGAGGACACCCCGCCCCTTGCTCAACAACCTGGGCCCGGGTGGAGACACTAGTCCTGGGCCCCGGGAAAGCTGTTGGTGACTCTGATCCAAGCTACAGTAAATATACCTGATTGCTTTCCCCCCATTATTGATGCTTAGGGGGTCATGCACTAAGCTCCGTTAAGTCACTTTTAGAGCGCAAAGTGCTCTTAGAACGTGATGTTGCGCTGAACACGATGCACTAAGCAACGCAAACAGGCACTTTGCGCTCTAAAACTGACTTTTTTCTAAGTCCAACTTTGTTCATTCGTTACCTTGTTTGCGTTAAATTCTGCCCTTAAGCGGGATGCTCTAAGCAACGCAACCTTAGCGTACGCGAAAGTTGCGTTGAACAGAACACATCAGCTCAAAGTAGACGCAAAAAAAGCTGGACTTTGAAAAATTTCCTGCTTTACATTTTTGCATGCGCAACACCCATACAACAGGCCGGTGGGTGTCCCCGGCTGACCCCGCGGGGGTCCCCGAGGGAAGCCAGGGGGCGCGCGGGTGTCCCCGGCTGACCCCTCGGCCGTCCCGGGGTACCCGCGGCCATCCCGGGGTACCCGCGGCCGTCCCGGGGTACCCGCGGCCCTGCGGTACCAATGTTGTGCCTATAAAAATAATAAACATTATTTCTAACTAAATACACCCCCCTAACACATACAGTACAATAAGCACCCACCCTGAACAGACTATACCCACCCTGTACCCATTGAGTAGTATAGTGGTACATCATACCCATATAATAATAATAATATGGGCATGATAAGCCGCTATAGCACTCAATGGGCACCCTAATTACAATACATTAATGCACCAGATACACCATCAGAATGGCTGTGCTTCATTTGCCTTTAAGATGACGTCACTAAATCCATAAGATGACGTCACATGGTATTTCAGCCAATCAGAGTGTGGAATTGGTTCCCACGATCTGATTGGCTGAAATACCATGTGATGCCGGCATCGTGACGTCATCTTAAAGGCAAATGAAGCATAGCCATTCTGATTGGCTGGCATCATTCCCTTTAAGTGATGTCATGTAAAAAAAAAAAATTAAAGTCGGAACATGGTTTGAACACCCAGTCAGGTGGCTGTTAACCATTTTGAGGCTAAATGTCACATCACAAGCCCTATTTAAGGACGTGACGCCTCATTTGAGCCCAAGAAGCCGACGAGACAACATCGGTTGGGATTCCCCATGGGGTTTTTTGGATTGACAGATGAACAAAGAAGATAAAGAAGATCAAGAAATGGTGACAGATGAAGATAGAAGAAGGTGATTAAAGAAAGAAAAAAGAACATTTGGGTACCTGATCCGGATCTTCATGGCGGATGGCATCGGATGCTGTTGGAGGCCTTCAAGGTACGTGAGCTTCCTGTTACCCCGGGAGTCGGAGGGCCACCGCTTCTAATGGTAAGTAATATATTGAATGTTTGTAAATGTCTCTTTTTACAGGTGTCTTCATTGGATGGGTTTTTTTTATTTTTTGGGGGAGGCACATTGACTGATAATATATTAATCTGTACCACTTTAGGGTACAGATTAATACATTATTATGACAATATTTGGGGGGCATTTGTGGCTTATTATTGCTGTTGGTGTTTTTAATGTCAGTTTTTTATGTGGATGTCATTGTTTGTTTTTTTCATGCTTAATGTAATAAAATGTTTGCGATTGGTGTTCGCTTGTAGTTAATGTTGTATTATGTTAGCTAATGCGTTTTATGGTTACTTCAGAGATTGTTTGAATGTATTTCTTTGTCTTTTAATGGTTACATTCATTAATGTTGTAGTAATTCATTGGTTTGATTGGTTAGTGTTACTATTCATTTTGAGTTGGTTTAGGAATTAATTGGTTTAATTGGTTAATGGATTAATTAATTCATTGTTGATGTTGTTACTGCTTGAATTCATTGGATTAGCTGGCTACTGTTTTTATTGACCTTATTTAGGTATGCTAATGCAGTGTTTAATAATGGGCAAATAATCTATTATCCATATCTGTATAATAGTTATTTGGCACATTATTGTACTGTATGTGTTAGGGCGGAGGGGGGGGGGTTGTGTACTGATGTTTGTTACATCTTTTTTTAATATACATTTGATTAATAGTGTAGATTTGAAGGGGGTCTCCGGAGATGAACAGCATTGGTTTCAGGTCCGAGGACCCCCTACTTCAGGAGATACAGGCCCCGTTATCTCATTATCCACCTATATCCCTGTCTTCTCACCTTTAGCCGTATTTGAAACACTGCTTTCTTAATGTACCAATTTCAATAGCTTGGATATTTCCCTTTACTGCTTACCCAATTCCAATTTGCACATACAGTACTAACCCTTGTGGCCAGGTGTCTAGTCCTCTCTTTGGGGCAAATCCACAAAGCTCTGTTACAATATTGAAAATAACGTGACGTTACCTAAATCGGTAACAGATGTTATTTGCCCTGAGTTTAACAAGTATCCACAAAGCTAATTATATGCAAAAAGAACGGCAATTCGGTATCTCTTTAGAATGGGCTTAACGCTATGTTAAGTTAGCTCTGCCTTGTGTTAGCTTAATATGACTCGCGTTACACCTGGCGTCAGTTCCAACCAGACACTGAAAGGTGATGAGAGAGAGACCTAGACCTATTCCAAGTGCTCTATATATCCCCTCAAACCTCCCTCCAAATAACTTATGGAGAAACACATGTGCTCCAAAAAGTCCACCTTAGATACCTTGGAGATATGCTAATTAAATGTGCAAAGTATATTTAAATTACTCACACCCCACACCTCCTAATAGATTTCTCTAAGACCTACACTGACAAGCCTAAGGCTCCTTGTGATGAAGGGGTGCTAGTGTCAGGCCCAACAGAATCAGAACCCACAACCGCTGCTATTTAGGGCATTGACCTATCTCAGATGCTGGATAGCTCCACTGTAACAGCATACTTTAGAGCTCTGCTGCTCACACCAGGGAGTGGTCTGCTTTTAAAGGAAAACTTTGTTTTTGTTCTATACAGTAATCATCTACAGTACTGTATGTTGGTCCTTCACAATACAATTTCTTTTTTATCTAAGACTGTATAAGCATATTCCCAAGGTACTACTCAAAGCCAGGATGTTCTTTAAGAATATGATAACAAAACAAATGATGGAAAATAATCTCTAAGAGAAGTATTTTGTTGTCATGTCAGCATTGCTGCTAAGGTACATGTACATGTTAATTTACCAACAGATCAAGTTATTAAAAACTACAGTTTATCCCTTCAGTACTTTGATGTAAGTTTAGAAGGTTTAATACTGTATGCTCAGCCCTTGATGTTCAGTTAAGGTTAAGTATTAATAAATAAGTATGCCGCTATTTGTTCTGTTTTACATGGTTTAAATACAAAGGAGTCCCTCGTTACCATACGTGTAACAATACAGGTCTTCCAAGAAAAATACCAAATAATGGTATTTATAGTTTGTGGTCATCACAATGATTCCTTGCAGACTTTTGCTTACCTTGCGATCTTCAAGTCAACGATTCTTTGCACTCCAGACAAAACCTTAAATGAATAGAAAATATTTATTAAATAATGTTACAAGTTCTTCCAGCTAAACATAATAATTAAAACCACAAAACAATCTATTAGTCCTGTGCTCTTTCTACAGTATGCGTAAGCTCATTGTCTTACAAAGCTGATAGATTCCCTTCTCGTAAAACTTTATCTTGAAATGACATAAAGAGTTACAAGTCTCTGATGGACACAATTAGTATTCACTTTCACTACTGTAATATGAAAGGACCAGTTTGCAGTTTCAGTTTGCCTGGTTCATTAGCCAACCGATTCTGAGTCAGCTCAAAATAAGAGTTGAGTGCTTGTACCCAATTGGGAAAGACAGGGTTGCAGACATGTCTGAGATATACGAATGCACCCACAGGGGATATTTTATTTGCTGTACCCAATTTGAGCTTTACAAGCAGTGTGCAAATTTCAGGATTTGTATGGGTTTGTATACATGAAGTATTTTGATCCATTGTTTTCATTTTGTCCTTGTATATTCTTTGTCCTTCCAATGTATCACAAAGATAACTTGTTATATGCATCTGTCACATTCTTAAGGTGTTTTCCTATTTTTTTTAGAAGAAAAGGTAGGGATACTATTTTGAGATTTCAAAATCTTGGTTTAATACTTACAAAACAGCAGAAGGCCGTAATGAATGCTTGTACAGATGCAGAGGCTGTTATCCGAACATTTCACAATTTATATTCCTGGGCATACCCAGGTCGTGCCGCATGATTTCTGCAAACTTTCCCGCGTTAAGACACGTGTTTTCTAGTGTTTTTACTAGTGCCGGTGCTGGCACATTTCTGGATTGGGATAGGTGTGACTGCTGTGATTGGCGGCATTCACTGCAGCGTTCACGGAAGAATAACGAGTGGAATACAGCAGAGTTCACGAAAACGGCTCCGTGAAATGTTCGGATAACGGCCGCAGCATCTGTATATGCATGCTTTATTGAATAAGTACTACAACATGATTAATGGAAGGAAATGAAGATACAATTCACATTACATAGTATGGAAAAGGTCAAAGATTTGCAAAATGTCAAAGTTTAACACCTTTAACGTTACCGAATTCTCAGATTATCAACAGATAATAGATGAAACACAAACTTCCCTCACTTGCAAAGTGAGGAAATAAAGGTAACTTAAAAAAAACATACAGGCACAATAAAAAAATGCTAACAAGGGATACACCTGTTCTGCATTAGGAGGTACAGAGATAACTGCTGAACAGAATCTATTACAAGGAGTTTATCAAAGTTCCAATTGCATACTGTAATTCAAAACTGTGCTGGAATTCTAATATCACTCACACCAGTATTGCTCATTACACCACTGACTTACTAAAACTGGAATTCATAACTACCCTTTCAGAACACTATGGTGCCTACATTTATACCAGTGCCCTATAAACTTGTGCCAATTAATCTTAATGTCATAATCCAGTTACGGTCTCGCCAATGGTCTACTGCAAGGGTGGCCAACTCCAATTCTACAGGCCAGGTATTAAGAATATCCTTGCTTCAGCAGAGGTGGCTCAGTCATTTACTGAGCCCCCTGTGCTGAAGCAGGGATATCCTCTTAAAACCTGACCTGTTGGTGGCCCTTGAGGACTGGTGTTGCCCACCTCTGATCTAAGACAAACATTTGGTATAATGGCTCCAAACAACCATGTCTTTTTATTTTCCCCAAAATGTATTTAAGTTCACCCTTTGTTAATTTCTGACTTTACTTAAATGGTAGTTTTCGACCTTTTGCAGTGTGACCAGCTGCTTCAGAGCTAAATGAATAAGCCCTAAATGTTAAAATATTTTTAATTAAACACTTTGTCATTTAAATAAACTCCTTGTTTTGACTTCTTTGATGAAAGCTACTGTGGCCCAGTGTCAAAGTTGATGAAGAATCACCGACAGCTAATGTAACAGAGCACAATGTGCTTAGCAACAGAGTGGGTGGGGTTCAAAACACATGAAAATATAGCCCATGCCTATTGCTGGTAGAATACAGCCAAAATTAGATTAAAAGACACAGCTGTAAACGGCATTCAATAAAAAAGTGAGAAAGTATTATTATTTAGATGCCTCGAACAAATATACCAAAAAGAAGGAAAAGTGGTACAATACTTTCTTCAACATAGTGCAATATATACACATTATTCTTCCATGCCAGGTTGTTAAAGTTACTATATTAGGAAGCAGGAAGAAAAATAACCATTGGTAGGCGTGCATATGTATTTTGAGCTACTGTAACTTGTCATAGATGCACACTTTTCACACACATCCCAGGAAACCGGAGAAAGAGCAAAGGCCCTTTTTTAAGGTTTGGTCAATGTTGAGGGACTGAAGAAACGCTTGCAACATTTTTCACCCAAAAACATGGTTGGCAAAGTACTGCGAACATTTCGCCCATCTCCACTGTTCAGTGAGATGCAACAAAATCATTCAGGTGTTTCTCTAGTTCCCGGAGTACAGGAACTGTGGGAACATTGTGCATCTATATATAAACACTTATAGTACAGTAGCCAATATATGTATGTACTAGTCGTACCAATGATTCATTTTCATCCTCCTTTCTGATATACTGTAGTACATAATGTTTTGCAAATTAATAACAGTTACCCATCAAGTTATAACTTTGAAAAAAAATCTCTTCTTTATTATAGCATCAAAGTATCACAAAAATAAAACAAAAACTAACAGAAAACTTGGCACTTTGACGAAAAAGGGCTGTTCCTCCTCATATAATACATAGGGGCCTATGCAGAGAGCAGCGAATTTTAAAATTGGCGAATTTATTAAAAAGTAGCTTTTTTGGAGAGTTTTATTCTCCATATGCAGAAATGTGCGAATTCTGCTATGTTTAACATGAATGCGTCTGGCGAGTTTAAATTGGCGAGATGCGCGCTTCAGAAATGTGAAAAAAAAAATTTGCGCCTTTTTTTTCCCTTTGCAATGGCCGCGAGCGGCAGCTTCTTGCCATTTTTTTCTGGCGAGGCAAAAAGGAGACAATCGCGCCATTTTATTGGCGCGAACAGCCGCTAGATGCCGTTCCCGCCTCTCTGCATTAGGATATTTTTAAAACTGGCGAGATTGAGGTTCTCGCCAGCCGCGAGGCGAGTTTTAGAAATAGAAAAGAAAAATTGGCGCGTTTTTCGGAACTCGCCATTTTCTGCTGTTTTCTGCGCGATTTTCTCCAAAAAATGGCGAATTTCGAAATAGCGCTGCTCTCTGCATAGGCCCCATAGTATTTTGTGAACACAGTTTCTGTTTGGTTTACAGTTTAATTAAACTTTTGGCATTTGTATAACAAATATTAGGCCATATTAAGATTAATAATCCATGATTTGATTATTGAATAGATTTTGGAGCCTGTGCTGTGTTCCACCAAATATTTCTGCAGTAACAAAGGAAACTTATATACTGTAAATATAGTAACTTCTTAATAAATGATATAGATGATGTCAATGAAATCACTAATATCAATGAAGTCAAAATGTAATGCAGTCAGCAGATCTACTGTATAGGCCATGTACAGTATCAAAGGCTAGCTTTTGTAAAACTGGGAAAAATAGCACAGGATGTATCATAGAAAAATATCTCCATTACTTTCAATTCGATTTTTTTCTTTTTTTAAAATCTGGTGCTATTTTTGCAACACTTGGTTTTTTTTTACCCCGGTTTTGTAGCTTGCTGGGAGACTTTTATACTTAGAAGTTTGTATGTTAGAAAGGACCTTTCAGCTCTAACATAATTTAATTTGTGTGGGAAACCCATCATCCCTTTTCAGCATTTTGCTTATTCAAATATTATAGTCAATGTTGCCCTCTTCAGGCGAGAATGAGAACATCCCCACTTCCAGTACTTAAAGTAGTACAGCATGCTATTTTGATGTTAAAACCAGTACTGTATGAATATTTGTTTCAACATAAAACTTCTGTTGAGTTAGCCTGTTGAGTTTTATAGCAAACTTTCTATATAAACTAACATACATAGGACAGAGATACTCCGAATCTTAATATATAAAATCGAAAGGTTAGTGCTATCTGCGGTGAATCTGATTGGTCCTCAGCCTCTGGCCAATCAGATTGGTGGGTTTGACGTCACCCAACTGCCACTCTCTTCCCCCTCGGCCACACACACACACACACACACACACACACACACACACACACACACACACACACACACACACACACACACACACACACACACACACACACACACACACTCTCCTCTCTCTCCCCCCCATTACACTCACCTCCCTCCCCGGCGCTCAGTCACCTCCCTACCCGGCACTCACTCACCTCCCTCCCCGGCGCTCACTCACCTCCCTCCCCCGCACTCACTTCCCTCCCTCCCTGGCGGGGGGACAGGCAGTTGGCAGGCATGCCGAGTGCCTAAAATGGCGGCGCCCGGAAGGACCCCTTCTTCCCTCGCGGCGCCGAGTGCCTAAGATGGCGGCGCCCGGAAGGACCCCCTTCCTCCTGTAGCTGCCTCGTGGTGGCGCCGCTGGGAGGTGGGAAACGGAGAGGTGACATATCTGTGTGTGTGAGTGTGTGAGTGTGTGTGTGTGTGTGTGTGTGTGTGACACTGTGTGTGTGTGACACTGTGTGTGTGTGTCACTGTGTGTGTGTGTATGTGTAACACTGTGTGTGTGTGTCACTGTGTGTGTGTGTGTGTGTGTGTGTGTGTGTGTGTGTGTGTGTGTGTGTGACACTGTGTGTGTGTCAGACACTGTAGGGTGGGGACCGGAGCTGCGCATGGGGGGGGGGAGGAGTGGAGAGAGAGGGGGGAGCGGAGAAACATACAGGTGGAGTGGAGGGACCCGGAAATTTTAAGCAAACCCCCCCTCCTGTCCACTGCCCCCCCTTCCTGTCCACTGTCCCCCCCTCCTGTCCACTGTCCCCCCCTCCTGTCCACTGCCCCCCCCTCCTGTCCACTGCCCCCCCTCCTGTCCAACCCCCTCCTGTCCACTGCCCCCCCTCCTGTCCACTGCCCCCCCCTCCTGTCCACTGTCCCCCCACCTCCTCCTGTCCACTGTGTCCCCCCTCCTGTCCACTTCCCCCCTCCTGTCCATTGTCCCCCCCCTCCTGTCCACTGTCCCCTCCTCCTGTCCACTGTCCCCCCCTCCTGTCCACTGTTCCCCCCCTCCTGTCCACTGTTCACCCCTCCTGTCCACTGTCCCCCCCTCCTGTCCACTGTCCCCCCCCTCTTGTCCACTGTCCCCCCCCTCTTGTCCACTGTCCCCCCCCTCTTGTCCACTGTTCCCCCCCTCCTGTCCACTGTCCCCCCCCCTCTTGTCCACTGTCCCCCCCCCTCCTGTCCACTATCCCCCCCTCCTGTCCACTGTCTCCCCCCCCCCCCCTCATGGGAAATTTAACTCACTGGCAACGCCGGGTCTCTCAGCTAGTTTTATAATAAAAGGATTATGCTTCCTGAAACTCGTACTTATAGTAATATATTCTGTAAATAATAAGAGAAGCACATTGCTAATACTCTAGTTGAGTGCTATGTGGCTGTGTGCATACATTCCCTTTGGTTCACCTGCTGGAAAAGGGCATGGCCAGAAGGCTATACAGTGCATTCTAAAATACCAATCAGAAATAAAATAGAATTAAGATAACATTTTATCCTGATGCTGTGTTTACCTGCACAAACTCACATACAGTAGCGGTACACACACGTTCTCTAAAGCAGGGGTACAGAAACGTTTCCCCTGTGTTCCCCTGCCTGCTCCTGCCCTCTTCTTACCTGATCGCCTGCATTTTCTGATGTCACGACGTCATTTGACGGCACGTTGCCATGGCGCGGCATCAAATGATGTCGTGATGTCGCCACAAGACGCCGGAGACCAGGTATGTGAGTTACAGAGGCCTGGCGCACTCCCCAGCATTTAATTTAAATGCTTTGGGGAAGAGCGTGGGGTCTCTAAGCTTCGCACCTGCCCCCCTCCTGAAAATCTCACGCCCTCTGGGGGGCGCCACCCTAAGTTTGTGCACCCCTACTCTGAAGGAGAAATCCAAGCATTATCCTACATAGGTATTTTTCAAATAAATCAGTTCTGTACTGTTTGATAATACTTACTGCATTTTATTTTTAATTCAACTCAATGCCATTTTAATGAGTTTTAATATACTGAGCATCCTTTCATTTCTATAGCAGCTTTTAGCACACCTCCCCAGCAGTGCAACATATTTGTAACACTTTCCTGTTTGTAATAATTTGTTGCAAATGTGCCAAGCAGTTTGAGCTGCAAACTGTAAGAATAGTCACTGTTACCTTTGTAATATCAGGATATATTGTAGCTGCTGAGTTACACTGACAGAAGGATTGATTGAAAGAGAAATGCGTCCATTACGTGAAACCAGGGATGCAGGATCTTCACTGATCAATCACAGGAGAACAAATTGATCGGCAGCTTAGGTAATTCGTTTTCAATAAAGGTAATTGAAGACTGTATATATGAAAAAACAAATATATATATATATATATATATATATATATATATATATACACAGTGGTCGACAAATCACCAAAAAATCTACTCGCCGAACAAAAAAATCTACTCGCCACCTAGTACCACACGTGTGCTGCTTGAGCCAAAAGGAGCTCGCCACGATGTTAAATCCACTCGCCCGGGGCGTGCAAATGTATAGGTTTGTCGAACACTGTATATATATATATATATATATATATATATATATATATAATATATATATATATATATATATATATATTAAGTGCTGCTTAGACTGCCTCTTTAAAAAAAATGTTTTTTAAAATGTGTCCCATGTTTAAAACTTTCATTAATCTTTACGCAACCGCAGGCACTACAGTATATATTCCCAGAGGCAGATACATAAAGAGTGGTTGGGTTATTGCATATAACTAACAGCTGTTTCCTGTGACTACTGCTTTGTCACAGAATTTTCAAAGAAAGACATCCATTTCTCTTTCCCTTTTTATTTATCATCCCAATGAGAGATTAAACTAGAGATGTTTTTAGACCAGCTGGCACGGAGAATATTTACCAAAGTCTCGCGGCTGCATAACTAGGGCAAAACCAGTGCAAAAGAATTGCACCAGATTTATCAAAGGCCAAGCTCCAATTGCTTTTAATGGGGTTCATTTTCCTTGATTAATATTTGTGCGGTCTTGCGGTGGTTTTGCAGCTGGGAGACTTTTGTAAATAGTTCCCCAGCTATCTAATATCTGATAATAGGAAGAAATCACAACCCTTTCTGGTCTTTTGCTTTCAGTTAGGAAGTTGTTCCTACACAATGATGGATTGTCAATATTATAGTTATAAAACTGTTCATAATCCTCTTTAATACTAACCTACTTGATGGATTTCTAAATCAATACAGTCTCCTTTTTATGTACTATGTACTTTAAGTATATTTGACTATTTTTAACTTTTCTATGCAGGATATTAAGCAGAGCCATGTAAAGGTTTTAGCTAGGACCCAAATTCAATGGCATTCAAAGATTATAATAGCTGCACAAACAAGATAGATGGAGAAAAGTTGGGAGTATGTTAATGTGACAAATAGAATAAGAAAATATGCATTGGTTGTTATTTTCTTAACTTATGAAATTATTTTATTGAATCACATAATTATATTTTTAAGTCACTGGTAATCCTGCCATATCAATGTACTCTGTCTCATACCACCGAATAAAAAGACCAGGTTTATTGTCTCATCCCATAAGTCTGTGTATACTGTATGCTTAGCCTATTAATTGGGGCTGGAAAAGACTGCAACAAAGGACAGAAAAGGCGCTCAGCAGAGAAGTGGTTATAAGGTTCTGCAGAGTTTAACTTCTATTCCCTCTCTAGGGGTAAGACAGAAGTTAGGCAGGATATGTTTTGGCTTTTTTTAATATATCTAACGTTAGTAATGGATTTTCTATTTTAAGTCATGGAACTTAAGTGTGCTGTTGCCATGGTAAACCTTCTTTCATTTAGTTTATTTATTTATAACTGGTTAGTCTGAATAATTCATGTGATCCTAAGATTAGAAAAGCACATTTATAGTCTGATCTGTGGGTTGTACAGGGATGCTTCATCCAGTAATGTAAATATAGGATACAATACCCCTAAGTACTACTTTTTGTACAGCAAATGAGACATCAAAGGCTTTTGCGGACATGTAAATGTCAGATTCCAAATAGACATGCATAAAAAATAGGGTTTTAATTAGATCCATTGTCTAATGCACAGTTCTAATAGCTGTATTGTTCCTGGAGAAATGCAGGTGCATTGAAAGTTGCGATAACTATTTATGGATCAACATATTAATTCTTCATTCCACACAAGCATGTATACAATTACCAATACTGTACCAGTATGAAGAATACTCTTTTCGTCTGTTAGAATGTATCAACCTCTATTAAACCTAAAATGAGATCCAGGAAGTGACTGAATAATTCACAAAGCAATAAGGTGCATCTACAAGCTCAAGTTTCTCCTTGGGTACTTTGGAAGAGGGATTTTTTTTTTATAACACACCTTACTGGTAACAAAAATACCAACTTAAGTAAGATGATGTTACCACAAATCATTGATACCAATTTAAAAGAAGCTATTTAAATATTTACTGTTGCCTCCTTTTATTGTAGCGTTAAGCTGTCTCAACTTTTGTGAATATTCCCCTAAATGTAATACTGTATGTGAGCCTAATGGTATGAGAGAGGATGCTGTACTGTACACTGGGTTTCATTAAACATGCTAAAAAAGAAATAAATTAACAGCACATTCCAAACATACCCCCTTTTTCCTAATTAGTCTTACTGAGCATCACTGGTGAAGTGGACAAGTTTGTGTGGTTTCAGGAGAAGAATCAAGGACATCGAGGAAACTCAATACACTACAGAGCTCTAAAACTTCCAGGACCGCACGTTACATTACAGTCAAGGAAAGCTATCCCATTAGGAGAAAGTATTGACATGGGTTAAGGAAGGCACTAAACATCGACGAGTATTAACCCTATACAATTCATCAGCCACATTCAGTCTCAGTTACAATAGCCAGATCCTAGGTGGTAGGGGGCTACCATCAATTTGATGATTTGGGCCGGTTTTATCAATCTCAGTACTAGTAAGCAGCAGGACCAGGAGTCATTTCAATTGTAGTTCAGCTCTCTTCTCTGTGCACCGCCCTCTCCTTCCTGATACAGATTTAGGGAGAGGCCGTGGCATTGAGAGGAGGAGATTCCATGGCATTGAGAGGAGACTCCATGTTATTGAGAGGAGGAGATTCCATGGCATTGAGAGGAGGAGATTCCATGGCATCGAGTGGAAGAGATTCTATGGCATCGAGAGGAGGAGATTCCATGGCATTCAGAGGAGGAGATTATATGGCATTGAGAGGAGGAGATTCCATGGCATTGAGAGGAGGGGATTCCATTGCATTAAGAGGAGAAGACTCCATGGCATTGAGAGCAGGAGACTCCATGGCATTGAGAGGAGGAGATTCTATGGCATGGAGAGGAGGAGATTCCATGACATTGAGAGGAGGGGATTCCATTGCATCGAGAGGAGGAGACTCCATGGCATTGAGAGGAGGAGACTCCATGGATTGAGAGGAGGAGATTCCATGACATTGAGAAGAGAAGATTCCATGGCATTGAGAAGAGGTGATTCCATTGCATCGAGAGGAGATTCCATGGCATTGAGAGGAGGAGATTCTATGGCATCGAGAGGAGATTCCATGGCATTGAGAGGAGGAGATTCTATGGCATCGAGAGGAGGAGATTCCATGGCATTGAGATTAGGGGATTCCATTGCATTGAGAGGAGAAGACTCCATGGCATTGAGAGGAGGAGACTTCATGGCATTGAGAGGAGAAGACTCCATGGCATTGAGAGGAGGAGACTCCATGGCATTGAGAGGAGGAGATTCCATGGCATCGAGAGGAGGAGATTCCATGTCATTGAGAGGAGGGGATTCCATTGCATCGAGATGAGGAGACTCCATGGCATTGAGAGGAGGAGACTCCATGGATTGAGAGGAGGAGATTCCATGACATTGAGAAGAGGAGATTCCATGGCATTGAGAAGAGGAGATTCCATGGCATTGAGAAGACGTGATTCCATGGCACTGAGAGGAGGAGATTCCATGGCACTGAGAGGAGGAGATTCCATGGCATTGAGAGGAGGAGATTCCATGGCATCGAGAGGAGGAGATTCCATGGCATCGAGAGGAGGAGATTCCATGGCATCGAGAGGAGGAGATTCCATGGCATCGAGAGGAGGAGATTCCATAGCATCGAGAGGAGAGCAGCCTCAGCAATACAGCATACATAGGAATGCTGTGCCACCCACAGCTATGTTACGAATGCTCACAGGAGAAACACAAGAATTGGATAAAAGAAATAGGAAAAGGGTAGAGACAAATGGGACAGGGACCTTGGACATTTGCACAAGACAGAGAGACATTGGGCCAATAGACTGTGTTTGCTCCAGAATTGAAAAAAAAAATGGCAGCCTGGCCCTGACGATGCAGTAGTTCCAGACGTAAAGGGTCAATCTATGTTGTTCCGAACCTATATTTTTGCCCGAAAATTCATATTGACTTCAGTGGGGATTTTCAGCTGAAAATGGCCCAAACGGCCAAATATGACAAATTAGTATAAGGCCCTTAGATAATAAAACTAATCAGAGAGCAAGAAACCAACCAGCAATTTATAATTGAAGAAATAAGTGCAGTGCACCATTTAGAAATGTTAGCACTAATTGGGAAAAGCTGATCTGCTGCTAAAATCAAGTGCTGCAGAGGAAGTCAAACATCTGGAATGGATAAAGGATGATATTCAATAATATAATTGCCAACCTTAGTTCATAAATGAGTTTACAGTATTATTGTCTGTTTCTGGTTTGCTAATAGATATTCAGGACTCTTGGGACTATGCGTGCATTGAAATAAGGGGTAAAATAAAGTGTCACTGACCACAAATGCCAAAACGATGGCCCTGTAGACTTACCAGTAACACCCAGTAAGTTTGTCTATCTTAAAATAGTATGTTATTGTCAGTTAGAAAAGATATTAAAAAAAAAATAGAGCCATTCCTATTATGAATTTGTGAGGATATTTACAGGTACAGCAGACTAATCTTTAACAAAATTGTTTGTTTACAATAACAACACTTATCTAATTATAAGAACACATTTCTGACTGTAAACATATTGGTCCATATTTGCTAAGCAGCATTATACCATAAGAGACATTGCTCCCTTGAATGGACTGTAAGCTTTCTTCTGGCATCCTATGGTCATACTTAGATTGTAACCTCCCCCTGGCAGGGATTTCCTTTCCTTTTGTATGATTGTGTTTGTTGCACCTACTGTATTATATTATAATTCCCTGTATTGTATTTTTTCTGTTGTAAAGCGCTGAGTACACCATGAGCACTATAGTAATAAAGATATACGTACACACATGGCATTGCACCCCTTAGTAAACTTGGACCATTATGTTAATAGACTATTTGATATGATTTTTAGGATGTGTTAAAGTCCATTGCAACAAATAGCTACAGTACATACATAGCCCAAGACCCACAAAAGGGTGCTAAGTCTTTACTCACATTCATATGAACAGGGCTAAAGGTGTGCTAAAGCTTAGCACCCGTATGTGGATCTGGGCCTGAGTGAGTAGTGTATCTGGGGATTGCTGATTCTATTCAGCTGACACCTCAAGCCACTGCTGAAACAAAATATAGAACCTTATCATTACTTTTGGCCGATGGGAAATCAATCAGTTGCAATCCCCATGTAAGTCCCCCACCAACCTTAAAGCATTGTAACATATACAGTATTGTATGCAGAGCAAGTAAAAATACCACTTATTAGCAAATTCACATGTCCACAAACCTGTCTTTCCCCATTATCTCTTGGCATACAATGCTTCCCTTGCAGACAGGGATTCAGGGTAATAACATGCCAATGAGCACTCGCAGTGTGTCACTTTTTGTTTCTTACCATATTAACCTTTTAATCACAATAACTTGCTTTGTGTCTTGTTGTAGCCACTATTAGCTTTACATTGCATAGCCAGTAAACCATCCTCACACTGATGAGACTCAAAAGGTCAAAACAATTGTATGTGACTATGCATGTCTTTAAAACAGGCTGTAATGAAAAAGCTGTGTAATGCGGCAGGCATAAGCTTCTAGGAATCCATGTTAAAATGGATAAGAAGCGAAAAGTGGCGCACTATGGGTGTGCATTTTATGTCATTACCCAGAATCCTTGGCTGCAGTGGAAGCATTGCATGATAAGAGATAATGGGGGAAAGCAGGTGTGCTAAGAAGTGATGTTGTTATTTGCTGAACACTATGGGGGAGGGTTTTTGTCACTTTTACTCCCCATAACTTTCTTTGTGTCTGATAAATAACTCTGTAACATCTCTGTTAAAGGGAATATCTATTAATAAAAGCACCTTCACATTGGTACACAAAAGTCAGCATACAGTATTATTGTTCAGAACTTTCTGAAAGGGGAAATCTCCTCAAAGGGTTAGCAAAGGGAGATACATATGTTCCTCTCTGAAGCTTATTGCCTTGGCTACATTAGTCAAATAAAAGTACTGTACGAGTAAATAGGGTTATTTTTACTCCTGCTGCGCTATGTTGGGATATTCTGCACTATCACTGCTATTGAATCCTATGTAACATCAGGGATATTCTGCATTATGAGCGGATGCAATAACCTTTGCCACATCTGTATTTATACTTCCATTCTTCATCCCAGTATTCTAAGTTCTCTCTCAAAGCTGCAGTTCAAGCTGCCGTTTAAAAAAAAATATATATTTTTTTTCTCATTCAATATGTGCATCAATACAATCTGGACACAAGTGATTAGCTAAGCTGCAGATCGATCCGTTCTCCTGTAATCAATCGCTTGCTCGGGCTATTTAATTCAGTTCTTGCACAGCATTGTGGGCAATGTAGTTCCTGGAATATGATTGACTGGGCAGTTACTAGATACAATTGGTTTACTGCTAGAGAGAGGGCGGGGCTCAAGAGCCAGAACCTATCAGAAGGGGAAGTGGGCTGTCACTTTGGAAATGCTTCCTACATTAGAAACATTAAAAACGTCTTTAAACATTTTTTTTAAATTTTTTAAAATGCTACAAGTATTTTCTCATAGCACAGAACTGATTTATTTAAAAAAAAAAACCACACACACATGTAGGGTTGTTGGTTATCAAAGCCTCCTGGACTTCAGCAACATATTAATTATATTTTTGAGTATACATATAAAAATACTTTATGTATGATATTATTTTAAAGGTATCAGAGAAAAGTAATTTTTCTGTTTTACCCTTTTTGAAGGCTTTTTCCTTATTAAAGTGATATGTAATTCAGATATTAGAGATTCCATTTGGGCCAAATATGACGTTTGTTGGCAGCTTACCACTAAGTAAAGTATTATAATTTGTATTTAATTTGTGTGTACAACACCATACACACAGCAGTCTATAGATTAAGGATACCATCAATGTAAGATAAATGACTGAAAAAGAGTCACAGGAACATTACAGGGAGTAACATAAAGATTGCAGAAAGGACCTTCCTGTCCAAATCATTTATAATCTTTCTCGCTCTCACAATTTGATGTAATATAAAAAACATGGATAAATAACATAGCCTTTACATATTCAAAGTATTAGTAAATGTGCCTTTTACTTTTCTTACAGTCTAAAAATGACTGGTCTGTTTTATGCAATCTGACTGTCAAATTGCATTCTAAAAATATTTTGAAATGAGGAAACAAAGCCAAAAATAGGGAGACTTGCTATAAATAATCCCTCACCAGATTCCTTGAAAAAGTCTCAACACACATTCAATTCTCAGTGTTTTTTTAGAAGTTATATTTCATTTACTTTGCTGACCTCAACAACGGTAACAGAAAACTGCACACTCCTCATGGCTATAAGGTTATAAAATATTGACATTAACATGTAATGCTTCTCTTTACTTAAAAACCATTTGTAGTGTAAACATGATTTAATGCTTCACGTACTGCTGTATATGTCTTATTTTATTCTAAAAGCACTTTGGAAAGTATGTATCAAGCTTCCAAAATGTGCGAGTGTCAATTAAATGAACACTATGATAGTCATTTTGAATAGTGCCAATAAGGGCACTATCAGATGGAAAATTCCATTGAAGTCAATTGAGCTTAATGTCAATACCTAAAGCCTACTGTAATTGTTCCTATTGTGCCTCACTTCTAACAGCTTGTGAGAAATGGAAGGGTTACATGGCTTACATTAAGATCAAATGTGTGTGTCTTGTTACATCATTTTTTCCTCTCTCTTTTCGGGGTTGAAAAAAGTCTCTAGATATAAGGGGATAAAAACCTCCCTGGTTAATAGATCTGTGAAAATGGTAACAAACTTCCCTAACATGTTTCTTAGGCCACGCGTATGGTGCCCGCGACCGTCGTCGCGACGGGTGACGTCATCCGTCGCCGCTAGCGAAAGTTATATTTCGCTTTGCGGCGGCATCATGGGCTTCCGGGCATTTGATTTGTTCAGGGGCTGTCACATGAGGCGACAGCCCTTGAAAAATCAAATATTCCCGGCTTCCAAAGTCCGCGATGCGCCGTCACTCCGTCGCATTGCCGCCGTCACACTTACTATAAGCGCACGCGGCGGCGGCAATGTATTTGTTTTTGGTCGCCCGTCGTGGGCACTATATGCACGGCCTTACATGGACACAAGGCAGCTATGCACTGTGAAAAGCCAAACGTTCATGTTTCTCTTTTTATTATTGGTTGTCAAAGAAATAAGTAACTTTTTCAAATTCTGTTCAATCTAAAAATGATTCTACCACAAAGAACTCAACTATCTTTTTAACTAATATTAAAGCAGTAACCCCGCCTGCTTGTTTTTAATTGCCTTTTTTTTACAGTATCCCATGCATCGGTCCTCCGAAGCGAACACTGCTATTTTAAGCTCCAGGGACAAGTGTTCTCTCCCTCCCAGGAAGTTTGCACTTAACTTTAGGAGTCCTCTGAGGATCATGGCAGCTGGCTGTCGGAATATCCTGACAGTTTAGGAGTTCTTCCTTTCTGTTCCTTGTCTGACCACCGGGTGTGCTGCTGTTTCTGCCTGCTCTGGGTTTTTCTCTGTGTATCTCCTCTTGGGTGCTCCTGTCTTCTGTCTCTGCCTGCCTTATAGTTTCCTGTTTTCTGCACCTCTTGGCCTTTGCTTTGTGATTCTGACTCCTTATGTTTTGTTTCAGTTTCGTGTAGAGTCCTGATTATTTATTAAAGGTCCTTGCCTATGTACTGACTTGTTCTCTGTCTGTTTCCTGCTTGTGAGTCCCAGTCCTGTTCCTGCTCCCCTTCCCTGTTTCTGCCGCTTGGCACTGACCTCAGCCTCTGACCCTGACTATTCTCTGCCTGTCCCTGCTGTTCCGGCCATCAAGGTCTTACCCATTCCTGGAGTCTGCCATGTGACACTGGCTCAGATAACAGACCAGATCCAAGGCTCCCACTATTTTCTTCCCTATGCTGCCGGGTGCCATTCTACTTCTCCCATGGGGTATCGGTCAATACTGCCTCCCTCCTCAGGACTGGCTGGCAGAGTCCTGAGGATGGAGGCAGGGTCGAGACCAAGAAGCAGTGATTGGTCACGGTCTGTGGGCCACACATCCATTATGGTGGAGTGTATTAAAAAGCAGTGGGGGTTGTAGGACCTGATCTTTGGCTCTAGACTATTTTTGTTTGTGGTTGGCAGCCCCAGGAAGGTTAATCGGTGTCTGTGTTGTAATGAGTGTAGAAGCTCCGATGATGGTCTGTGATGTCGATATACAAAAGGCGATTAAAATAATGTTGTATTGAATAATAATAATTGAAAAATAAACAAATACTGCACCAAAAAAATAAAAATACTAGAAGAATATATGTCACAGATGTTGTATTTATAACCATGTAACTGTTGTGCCATGTCCCTAACCACCCTTCCCTCCTTCCCCCTTACCTCTCTCCCCTTTTGAAGTGAAACTTCTTTGCTGGCACCTATAGAGTTTTGATAGGAAAAATCAGTTGTGTTGTAACAAAAAGCTAACAAAAGTGATGTCACGCTTCAGATGGGCGCGTGCCCACGCATGAACATACTTCCAAGTTCCAGGCCACATGGAGGTTGTAGGCAGTGCTTGCGCAGAAGAGGAGGTTGCAGGCCGCACCACGCATGATCAATACCGCAAAACACCTCCGCATGCACAGAATGGCCGCCGTTTTCTGCACATGCGCCGAAAACCCGCCATTCTCTACGCATGCGCCGAATGGCCGCCATCCTCTGCGCATGCGCCGAATTCCTGCCCAAGATGCACCTCCATGTCACGCATGTGCAGTATATGCCCCTCTACGCTGCGCATGTGCTGAAGAGGCCACGGGGGAGGAGAAGAAAGTGTTAGGTTGGAGACAACATTTATTAGGCAAATTACAAAGCAGGGCGGTAAAGGCCAACTGCCCAACATCTGGGGACCACCTGGTTCAAGAGCGACAATGCCGGTTGTCCTCCAGCCAGGCTGGAAAATTCAAAATGCCCGAGAGGTCAGGGCCTTCTCTGGCGGCCAATAGAAAAGCCACATTGTCATAAGGAGATGATGTCACGGCTTTCTGTTGGTGACGACGTGTAATTTTTTTGTGCGGCACAAAAAATATATATATCTGGAACCGAGGGGCTCCCCAGATGTGGGGAGATAACCAATCAGCTTTGGGGGCACCCTCTGGTTCATGCTATCTAATAAATAAAAAAAATGATAAGCAGGTGGAGCTGCTACTTTAAATATACTGCTGCTAGCCTTAAATAACAAAACGATTATTATTATACTATTATTATTATTATGTATTACTAGTATTATCATACTATTATTCATTTGAGTAATTTGCTGTTTCTTGAATGCAATCACTCCCATCAGAGTAAGGGGACCCCGATTTTGGGAAATAGATGTGCTGTCTGTAAGGCAATGTATCCATAAAAATAAACTTTCCAGCACATCAGGATTACTACAAATCAAGCTACATTTCATGCAGTGTTTGAAAATTGCTAACACTGCAACTTTGACTTTTCGTACACAGAGTTCTATTTTAGGATAACTTGTACCCAGCAATGTTAGTAGTGTTGACATGTTCATCTATTCAGCACAGTATGGAACTCTAGGCAAATCGTTTTTAATAAACATTTGCACTGGAAATATTGCCTTTACTAAATGTTACAAGAGCATACAGTGTATTTTCAATTTCTTGAACCAATAGCACTCACGTATGACAGAAAAAAATATAATGAATTGAAAAAAAAGCAGTATATGTTTTGTAAAATAACTAACATATTCTGAAATAGTTTGGGAGTCTGGAAAGAACCATACAACTGCATGATGCTGAATTAATTATTATTATTTAGGATCCAATATGTACAATAAATATAAATAGATAAATAATATTCCGTATTTCTTTGATTTGTAAGACACCATCTATCGTAAGACGCACCATCGATTTGGTCCTTACAATCAAGGAAAATGTCTTTTTCACTTACCATGTTTCAGGAGAGGTCCCATGTCAGTGGAGGATGAAGCGGGTGGTGACAGCGGCAGGAGAGATCCGACGTCTGCAGAGGATTGAAGATGGACAGCGGGCGGGAGTGCAGCGGTGGCAGCACAAGTCCCAAGTCTGCAGGTGAATGAAGATATGAAGACAGCGGGCGGGCGGTGGCAACGATGGCAGGAGATCATAATAGCAGGAAAGCTTAGCAGGAGCAGGGCGGCATATGGGAACGGATGGGTTGGAGCACAATGTAACTGAGTAGTTGACCGGTGTCTGACTTCCGGTTACAGTGCTCTCTTTCCCAGCCGTTCCCCTAATACGCTCTGCTCCTGCTCAGCTCTCCTGCTATTATGATCCCCTGCCACCACGTCCACCACTCGCTCGCTGAATTCTTATCTTCATTCACCTGCAGATTTGGCGCCTGTCCTGCCGCCGCCACACTGCCACCCACTTTCCATCTTCAATCCTCTGTAACGTGGGACCTCTCCTGCCGCCACCGCCCGCTTCATCCTCCGCTGATTTGGTACCTCTCCTAAAACATGGTAATTGAAAAGAGGGGGGTTAGTAGTCACTTACATTTTTCTTTAAATACATCGATTCTAAAATGCACCCCGATTTCAGACATGTGAAAATCGGGAAAAAGGTGCATCTTAGAATCGAAGAAATACGGTAGATAAGGGCTTAAACAAATGTCAATGCATCAAAATCGGTGCGTCAATATTTACATAATCTGCTTTTTCACAAAACGAAGAACAGTCATCACAGTCATCACCCAGAACTGAACTAATTGTAATGATGTACTTATCTTTGGTTTAATGCAAGTCATTAAGAAGTATCCTGATGGAAAAGACCAGTTACTTAATAATTTAGACAACAGTTATAGCAAAGTATCAGATTAAAGCTCTAATTTCCAATGTCTTCATTATTAATGTAAGACTTGAAGCATGCACAAGTTTTATTCTGATGGGTTTTACAGAAACATTTTCATATTGATATATGATCACGATTTCAATATAATTATGTTTTTTAGATCAACCTCCGGCTCTTTATCCTTATATTTAGACCATATTCAAGTGTAACACCTCTACCCCAGGCCAACAGAAGAGGGGCCACACCAAACTGTACAGTATAGCTGATGCTCAGCAGTGGTTACTTATGTTGCAGGTCCTAAGGGTACTGGATTTCGTGCAGGGCTGGAGTTATGAGCAAATAATAGAGCAGGGGGCGCCAGGAACTTTTTCTTTAACTTTATTGTACATGCATCCTAGGGTAGCAAAAGGACTGGTTTTCAATTATAAGATTGCGTCTTGTTACATGCCCAGGTTTCCTCAACCATGAGACTTGTATGCAGGGTAGCTTCTCATTCTTCTTAATTTTGCTTGCATTTGCCACTTCTTCTGGGAGGATACATGGTACATCATTGGTGGTTCATTCTCCCACTGCTGGATCATGCCCCACGTTATTTGTGTTCTCGTACAATTTCATGTCTGTCTCTCAGATTCAGGTTTAAATGACAGCTTTTGTTTAACATCCGGAGATTCTTAGCACCCTACGCCTTGATGCCTTCTTTCTGAATGCTGTCAAGCCCAGGGACAAATCAGCCTTCAGAGAATGAGGGCCATTGCTTTTATTTCTATTTGGGGTTGAGGCTTTACCTGCCATTATGGTCTCATTTACATGTTGGCAAGTAACTTTCACGCTTTAGCCAGGTATATTGTTCAAGCTTTCATAGTATGGTTGAACTTAGAGTACTAGCACACTATACATTGTCTTAAACACCAAGTTTTAAATCTTATTTTATTCATTGAAGGAATTAGATTGTAAGCTCCTCGGGGCAGGGACTCCTCTTCCTTAATGTTATGTTTATGTCTAAAGCACTTATTCCCATGATCTGTTATTTATATTATCTGTTATTTCTTTGATTACCACATGTATTACTACTGTGAAGCGCTATGTACATTAATGGCGCTATATAAATAAAGACATACATACATACATACAACTGCTCTATGTTTAGCCCCTGGAATCCCTCCAACCCCTAGGGTGTAACATTTTGTATGAGACACTAGATGTCACTATCGCTGGTTATAGTGGGTAAAAGTTATGTGCCTATCACTTTTTAGGGGTTTCCTTCTTATTACAAGACAGACATTACATGTGTATATTACTGAGTCTGAATATGAATTAAAGTCGAAAATAGTAAAGAAAACTGCACTCTTAGGGAAAAAATCAATAGTTAAGTTTTATTATAGAGGTAGATTCTGTAATAAAACTTTACTAATGATTTTTTTTCACTAAGTCCCCTGGAATGCTGTTTTTTTTTTTTACCTTTTTAGGCTTTGATTCATGTGATTTCCCTTGAAAGTTGAGAATAGAGCACACGTGGCAGATATATTGTGTGTGTGTAAGTGAAGCATAAGGCACTATCGAAGCTGCCAGGCTGTGCATACGGAAGGACACTCTACACCTCTAGCTGCAAGATTGGAGCTTCGTACCGGCAGGAGAATTACAAGGGGACCAGAGTTCATGTTCAACGAGCATATTTCACAGATTTGTTGTGAGTGACCTGATTTTAGCATTGCAGTAATAAACCTTTTACTATTTACACTATGGAGCCCATGCTGTCCTCTTTTGTTTTATATATATATATATATACATATATATACAGTTATGTCCGGAAATAATTGGACACTGATACAAGTTTTGTTATTTCGGCTGTGTACCAAAATAAATTCAAGTTACAGTTAAATAATTAATATGGGCTTAAAGTGCAGTCTATCAGCTTTAATTTAAGGATATTCACATCCAAATTGGAGGAAGGGTTTAGGAATTACATCTCTTTAATATGTAGCCCCCTCTTTTTCAAGGGACCAAAAGTAATTGGACAATTGACTCAAAAGCTGTTTCATGGACAGGTGTGGGCTATTCCTTTGTTATTTCATGATCAATTAAGAAGGTAAAGGGTCTGGAGTTGATTCCAGGTGTGGCATTCGCATTTGGAAGCTGTTGCTGTGAACCCACAGCATGCGGTCAATGGAGCTCTCAATGCAAGTGACACAGGGCATCCTTAGGCTGCAAAAAAAAAGAAAATCCATCAGAGAGATAGCAGGAACATTAGGAGTGGCCAAATCAACAGTTTTGTACATTCTGAGAAAAAAAATGCACTGGTGAGCTCTGCAACACAAAAAGGCCTGGACGTCCACGGAAGACAACAGTGGTGGATGATCATAGGATCCTTTCCATGGTAAAGAAAAACCCCTTCACAACATTCAGCCAAGTGAAGAACACTCTCCAGGAGGTAGGCATATCATTATCCAAGTCTACTATAAAGAGAAGACTTCACAAGAGCAAATACAGAGGGTTCACCACAAGGTGCAAACCATTCATAAGCCTCAAGAATAGAAAGACCAAATAAGACTTTGCCAAACAATATCTAAAAAATCCAGCCCAGATCTGGAACAGCATTCTTTGGACAGATGAAACTAAGATCAACCTGTACCAGAATGATGGGAAGAAAAAAGTATGGAGAAGGCTTGGAACGGCTCATGATCTGAAGCATACCACATCATCTGTAAAACACGGTGGAGGCAGTGTGATGGCATGGGCATGCATGGCTTACAATGAAACTGGGTCACTAGTGTTTATTGATGATGTGACAGAAGACAGAAGCACCTGGATGAATTCTGAAGTGTACAGGGATATATTGTCTGCTCAGATTCAACCAAATTCAGAGAAGTTGATTGGATGGCGCTTCACTTTACAGATGGACAATTACCCAAAACATACTGCAAAAGCAATCCAGGAGTTTTTTAAGGCAAAGAAGTGGAATATTCTGCAATGGCCGAGTCAATCACCTGATCTCAACCCGATCGAGCATGAATTTCACTTGCTAAAGACAAAACTTAAGGCAGAAAGACCCACGAACAAACAACAACTGAAGACAGCTACAGTAAAGGCCTGGCAAAGCATCACAAAGGAGGAAAACCAGCGTTTGGTGATGTCCATGCGTTCCAGACGTCAAGCAGTCATTGCCTGCAAAGGATTCTCGACAAAGTATTAAAAATGAACTTTTTATTTAAGATTGTGTTAATTTGTACAATTACATTTGAGCCCCGGAAATAAGGGGACTGTGTATGAAAATGGTTGCAATTCCTAAACGTTTCATACAATATTTTTGTTCAACCCCTTGAATTAAAGCTGAAAGTCAGCACTTCTATTGCATCTCGGTTGTTTCATTTCAAATCCATTGTGGTGGCGTACAGAGCCAAAATGATGAAAATGGTGTCAGTGTCCAGTTATTTTCGGACCTAACTGTGAGTGTGTGTATATATACACAACCCCACAATGGACTGGTACATTGAAAGCTTCAGACACAGCGCCAAAACCACCATCCTGGACAAAGTAAGGAAACAAACATATAATCTGACACTGATGGAGAGGAGAGCCATAGAATCGCTAAAAGCCAACCACAACATAACAATCAAACCTGCGGACAAGGGAGGAGCAGTGGTCATAATGAACACCACAGACTACCTGCAGGAAGCACACAGGCAACTCTCTGATTCAAAGTATTACACCCAACTGCAGGAGGATCCAACTAAAAAATACATGAGAGAACTCAACAGGATCATTAAAACACTCCCAATGCGCACAAGAGAACAAATTCTGGACCTGATACCAGCTAACCCAAAACCTGGCACATTCTACATGCTCCCTAAAATTCACAAAGAGGGTAACCCCGGGCGCCCTATTATCTCTGGATCTGGCACACTTACCGAGAATATTTCTGGCTGGGTGGAGGGCATTCTAAAACCACTTGTCAGGAACACAACCAGCTATATCCAGGATACCACCGACCTGCTAAACAAACTGAATGCCATTGCCCCCCTCCCAACAGGAACACTACTAGCAACTATGGATGTAAAGTCACTTTATACAAACATTCCCCACGAGGATGGGATTTCAGCCTGCAGATACTTTCTGGGACAGCAGGAGCCACTCACAGAGACAGTGACTAAATGCATCGAATTGATTCATACCCATAACTACTTCACATTTGGAAATGACACATACCTCCAGACAACCGGGACCGCTATGGGTACTCGGATGGCACCACAGTATGCCAATCTGTTCTGTGCAAAACTGGAAAGTGACTTTCTTTCCACCTGTCACTTGAAATCCCTTACATACCTTCGCTACATCGATGACATCCTCCTGATTTGGACCTCTGGCAAACAGGACCTCCTACAGTTCTATGACAACTTCAATACGTTCCACCCGACCATCAACCTCAAACTCACCCATTCCCCGGATGAAGTACATTTCCTAGACACCACCATTACTATAAAGAACAACCAACTACAGACGTCTGTATACCGCAAACCTACAGACAGAGCCAGCTTTTTGAGGGACAACAGCTTCCACCCGACACACACCAAACATGCAACCATCTACAGTCAAGCCATACGATACAACCGGATATGCTCCGACACAGCAGACAGAGACCAGCGGATTGAAGCCTTGAGATCATATTTTATAAACCGTGGATATAACCACAGAATTGTAGACCAGCAAATTCACAAAGCCACCAGAATACCAAGAAGTGATCTCCTTGAATACAAACAGAAGGAGACAAGCGACAGGGTACCTTTGGTGGTTACATATAACCCACACCTAGGAGCCATACGCAAGATCGCCAGGAAACTATAACCTATCCTCCAGGAAGATACAAGACTGCAACAGGTAAAGTATTCAGCAGTACAACTGAATGCGGGTCAAACCATGCCAGGACCCATAATGCAAAACCTGCGCAATGCTCTTCACAGCGGACACAATACAAATACCACACAGGAATCGGGAATACAAAATCAGAGAAAGGTTCACTTGTTCCTCCAGCAATGTCGTGTACCTCATCACGTGCATGAAATGCCCAGGGGGCTGCTACTACATAGGTGAGACAGGGCAGGGGCTAACCAAGAGAATGAACCTGCATCGCCACAGCATCACACGCGGAACAAGAGACAGTCCTGTCGGCGAACATTTCTCTGACTCTGGCCATAAGATGAACGATCTGAGGGTTGCCATACTCAAAGGTAATCTTAAACACCGAAAGAGAGACGGTTGCATGAATACAAATTTATGCAACTATTCGGGACACTTAGCGGTGGCCTAAACAGAGATCGAAATTTTATGAGTCATTACTGACACAAGTGAACTCTCTTCCCATGAGCGCTATAGGCCATGTCTGTACATACTGTGCTATATGTATGCACACACAGCTGTCTCTTACACATACTAATACTCCTTGTTTTTCCATCCCTATACACCTATACGGACCATATCCACACACAATTTTAGTTGTGCTACAATCTCTCACATTTCCACACCTACCCACACCATTTATATCCACTCCCACTCCACACACACCTTTTGTAAAGCACTGTATATACTGTGGGCTCTCCATTCATTTATATTCACACAGATACACACACACACTCTTACATCTCTTGCTTTCAGGAACCTTTTGACACCTCTAGCCATAAAACACACCAACACCGGGGGAAGGCCTAGCACAGATAACATTCCAAGAGACACTGTTTTTAAGTATACCTTTTGCTTGCTTCATTCATTGTAACATCGCCGGAAGAAGAGATCAGTGTATCTCTAAAGCTCACACAAATAAAAGCATTTTGTTAGCCACAGAACGGTATAATCTACAGGCATAACCCGCATTAACGTACGCAATGGGACCGGAGCATGTATGTAAAGTGAAAATGTACTTAAAGTGAAGCACTCCCTTTTTCCCACTTTTGATGCACGTACTGTACTGCAATTGTCATATACGTGCATAACTGATGTAAATAACGCATGTGTAACAGGCTTTATAGTCTCCCCGCTTGCGCACAGCTTCGGTACAGGTAGGGAGCCAGTATTGCTGTTCAGGACGTGCTGACAGGCGCATGCGTGAGCTGCTGTTTGCCTATTGAGCGAAGTGTACTTACTCGCGAGTGTACTTAAAGTGAGTGTCCTTAAAGCGGGGTATGCCTGTATTTATTTTTTGATTATTGAAGCTCGGCTAACACGGTACTGATACCTCTACATATATATATATATATATATATATATATATATATATATATATATACACACGTGTGTATATATATATATATATATATATATATATATATATATATATATATATATCAGTCCCATAAGAAAGTATTATCTGTTTCTTGTAGCTGTAGGGGAGGCCTCTCTGCTCTCCTGGGTCCGCACCCTTTTGTGCTATAGAAATATCAGGATCCAGGTTTAGAAATCTTGTCCCTTTTGTCTTGCTGTCAGCCTGCAGTCTCTTTGAAGCTCAAGACATCTGTCCTTCCTGGGTCAGTCCCAATTGTGAGACTAAGGAATCCTCTTCCTGTGTCTCACATGACACTATTTCACAGAGCTGTGATTAGGCAGGTGGAGTTGGTTGATTGCACCAGCAATTAACCAGCACACTGATGGATTAGAGGCAAATTTCTGAACAGGGATAATCCCTGTTACAGGCACAATAGCAAATTTACGTCCCCCTGTAGATGTAGTCCAGAAATTAACACAGTACTGTAGGTGAGGTCTCACCAATGATCTATAAAGTGGCATCACTGCCTCTCTCTTTCTGCTGCTAATACCTCACCCTATACATCCCACTGGTTTTCCACATTGCTTTGTTACATTGCTCACCTACCTTTAAGTCTGCTGAAATAATGACTCCCAGTTCCCTTTCCTTTATAGTAGTTGACATTATTGTGCCATTAATCCTATATTCTGCCTCTGTATTTTTGTGACCCAGGTGCATTATTCTGCATTAAATTGTAGTTGCCACACTCTTAACCATTGCTCCAATCTATCTAAATCATTAGTCGTTTTGTTTACTCCCCCTGTAGTGTCTTTCTGTCCTCTGAAAAAAGCATACAGATGTAGCCAGACTTACTATTCTTGTGGCCGCGGGTAAAACGCCTGTTAACCGAGGAATTGGGGGAGGTGACTGCCATGACAGTGTTGCAGCGGGTCAATTCTTTGCAATGGGACCTCCCACAGTGTTAATCCTTTCCGGCAGCATTCAGCGTGGTCACGGCCACAAGAACAGTAACTCCAGCTACATGTGTACTGCCCATCCAAAGCACTTGTAATGTCAATAGCAAATATATTAAAGAGCCAACATGGTCTTACCTTGTGACAAGTTAAGAGTCTGGTATAACCTATGAAAGACTTGGGCTTTCACCTCCACTGAAATATAAGCATTGTATGTCACACCTATTTTGTGAGTGCATTTGTAGCTACCAGTCTTTTAATAGTAGTAGAAAACATTGTACACATATGATTTGTCTTCTGCCCTTTCCATGCACCAAAAGTGAGTCAGAACTGGGGTTCTCTTTATGAAGAGATGATTTCTGAGATGCAAGTATATACTGTATACTTTTTTTTTTATTATTGTGAGTGGTTTTAATCAACATTTTTTGATTCCCTATTGTTGGTACACTACTATGCACTAAGTTTTCCTTTTTTCCCCTTTTTTCTCTTACTTCAATTTGTATTTTCCAATTTGTGCTATCTACAGTATTTGTTAGCTAAATATCTATACAGGACATGGAACCAGAACCTGAAGAAGCAGCCTTTTGGACACCTAGGGATTTATATCTAAGTTTTATTTTTATTTATTTTTGAAAAAAAGATTTTGTCCTCATTTTTAAAAATATTTTTATGTTTTCACTTCACTTTGACACTTGGAATTTCGCTTATTTTATTTCATTCATTATTTTTAGTTTTTATTCCTAATATTCACACTGAGGTTGAAAGGTGTCTGGATACATAGGTGTCTCAGATAATTAGCTGTGATTCATTAATTTGCCTGCTACAGCAGCACAGACAATGCCTGGACTGGAATTTTAATTCCCCCCAAGTCACAAATACAAACTATAGCCTACCAAAAATATTTTCCATGGGGCCAGTTGCATATCACTATGCAATATAATTATGGCACCTTCCAGAAAGACCTATTAAGCAAAATATATGTTTATTATCCTACTAAATTATTGCCCTGATTTTCACAATGTGTTCTCATTTTTCCCCGTGTACCTAAAATGTTAAGTGACATTTTTTTTAATGTAAAAGGACCAACAACGATTATATTCAGGTTATTTGAATAGGCCAAACAAGCAGGTAAGATAGTGTAATTTAAGCCAGGGGAACACAGACTTTCCCCGCTGCGCCCCCTGCCTGCGCTCCCCCCTGCTCCCGCCCCCCTCTTTACCTTGTCTTCGGCATCAAATGACGCCACCATTGCCATGGCGACGACAAAGACCCGGTAAGGGACGTTGCAGAGGCCTCACGCGTTACCCGAATCACCGAGGATATCAAAAAATAATAAAACTTTATTAATTCTACATAGATATTTAAAAACACATATACATTGTTAAAAATCCCTATATTGATGTGGCTGATATGTTTAATTCAAATTAGGTAGGTATATTACCGTATATAAACATCATAACTCGCAAAATCACAACTGCTGATAATGTCTATAACCATGAGGCAGTAGACAATATGGTATATTTCAATCAAGAAGCCGATCTGGTGGGGTAATGATATAACTGAACTTATACAATTGTATATCTAGGATCCTATTGGCATTGATTAATGATATAAATCATTCATCTGTTGAATCGGTAGTTTATGGGACAAAAACATTTAACGCTTGAAACACCGCAGTGTATTGATGCATGTGTCTGGTTGTTATACCCAATTGGCCTTCCCAAAAGGATAGTGATGCCGTGAATCGCAGTATATCACATCTATAACATCGCAGTGTATCACATCTGTCACAAAGGTAAGTAGATGCGCAATGTTGCGTACAAATAGTCACCAAAAACCGCTGGAACTTGCATGGTTCCAGAGAATGCCCAGTCTGAATGCTGTAGGCAGGATTGCTGATTCGATTAAAAGCAGTTTATTGCAATGATGTCAATATTATATCTTTAACTATGTTACATCTTTCTAAAGTGTTGTGCTAGTGGGTTTCATCATACATTAGGCTTCTCGTCTACTTCTGGCTTACAGCCAATGCTTTAGGAGAATAGTTTGATGTGTTCCAAGTGGTGATGTCATTTTGAAAACATTTAAAAAACAATAAACAATGTTAATTCTTTAAAAAGAACAAGAGAGTACTACAGATTTTAGAGTGTACCTTACTTTTAAAGACAGTTTATACCCCCAATTCAGATACATCTTATATAAAAGCCAGTGGGTGTTGTATCCAGTAAGCTATCCGGTAATGTGTGCAAATTGGGGTGCGCAAGATTTTTCTGGGGGCGGGGGTGCAGCGGTTGCAGAGGCCCTGCGCTCTTCCCCAAGGCATTTAAAATAAATGCCGGGGATACCGTGCGCGGCCTCTGCAACTCAACGAGATTCAGAGGCTTGTGTGATGCGTCACCATGGCAACGTGGCATCAAATTACACCTCAGGGTAATGTGACGTCACGTCCCATGAACCTGCTGCGTTATTTGATGCTTGTTGCCATGGCAACACTCCCATTTGAGAAATCAAAATGGCATTTAAATCCCACCAGTGCTGTGGACCAATAGGGAGCCACAAATGATGACATTGTGCTCAATGCTCAAAATGAGAGGGATTTTTGATTTATATTATACTGATGTCTTTGATCCTGGAAGTTCTTGCATCATAAATATCATCTAAAAAATGGCAACTTGGCAACTCCCTATTTTTAACTTCAATCTAGTCTTAAAAACATTCAGAAACAACAACAATAACTATATATATATATATTTAAATTAACAAAAACTGTTAACATGTTAAAGCAGCAATACTACTTTCCAACTCTTTTTATTCTTATTTGTATATGTAAAGCATGTGACAGTGTATAATTCTAAATTTTTACCTAAACTGGTAATCGTTTCGGGCTATTGTTATAAATCTGTTAAAATCCTGATTGTGTGACTAACATAATGGCTGGTTCAGTCAGTGTAACTTGGCCGCTACAATATATCTATATACTGAATTACTAAGGTAACATTATATATTGTTTCTGTTTGTAGCTCAAACTGCTGGGAACATTTGCAACAAATTATCCCAAAGAAGAAAGTGTTGCAATTATCTTGCACTGCTTGGGAGGTGGGCTAAAACCTGCAATAGAAATCAAAGGATGCTTTAAAGCAGCAGTCCAAGTTGCTGTTCTTTCTTTAATTTAAAATTTTCCCCTTTAATATGTGCATCAATACAATCCACACAATGATAAGTAAAAATCTAAGTTGCTGATCGATCCGTTCTCCTGTGATCGATCGGCAAAGATTCGGCTCGGGGATTCACTAAATGGCTGTTAGTGCAGCAGAAGAGGACCAAAGATGCAAAGTTCTGCAGGAAAGTTCATGTGACCAGACAGTCACTAGATACAATTGGTGCACTGCCAGAGAGAGGGCAGGGCACAAAAAGGGGTGTGTTTCAGAAGAGCAAGGTGATGTGACTTTGTAAATGGTTGCTATAGAATCAAAATGCTTGTTACACTATAATACAATAAAAATGACATTTACAGTTGATTTAAAAAATATAAAAAAATGCTACAAGTATTTTCTCATAGTACAGAACTGATTTATAAAAAAAATGTGTAGGATATTGCTTGACTGCAGCTTTAAAACTTATTAAAAATGGCATTAAGAATTGAATAACAACAAAAAAACATTTGCTATTATCTAAAACGACAGAACTCATTCATTTAATATATATATATATATATATATATATATATATATATATATATATATATATATATATATATATATATATATATGAAAAAAGAAAAGAAACAGGCGCACACCTAGTGCATTAAAGTATAACAATTTAGTTTATAGAACAATAAAAACAGTCAAATGCCCACTGACAAAGGTACACGGTTTAAAAGCAGGTATGAGATAGGCTCTCATAAGCCAGTACTGCCGTCCGATATCAGCAATGGTATCCTTCTCCTGTTTGTTCTCCTCGTGGTTCGAACAGCCGGAAGTGGCGTCCCTCCGGTAGGGTGCCCCGCACAGGAAGTCCCTCCGGGAATCAGCACCTTCAGTTCCCTGCTTCTGATCAGTGCGCCACCGGGGGGAAAGGATCCAAACTTCTTCTTTGCCTCACACAGGCGTGGCTAAGACAGAGGTGTCACTTTCCCACGAACACTACCACTGCTGTTTGAGAGTCATTGCAGGCTGTGTGAGACAAAGAAGAAGTTTGGATCCTTTTCCCCCGGTGGCGCAACCTTGGTCACATCTGTTGCACTGAATCATATACACTATATTCCTGGATGTGCAGCTGTATGATCCTTTAACATTGAATGTTCTATGGTTGTGACTGGCTGTGGGATCTTGGCAAATATGTTTGCAGAGTTTGCAGCGTTTGTTGCTGCACGGTTTTGTGCCATTATCCATGTCTTTAAAATCGTTGTGAAGTTTTCTGCTGACTAATTTCTGTTTGAGGTTTGGTGGTTGCCGGAATGCAAGAATGGGAGGTTTGGGAAAGATTTCTTTTAATGTCGCATCCTCTGTCAGCATGGGTTGCAGATCTTTGATTACTTTTCGTATACCCTCTAGGGTAGGGTTGTATGTGGTCACTAGTGGTATGCGTGTGGTACGTTGTTTCCATCTGTATTGTAGCAGGTGTTCTCGTGGGGCTTTTAGTGCAGATGTAATAGTTTTGGCAATGGTCTTTGGTTAGTGTCCCTTCTGTCTGAACGAATCGTTTTTTTTTCTTCCTCTTTTTACACTGTTTTAGCCATTGAATCCTTTGTATATCAGTATGGCTTGACCTGAAGAAGAGAGGAGAACTCTCGAAAGCTTGTCCTATGATATAAATTGTTAGTCTAATAAAAAAGGTATCACCTAATACTGAAGAACTCATTTATTCTGCACTATCGCAACTGGACTAACACGGCTATTTTCTGCTTTATATAAAGAGTCCAAAATGGCGACAGCAGTGCGGAACGGCCGCAAGCACCAAAGCACGATGCCCTCAATGTGGCACGTACTACCTATGGCCTAATGAACCGTGGCCCATGCTACGGAACCCCTCGGGGTGCCTCTCCGGGAACCCTAACGGAGGTGGCGGAGACGACCGACGAGGCTGCCCTAGTTCCCTGTACTACTACTGAGGTGGGAACCAAGGCCCAGCTGACTATCGAGCCGAGAGAAACTCCGGCGGAGAAGAGCGCGACCGCAGTGGAGGTACCGGAGCGGGCCCGTTTTGTACCACTAACCACTGGCGGGGCCGCAAAAGACCCAGGTGACTCCCTAGCGGAGGATCCGACCAAGTCGTCTTCAGAGGAAGAAGATGGCGTCTCATCGGTGGCGATGCGCCTACCGGCGAACCACCCCAGCTGTAAGAAAGATGGCAGTCCACTTACCGGAGAGAGGGAGCAGACGAGTCCGGACACCCCCAGACAGCAAGCGCTGGTGCGGCCTGAGGCCCGTAGAAGTCCCACGGCCGTGGTGACTCCCAGTGCGTCGGAGATGGATCCAGAGGGACCCAAGTACATCAGCCTGCAGCGGAGCAGTAAGGAGACTCCACCACCCCCTTACTGCCGCCAGGCGAAGACGGCCCCTGCAGAGGACGAGAAGGAGAGGCGTGCGGCCTACTTACCCGTCCGCAGACCCGATGATCCACCACCGCCCCTTCCGGTCCTCGACGCACTTCCGGTGTGTGACCACGGAGCGGATGGGGATTCCGCGGGCGGCAGCGATGACATCACTTCCAGATCCGACTGGAAACGAGGCCCGGGAGCACTGTTCTCCCCGCGGAGAGCAGCTATGGCCGCTGCCATGGTACTTTTCGAAGCCAAGGTCCTTCCAGAGGATCACGGGGCTCAGCGGAGAGAGCAAGCAAGAAACTGCCCACTGGTCGCGGGATTACCCGCTTGCTGGACAATGATTTGGACATTACCCCAGCCCCAGCCCCTAGCGCCATTACCCCTGGCCACTGCCCCTGCCCTGTCACGAGTCATGACACCGGGACCTACTGCACCGACACACTTTATTCGAGCAAATACCCAGTATGTACCTGGCAGATACCTGGAATGCGCCGCTCCTCACCTCTGACAAGCCCCGTTGCATTTGCCTTCCCAGCCTGGGTTCATGCCTGGCTGATGGGCGGCTGATCTGTTAAATGATAATGATTAGGATTTAATAGGCTGCAATGCTTCGCGTGTCTACCAGATGGCATCAATTCATGAATTGTAATGCAGTATATATATATATATACTGTGCAGTATTGCAGCCAGCGGGAATAAAATGCTTCAATCCCTGCCTGGAAAATAACCCAATGCACTCGGGCAGAAAACAGTCACAAACCTCAATACACCCGGGTATACCCGAATTCGTGGGACTAGCCGAGCTCGAATAAAGTGTGTCGCCAGTGTAGTGGGGATAAATTGAGTAAGAATCCCAAGTACTCCAAGGATTTGCGGGATTGGGAACTAAGTGACGAGGGATCTGATGGGGAGGTACCCTATGATACTGTGATACGTATGCCTAAACATGTACCTTTTTCTCCTGTGTCTAGAGGGAGGGCCTGAGGGTCCCATACTACTGCTGAGGCCGGGCCTGTAAGTAAAGTGGTCCACAAAATGAATCCTACCAACTACATAAATGCCAAGGGTAGACGCAGCTGCTCGCGCTCTACGGAGGCGGGTACGTCCGTGTCAGGATGTGCTCACCACAAACGAGACGGGACCGCGGTGCTGAGGTGGGAAATGTAATTACGCCACCCACAGCCACGAGGGCACGTCTTGATTGAAGAATGGTCTGGGATTCCGGGATCAGGGTAGGAGAGGTAAGGATGGTAGAGGGTGCGATAGCCAAGTCCAGGGTTAGAGAGAGAGAGACGTTGTCGTTTACCGTAAGCCAGAATCCGAATGCCAGAGATGAGGAGAGTCGTGATGCCGTATGCCGAGTTCGGGATGCCAGAGGTGCAGGAAGACGTAGCAGAAGCCGGTCCGGTACACGAGGAAATCTGTGGAACAGAACTAGGGAGGCAGAGAGTGATGAGAACAACTGGTTCTATGCTCAGCCGACGAGTTAATGAATCTGGAGGGTATATGTAGGTATGAGGAACCAATAGCTGAGTAGCAAGGTGGGGGTGTGTGAATGGGCCAGGCTGAGACAGGGATAGGTCTAGATGAGTTCCTGAAGGAGGAGCTATAAGTCCTAGAAGTATTGGTGAATTGTATTGTGGCATTGAAAAAGGGTACTGTCTCTTTAAAGGGTTGGTGCGCCCCTGTGTGGCCGCGCCTCCCTGTGACAGCGTCTGTAGCTGCGTGCGCGGACCCACGCCCTGAACCGAGGGCAGAAGAGGAGAGTAGACGTGCGCGCGCGCGCATAGGAGGACCGGAGCTTGGCGCCATGGGGAAGGAGTCCCTGCGAGCCGCGGGAGGCCCAGACAGAGCCGCGGGTGAGTAAGGAGCACGCCGTGCACGGCGTGACTCCTGCTTCCTTACAGTACCCCCCCCTTCAGGGGTGACCTCCGGGCATCCATGACAAGGCTTGGAAGGATTCCTATGATGGAAAGCCTGAAGAAGGCGAGGTGCGTGAAGATCCCGATGGGGAATCCATGAACGTTCCTCAGGTCCGAACCCCTTCCAGTGAACCAGGTATTGTACTCCTCCTCTGGAGATCCTGGAATCCAAGATAAACTGGACCTCATACTCCTGTTGACCTTGAATCGTAAGAGGAAGTGGAGGAGAAGTATTCTTGGAAAAGCGAGGACTCTGAAATACTGGTTTAAGTAAGGATACATGGAAGACCGAAGGTATTTTCATCGAAGGTGGAAGGCGTAGATGGTAAGCCACAGGATTAACCCTCCTAACTACGGGGAAGGGACCGAGGAACTTGGGAGCAAGCTTCATGGTAGGAACCTTTAGTCGGATATTCCTGGAAGAAAGCCACACCTTGTCTCCTGGAGCAAACTCCGGTACTTGACGTCGAAGGCGATCTGCCTGGAGTTTCTGTCTCCCTATGGCTACCTTTAAGTTCTCCTGAATCCTTGTCCATAAGTCTTTCAGCCGGGAGATGCGTTTGTCCACCGCTGGTACTCCTGAGGATAGGGAGAACGGTAAACGGGAAGGATGAAAGACACAATTAATAAAAAATGGAGATTCTTGAGTGGAATCATTGCGAAGAGAGTTAAGAGCAAACTCAGCCCAAGGAAGCAAATCCACACAATCCTGCTGCGTATCGGTTATAAAACATCGAAGATACTGTTCCAGGTTTTGGTTGGCCCTCTCCGTCTGCCCATTGGTCTGTGGGTGGTGTCCTGAAGAGAATTAAAGTGAAATCCCCAATTTTCGGGAAAAGGCACGCCAAAATCTTGATACAAATTGAGATCCACGGTCCGAAACAATAGTTGCTGGCACCCCGTGAAGACGAAAAATCTCCTGAATGAAGACATCCACAAGGCGGGAGGAATTCGGAAGACCCCTCAAAGGCACAAGATGCATCTGTTTGGAAAAACGATCAATGACCACAAGAATCGTATCCTTTCCCTTGGAATCTGGAAGCTCCACAATGAAGTCCATAGAAATATGGTTCCAGGGACGGTCTGGAATAGGTAAATGAAGAAGAAGGCCTGCTGGTTTGACCCGAGGTACCTTGTTGCGAGCACAAGTACCACACGCTTTGACAAACTCCTCTACATCCTTAGCTCTCTCTGGCCACCAGAAGGTGCGTTGAACGAGATCGTTGGTCTTCCGTATCCCCGGATGTCCTGCAGATTTAGAAGAATGACACCATTCTAAAACCTTTTTGCGGTGTTGGACTGCCGTGTAGAGTCTTCCCTCTGGAACTTTGAGCCCTATAGGAATCTGAGATTGCTCGGATTGAATTTTGCCCATAATATCAAAGGAATTGGCGGACAGGATACATCTGGAAGGAATGATAGTCTCTAGCTGTTCTTCAGATTTGTCCTCTGCAAGGAACTGTCGAGAGAGGGCGTCAGCTTTAAGGTTCTTGGAGCCAGGAATGAAGGAGATGAGGAAATTGAATCGTGAAAAAAATAATGCCCAGCGGGCTTGCCGAGAGTTCAAACGACGTGCCCCTTCTAGGTAGAGAAGGTTCTTATGGTCTGTAAGAATGGTTATGGGTGTCTCTGTACCTTCTAAGAAATGTCTCCGCTCCTCTAATGCTAATTTGATCGCTAAAAGTTCCCGGTTCCCGACATCGTAGTTCTGTTCTGCGGATGAAAATTTCCTCGAAAAGAAGGCGCATGGGTGCAGTCTGGCTAAAGGAGATGTCCTCTGGGACAAAACAGCCCCAGCCCCGATGTCAGAAGCATCTACCTCCAAGGTAAATGGAAGTTTAGGATCCGGGTGTGTGAGGATGGGCGCAGAGACAAAAGCCCTTTTCAGCAGATCAAATGCCTGTATGGCAGTTTCAGACCATGATGAAGGATCTGCACCTTTCTTCGTGAGAGCAGTTATGGGAGATACTGTAGCGGAAAAATTGCGGATGAAGCGTCGATAATAGTTTGCAAAACCCAGGAAGCGTTGCACAGCTTTGAGAGTGTTCGGGCGAGGCCAGTCCAAAATCGCCTTAAGTTTCTCTGGATCCATATTGAAACCGGAATCAGAAATAACGTAACCCAAAAACGCCACTGATTTGAGATGGAACTGACATTTCTCCAATTTCGCAAAGAGATGGTTCTCCCGAAGGCGTAACAACACCTGTTGAACGTGTTTGATGTGCTCTTGAGTGGATTGAGATAAGATAAGGATGTCATCTAGGTAAACAATAAGAAATTTGTTAAGAATGTCCCGAAAAAAATCTCGTTGACAAAATACTGGAAAACTGCTGGTGCGTTGCACAGGCCGAACGGCATCACCAGGTATTCGTAGTGGCCGTCATGGGTGTTAAAAGCAGTCTTCCACTCGTCCCCCTCTCGTATCCTTACTAAATTGTAGGCTCCTCTCAGATCCAACTTAGAAAAGATAGTAGCTCCCTGGAGACGATCAAATAGTTCCGGAATCAAGGGCAGAGGATAGTGATTTTTGCGCGTGATGTTATTCAAACCCCGGTAGTCAATGCATGGGCGGAGAGAACCGTCTTTCTTTTTGACGAAGAAGAAGCCTGCACCAACTGGGGAAGAAGATTTTCTGATGAAACCCCTTTCTAAATTCTCAGCGATGTAGGTACTCATGGCTTTCGTCTCTGGGAGAGAGAGCGGATAAGATCGTCCTCTAGGAAGAGGTGCTCCAGGACGTAGGTCAATGGGACAATCGAAAGAACGGTGCGGAGGTAGTATCTCGGAACGTGCCTTGTCGAACACATCGCGGAATCCCCAGTACTCAGAAGGTAAGGAGTCGATCTTCTCTGGCAGAGTAGACAACCCACCAATCCTCTGGGAAATCCTGGTACAGGTTTTGGCACACGAAGTGGCCCACTGGATGGGTTCCCGATCCGTCCAGTCGATGCGAGGATTATGGAGTTGAAGCCAAGGAAGACCCACAATCAGCTCAGCAGAGGGAGAGTGGATCACATCGAGAGTAATGAACTCCGTATGGAGATCGAAGAACTGTAGTTGTAGAGACACCGTCTGTAGCGTGATAAATGCCGGTTGTAGAGGTCGACCGTCAATGGCTTCCAGACCTATTGGCGTCTTCTTGGTGACAAGTGAAATATTGTTTCGCCTAGCGAAAGTCTCATCGATAAAGTTACCAGCGGACCCAGAATCAATGAACACTCGCGCTTGAGCGTGAAACCCCTCTCCAGACAGTGTTATAGGCAACATTATCCTGGTGGGGAGTATGTCCTTGACAATAGGAGAAAGGATAAGAATTCCCAACGAAACTCTCCGGGATTTCATTGGGAGTTGGCGTTTCCCGGCTTGTGAGGACACTGGGGTAGCGTGTGACTGGAGTTGCCACAGTACATGCAGAGACCGGCATTACGCCGACGTTGTCTCTCGGCAGGAGACAGCTTGTTGCCCCCCAACTGCATTGGTTCCGGAATATTCTCGGAAGGAGGTAACGTGGGAATGAAGGAAGGAGCAAGGTATGTTGACACCCGTTGTCGGTAACGAGAACGTTCGTATCTCCGTTCCTGTAGGCCCTGATCTACTCGAACCGCCAGGGCGATTAACTCCTCTAAATCAGTAGGACGGTCCCGTGCAGCGAGCTCATCTTTCAGGGACTCAGACAGACCCTGCCAAAACGCAGAAGATAGGGCTTCATTATTCCAACCTGTCTCACCGGCAAGAGTGCGGAACTCCACGGCATACCCAGCGACGGTACGATCTCCCTGGGTTATGTGATGAAGAGCCGAAGCTGCCGTTAACTTCCGTGCCGGGGTATCGAAAACTCTTCGGAACTCCTCGACGAAGAGATCGATGTCCTGGGTGAGAGGCCCTTGTTGTTCCCAGAGGGGAGAAGCCCATGCCAGGGCCTGGTCGGTGAGGAGAGACAGGATAAAGCCGACCCTGAAAACGGAAGAGGCAAAACGAGAGGGAGCGAGACGAAATTGGATGAGGCATTGGTTAAGGAAGCCCCTACATCCTTGGGGATCTCCACCATAGTGTTTGGGAGGTGGAATACGAGGTTCCAGTGCAAACGGAGGGGTTGGAAAGGGAGTTGCAGGTGCAGGGGAAGCTCCGGGTGAAAGTTGCCGAGTGAGAGCTCGAACTTGAACCGTAAGGGAGTTAACACTTTGCTGCAACGTATCTGTCCGTCTGTTTGTTCCAGATAAGTCTCTAGTCTGGTAAAAAGTGCAGTATGGGCATTAATAGTGCGCTCCACCTCAGCGGGGTCCATTTTTGGTGGGCTGAGCATAATGTCAGGATGTGCTCACCACAAACGAGACGGGACCGCGGTGCTGAGGTGGGAAATGTAATTACGCCACCCACAGCAACGAGGGCACGTCTTGATTGAAGAATAGTCTGGGATTCCGGGATCGGGGTAGGAGAGGTACGGATGGTAGAGGGTGCGATAGCCAAGTCCAGGGTTAGAGAGAGAGACGTTGTCGTTTGCCGTAAGCCAGAATCCGAATGCCAGAGATGAGGAGAGTCGTGATGCCGTATGCCGAGTTCGGGATGCCAGAGGTGCAGGAAGACGTAGCAGAAGCCGGTCCGGTACACGAGTAAATCTGTGGAACAGAACTAGGGAGGCAGAGAGTGATGAGAACAACTGGTTCTATGCTCAGCCGACGAGTTAATGAATCTGGAGGGTATATGTAGGTATGAGGAACCAATAGCTGAGTAGCAAGGTGGGGGTGTGTGAATGGGCCAGGCTGAGACAGGGATAGGTCTAGATGAGTTCCTGAAGGAGGAGCTATAAGTCCTAGAAGTATTGGTGAATTGTATTGTGGCATTGAAAAAGGGTACTGTCTCTTTAAAGGGTTGGTGCGCCCCTGTGTGGCCGCGCCTCCCTGTGACAGCGTCTGTAGCTGCGTGCGCGGACCCACGCCCTGAACCGAGGGCAGAAGAGGAGAGTAGACGTGCGCGCACGCGCATAGGAGGACCGGAGCTCGGTGCCATGGGGAAGGAGTCCCTGCGAGCCACGGGAGGCCCAGACAGAGCCGCGGGTGAGTAAGGAGCACGCCGTGCATGGCGTGACTCCTGCTTCCTTACAGTCCGGTGTCTCATCACAAGCTGAGTCTGAGACAGGTACTTCTAGCCCCATGTCAGAGTACGAGCACCGTGACAAGTGGTGGGCACCCCTGTACACTGGGTACCTCAAATGTATGGACCGCACCAGGTTCCTGTTGATCAGGAACAACATAGTTGATCATTGGTGGGCGGTAGGTGTCTATACTCCCGAGGAGGTGGAGGATGAGTTGGAACACCGATTTCAGGAGATAGAGCAAATGATCATCATGCCTAAGGGGCCTAGTATATTGTATGATGACATTGCTCCTGTAGAACCGGAGTTTTGGGTACTGCCAAGCAGGGCGGGTCCTAAGAAACTGCCCAAATTGTGCAGAGCAGACTGAGCCATAGTGTTTAGGTTTAGGTAGTCCCATGGGTACGAATACCCTTATGTGCCTGAACCCATAATGAGGGAAATAGAGGAGAACAGAGATAGTTGGCTCAGAGCAGCCGTACAAGAATATTTGAGGACAAAGTTTGGTAAGGCGGGTTACCACAATGAAGACCGTATCAGTGAGGTGGTCCGGGCCTGGAGTGTGGGGCGGTGCATATACATGCACAGCGTGATATATCGGCCAGAGTCTGGGTCGGTACAGCCCTACTATATTACCCTAACTGACCATAATGGGAGGAAGGTACGAAAGCCTGACCCAAAACATTATCATTAGTGGTTCTCCCCGTTGGGAGTGACTGTTACTGTTACGCCACCTGGTGGTTGGCTCAAGAAAATAACATACATTGCCATGTGTTTGTTTCCCAGGTTTGTTCTCCGCAGGGTGGTGCTGCTAAAGTTAGGTCCAAGTGAGGACCATTGGATTCCACCTGAGGGAGAGTGTAGCCCTGGTAAGAAATGGGGGCTATATATCTGACTCCTACTGATGTAAGTCCTGCTAAGGGCAGGCCACCAGTAGTTATCATGGGTTTCCCCCACTTCAAGCCCTGTCGTGATTGGTGGAGGTAGGCCCCCTGACTCTGTGTGGAAAGGCAGAGACACAGGGGAGGTGCCTGCTGACATCATGATGGGCAGGGCTGTCTCAATTTAGTGGGCTGCTCCTGTGTGTGTCTGAGAGTTGAGTCTGGGAGTTGAGTCTGAGAGTTGAGTCTGAGAGGCCGGAGGAGAGTGGGTGTGAGGAGTCCTGCGCTGGCAGTTGTGCAAGAGGTGAACCAAGAGAATGGAGAGTGCTGGAGCAGAGAGAGCATTATCTGGAAGTGGCAAGGAGACAGGAGAGAAGACTCTCAGCCAATCTGAGTAGAGCTGATAGCACTAAGTGCTGTGGACCAATGCCCCTCACCCTGCTGAGGGGGTGAGGGGGGGGAGATTTACCCTCACCTAGAGAGTATATCCTGGATGTGGGGGTTGGGGTATTGAAGCCCCAAACAGCCCATCCTGCTAGGGTACAACCTGGAGGAGAGGAGTGGAGGAATAGACCTGTTACATTTGGAAGCACTGCTGCATATGAACTGCTGCGGTGTATGAACTGCTGTGTGCTGTATCACTGTTACAAGGACAATAAAGACATTGCTGCTTTTATATAAAGACTGTGTGAGAGCTGGATCCTTCGCCCTGGGACCAGGGTTTCTCTGTAAGGGTCCCACCCCACATCCCTGGGGCTTATAGAGATGGAGGCGCTGACCCACAAGGACTGCTAAGACGATGGAGGCATATACCCCAGAAGCCTGGCCCTGTTATCCCCCACACCAACGCGGGAGACTCAGACCCTCCTGTTCCAAGCAGATATGCACCACCATAGTACATGTAGCCAGCCCTCACTACACCTTAGAGGTCCAATCTGCGACCGGGGGGGGGGGGGGGGGACACATGGGCTACATATATATATATATATATAGTTATACATTACCGTTCCAAGGATTGGTAAACAAGAGACAGCACTCAATGTTGAAAATCAAAGTGTATTAGTGAAAGCAAAAATACATCCAGAAACCCAACGTTTCGGTCCTACAGAATGGGACCTTCCTCAGGGGGATTTGTATCCATTGGTTTCTGGATGTATTTTTGCTTTCACTAATACACTTTGATTTTCAACATTGAGTGCTGTCTCTTGTTTACCAATCCTTGGAACGGTAACGTATAACTACATTCTCTATATGGGACGTGCACCTGTGGCTTACCAGCACCTATTGGAGTGCCAACTGCCTTATCTGACTATATATATATATATATATATATATAATCAAAAAATAAATAGATGATACCGTTCTGTGGCTAACGAAATGCTTTTATTTGTGCGAGCTTTCGAGATACACTGATCTCTTCTTCCGGCGATGTTACAATGAATGAAGCAAGGATAACTTAAAAACAGTGTCTCTTGGAATGTTATCTGTGCTTCTCCTTCCCCCGATGTGGATCGGGGGAAGGAGAAGCACAGATAACATTCCAAGAGACACTGTTTTTAAGTTATCCTTGCTTCATTCATTGTAACATCGCCGGAAGAAGAGATCAGTGTATCTCGAAAGCTCGCACAAATAAAAGCATTTCGTTAGCCACAGAACGGTATCATCTATTTATTTTTTGATTATTGAAGCTCGGCTAACACGGTACTGATACCTCTACATGAATATATATATATATATATATATATATACACACACACTTATTTGGCCCGGTTATAAGGCAAGATTTTGTTCAATAAGTTATATTGAAAAGTCCATACTTGTCTTATAATTGGGCTCTGCTGCTGAGAGTCTGCGCATCTGCTCTTGTGTAAGCGATTAACACAGTAGTAGTTGTCTGTGCATGGGCTCGCGCAGACAGCTGCTGTGTAATAGCTTACACAGGACCGAAAGGAGCGCATGCGCAGGCAGCTGCTGTGTAATAGCTTACATGAGACCGAAAGGAGAGCATGCACAGGCAGCTGCTATGTTAATAATTTACACAGGACCAAAGGCCACAACACAGCAACCGGCATTACCCAGTCCCAATTAGCAGAGGCTGAAAGCTAGGGGGTCGCCTTATATTCAGGGTCGCCCTATAATCGGGCAAATACGGTATATAATATTTCACATGTTTTGTTGCTTTAAGTGAGAGAGACTACTGTAGCAAGTTAAGACTGATCAGGTGATTTGGAAATCAATAGACTTTAAGCGATCACCATTTATGAACCATTAACATGGAAAATTAAAAAAGCTGTACAAATAAAGGAGTTTTTTTTATTCAATAAAAATGAAATTATTCCTTAATATTATTAACAGGGTTCATTTGTATTTTTGACACCCATCTTTATGATTTGCAAAATCCCAAATACCCAAATATTTATTTGACAAAAAGGTTTCAGAAGGCCATGGAAATAATGTAGTGGAAGGCAAAATTGCAGGCTAAAAATAAAAGCATATTTGTATAATATAGAGAACTGAAATGATTCCATTATTTTGCCCAGAACAAAATCTGCGAGGTCTAAAAGCTTGTCCACTAAGAGACATCCTTTTTTTCAATGACTTAAGCGAGTTTAATTTCATACACGCATTAAATGATAGAGTTGCTGGTTCCTAATTAATTCTGGGTACCAAAATGAAATCACTACGATCATGGCATACAAACTGAGTCCAAACATTTCACATTAATTAGTTAGGGTTGATGATCCCAATCGTTGTGCATTTCCCTTTTTTCAGACCCTAAACCAGGTTGCTATACAGTAGGTATAGGTGGTAACTGCTTGGTTTGAAATAATATCAGTACTAGAGATTTCTCTACGCGCCCTAATGATGGTAATAGGATATGAATAAAACAAAGGATTACATGTATGTCAGCCTATGTGGTGTACATTATACTACAGTGTCCCTGTAGTACGTACAGGGTTTATGTACGTAGATCCACAAGGGAACTATAGAAAACAATATAAAAAAGGAATGGAAGAAGCCTTTTTTTATACAGCATTGTAATAACAGGGAGCCTAATGTCTGCATTGCATTTGATGGGAATTGATCAGATTGTCGGATCATGGGGTAGCTTGGACAAGGGTACAATCCTATTATGGAAGAAAGCGCAATAGAGCTTTATACAACGGACTGTAGCCCGGATGGGCTGGATGATATGCTGAGCATACTGTAAAAAAAATTCTAGGTTCAAGAGGATGTCTACATTGTATAATACATTCTTTTATACATTTATACATTTTATTTCTCCAGAATTTAGTTGTCTCTTTTCCAACATATTCTGAGGAGGCTTGTGATACAGGATTGGTTACACCTGCATGGATAGGATTCTGCAATAAGATGCAGTATGAAAAAAAGTTCAAAGTACAAATTATGTTTATTCAGCTACACTAAAGACTCATAGTTTTTGATGGCTGAATAAATCCCCTTTTTGCCATAAATTAGAAGTTAACCAATGAAGTGAAAGTGTATTTGAAAGGGAGTGAAGAGGTTAACTCCCTTTCCAAACATCAGGAGACTGCACCGGTGTCAGATTTCATACTTGAACTGGGTATGGTTAAAAAACCATGATGTAGTTCTCTCCCATTTTAAGGAAATATTTCTATGTATTGGTTACGGTTAGGTATGATTGAACACAACACTGGCATCTAGCTAAGATGGCTAGATCACTGTATCAACTAATAAAGAGTTTCTATAACAACAGTGGGTGTTAACAATGTTAAAATATTCTTTAACACTGAACTTACAGTTTATACATCACAACACTACAAATATTCCCAGACTCTGTGTGTGGCAATGATAAGGTAAATTATTTTCAGCAATAAAATTCACAGTTGAAGTACATCCCTCATCCAGCCTTAATTCCCAAAGCCTTTGCAGTGCACTTGATATATTGGGAAACCCACAGAGACCTTCTGAAATAAGACCACCTGTGCTACAAATGCCATGGGGACAACAGCTTTTCAACAGCCTTGACTCTGCAATGTCTTTGACTAGGATAACAAATAGGGGGGGGGGGGGGGAGAAACAGATAGAAGGATTCATATATGTGAAACCCGGTAGGGATGTTTTTCAGGTATGGTAGTGGTTCTTAAAGTTTATGACCCTCCAGTATACATTTCGGAGTTTGAGGCAGCAAACCACCGAACTCCAAAAGGTTTCTGGGACAACACACCAGGTTTCTTCTCATAAAAGCAGAAAGATGCTGCTTCATTGTGACAAATTGTAGATCTCACAATGAGAGAGAATATCTCCTTACACTAACGTCACTGAACTTTTCTTTAACACATTTAATATAGATGGAGTTGGAGGTTCTGACTCATCACCAGCCGTCTGATAATTAGCATCTTTAAAAATACAAATAAAAAACTCTGTTCCTATTTCCGTCAGTTTTGTACATTTAACTTTTTAACCCTTTTCTAATTCACAATGATACAAGTATACAACTTTATTCAGCTTTAATGCAAGTTTCAAATGACCAAAAGTCAAACAAAAGCAGTTGTGCTTTAATACGGTCATGATTATATTTATATTTCTAATTAGATTCTTTATTATATTACAATAGAAATTGACCAGCTATGACACACTGACTTCCAATGATGGTGTTTCTAGTTAACACAACTCAGTCAGCCTTGTTCCAATGCAAGGTTAAATTAATAAAAACATTTAAGGCAGTTCTTACAGATATAGTAAGACTTACTGCCTCCGTGGCCGCGGACCAAAAGGCTAAAATCTGCGTCATGTGCGTGGTTGGTCCACGGCCCCCGAAAGCACTAAGTTTTGTGGCCTGGGAGGATTAAAGCCGTGTTAATCATCCCATTACAGTTAATCTGTAAGAGCTGCGCAGATGAGTCTCCGGTCTGTCCTTTAAATTAATTTTGTATTTATTTCTTTAAATTTAAATACATTTTTGGCGTGGAAGCTTTAAGCTCCAGCTGTAGCGGCAACCAGTATCCCCTATGTAGGTCTATATCTCAAGAAGCAGGGGGTCCCTGGAAATGAATGGTCATGAATGGCCTCCGGAGACCCCCTGCTTCAATACAGTATAGAAAAATTGATTTAAAGGACAGACCTGAGAGTCTTTAGCACAGCTATTACAGCCTGTCTGGCCCGGGACGATTAACACAGCTTTAATCATCCCAGGACGCAAACTTTATTGTGGAGGGTCTCCATACGATCAATGTTGTGTCACTGCAATGCAGATCTTTTGCGGACCCAACTATCACACCCCTGCATTCAAAAGAGGGAGCCATTCCCCTGGTAAAAGGCAGTGCCAAGCGGATAACTTCTGTTTCGGAAGCATTAGAACATGATTACCAGTCCTGCTCACCACCGGTTCCCAGCCTTTGAGTATCAACTTCTATGGGATTTTATTGCTTACCTTAAGCATATTCCTTCAGATAAGCATTTCTTTCTGGTTTTTTTATTACTGAGTTTGCATTTGTATTATTGTTATTCTGTGATTTTCTTTTTATGCTATTTTATAGATACCTTAACCTTTAAATTGATAACAGCACAATTGTTTAGCCTATTAAACATAAGACTCTTATTTGTCCACTGCGTTCTCTAATGAGGCTCCCCTTGTAAATGAATCTATTGAATTCATTTGCTCATTCTAATGTATGTGAATGCGTTGCATTTTTTTTAAACGTAAATAATTATTGAATAAATTAAATGAATGAAGTATATTAAATTAAATATGAAATCACAATAATTAGTGATATTTATTTAGAACTTTTTCTAATGTGCAACTCACCAAGAAAACTCAGTACTAGAGCGCATGTAGGAACTTAAGAACCCATCCCAGACCTACAACCGGGGAACTACTGAAAAAAAATGTATAGGGGATTGATGAGGAAGACCAACAAAGGGCGGAAAACACGAGCGGGAGCAGGAAAGCTGTTATTTTTTTTTAAATATTCTAATGACTTTATTTAACTCATTTACTGCACCTTAAAAACTTGCAAGTTCTGTGTAAATGGTCAGTCATTTGCATATTGTTGCTCCAGTAAAATCTATTATTTGTAAAATGCCCAGTTTTTAAAAAGACTGGTAAATCTAGCTCATCTGTAGGGTGATTAGTGTAACCTTATTATTTAACTACCGATAAGTACATAGACTAGTCAGGGGAACTATAGTTAGACTGATCCTTTCATTTAGAACAGTTACCCAGCAGTGTGTATTGTGTTACATAACCCAACTAAAGGCACTCGTTCAGTAACTTCACTCTTCAACATTAAAGCACACAGACTGTACTGAATTTTATATCCCCTTTAAAAAGTTATACACAGTTTTCATACATCCGTACACATTTATCTTCATTGTTTTTAGTCGAATATATATAGGGCCATATGTAATAAGCGGTGCTATGCGATAAAACATTCAGGCCCCGAAGACACCATATAAACTATTCATTGAATGTGTCTTCCAGTGCTAGAATGTGGCAACTACAAGTGTTTATCTGTAATGATAACGTTATCTTTACTGTCCGCCTATAGATTTACTTACTCTGTGCTGCATTGTTTAGTCTTCTGTTATATAATGAGTTTAGATCATCAGATTCAGGTACCAAGGCCCATCAGGACCGTACCGCATACAATGGAAATGTACCCACATGTAATTTGTAAGTGAGTTTCTCTGGAAGAAGGGGGTTCAGGGAGCTGAAATTAATGGGGTTCAGCTCCGGAGATGCCTGCTTCAATACTATATATATATATATATTTTTTTTTTTAAATTACCAAAAATATCCGCAGTCTTGGATTGCCTTTTAAAAAATAACCTTTAATCCCGCATAGTTAAAAAAAAAAAACCTACAGTATATTATACATAAAACAATTATGACGTTCAGAAGTACTACTAAACATGATATAAACTTCAGTGTTTATTTTGTGATACTGTATGCTTACTATCCCTTTGGGTAGACATCATTCCTACAGATATTAACCTTATATTACTTTATTCCATACATAACAGTTAGGGGTAGTTTATATCATTGCTCATTTTCTAAGCTGTAATAGAGAAGTCACTTCCGTTACTAGATGCTAGGATGTTGTAACATTAAGTCTCTTCAGAGTTATTGCAAAGACTTCTCTTTAATGTATCTACTGTAGCTAAACATTGTAGCTTGGAGCAGTTTGTTTTATTGTTGCTGAGTCTCTTACGCATTTATCACTCAATGTTAACTCCTATAGAAAAAAGATGAGAAGAGAAAGATTGTATAGCGTTGCTATTTTATTACACACATAGGGAGTGAAACTGAATCTGTTCCTTTTCATGTATTCAACTCTTATCTATAGGGTAAGGAAGGGGTGCGCAAACTGGTGGGTGCGAGATTTTCTAGCTTGGGCGCCTCCGTTACAGAGGCCCTGGGTTCTTCCCCAAGGCATTTAAATTAAATGCTGTGGAGTGCGTGCGAGGCCTCTGTATCTTCCCTTACCTGGTCTCTGGCGGCTTCCAGCGACGTGTCACCATGATACTGGTACATGGTCACCCTGGTGTCACATGACGTCACATTGCCATGTGACGACCGAAGACACCAGACAACAGGTAAGGTGGGGGGGGGGGGGAGTGAGCAGGTGAAGAGAGAAGGCAGAGGGGCGCAGACTGAAAAGTTTGCTCACCCCTGGGGTAAGGTAGTATAGAATAACTTGTTCCTATTACTTGCTCATTGATAATTTTAACAGTGCCCGTAAATTGTGTCCGTAAATAACTTTGTCACTCGTGTCCATAAATTGTTGTAATAGCATCATTATAAATTCAGCCTTTTAACATACTGTAAGGAGCCATAATTCTAATTCATTACTGTCCCTCACTGTTGTGATAGTATATAAAGAGTCTGATGTAATAATACAGACTTGAAGGAATTTCTAGGCCAGACTTTTCCCTGTGTGAGCCTAGCATATCACTCAAATTTAGTATAATATAATCCCTGTTCACGGACTGGACTGGAATCTCCCTACAATTTATCCCTTGTTATTTTAGTTTTTTCTTTCATATTAATACACTAGTCAGCTTTCTGATCGATATTGTAGGGAGAAAACACAAGTAAGTATGCGACGGCCCTCGGTACTCGATCCACCTGTCCAACACTGAGTATCACAGGAAGTAACACCCTCCAAATGCCCGATGCGCGTTTCGTGTATGGACACTTCTACTGGGGCAGCATCAGCCCGTCCGAAGTGACATTTTAAATAGTGTCATAGTAAACCATAGGAACCACTTACAAATTAAATGCTTAGATGGGCAGACATTAATTGGTACTTCTAAAAAGACCTTACTTAGTGAATTAATCAGGGGATTTAATATCCAAAGTTTACTGTGTTTCATTTTTTTAAACATGATTATTAACTATGTTCCTGGTTTACACTGTAGGTATTCTTGACATCAATAATTCTAGTGTACTCATTCAAATGCCCATGTAAATCAATACATATATGGCAGTAGGATATATTAAAACCATGTAATAATAATAATACTAATAATAATTATGTGGATATTTATTAGAGCATATTCACTGATTAGTGAAAGCCACAATGTATTCAGATTTAATTTGATCTTTTGTCATCATCCTAATTAGTTTAAATGATAGATTCACTCCAAGAAATACCATCTCTCATAACGAGTGGGAGATGTATTCTATTTTTTCAATCAATAAAAGGAGAAAACATGAACAAGCCCTTTATCAAGACCCCTTGGATATAGGGTTTTGAGGGTATAGATCCCCCTGTATTATTTCCTCAACCGTTTGTTGTCCCATTTTCCTTTTTCTTTGTCCCAGACTTAGATGGTCAATGCCAGTGAACTTGAAAACTTTTGCATCTCCCTTATGTGCTTCATTCACACGTTTGACAATTGGGGGTTCCAGTTTATTTCTGATCGCCCCAATGTGTCCCAACATTCTTCTTCTGAGCTGTTTCAGCATGTTTTGCCCACATACTGTAGTTATTTTTAGACTCCCAGGTGGCTACATAAATCACCCCATTGTCTGACAGTTTATGAAATGTCTAATGTCATATTATTATGTGCCATTCCAATTGCAGAATATCTTGGTGGGAGACATGTAAGGGCATGCTTTACAACCATGACATCTATAGCTCAATAGGGATTACAGTAACCTTGAGTGACATGCTAAAAATAATGGAGACGCAGTGAAAAATCTGGTCTACAAATTCCTTCCTAGTCTGTAGTATTACATCAGACTCTCTATATACTATCACAACAGTGAGGGACAGTAATGAATAAGAGTTATGGTTATAGGTTATTTCTTAAGAAACTATTTATTTCCCTATGTGGTGTTCAGTGCAGAAAAACAGGGGTCTTATTCCCCTTTGAGTATGGTGTTATGTTTTAAAATAAATATTTGCCTGACTGCATATTTTTATGTGGTAATATGGGATTTGCAGCAGGAAGTACCATGATGTCACTAGCAATATTATGGTCCACATTTCCAAAGCTCTGTTAGCCTTTTTCACGTGGCGTTAACTTGAGTTAGTCACAGATAATCATAACACAATATGCAATAAAGGAGATAATGTGACGTTAACCAGGTTTTACTCCTGTTTAAATAGAACCATTATTTTCTATGGAATTTAGTCATTAAGACCTGCAAATGAGATTATAATCACCTAAATCTTATTAATCGGGTCTTCACCAACGCTATGGCTAACGTGGGTACATAACAGCACATTATTTATGTGTACCTTGTTTACCAATTTGGTGGATGGTGGATGGATAAGGAAGGGGGGTGCGGTGGATATGGCACAGGGAAGACACTTGTGTATCAGTTGGAGTGAGTAGAGAGCTCCAGCAGCACAAGCCTGGGCTGGATTTTCGCTGTTCCTCTCACCGACTGAAATTGTGGATTTCCTTTTGAAGGGAGAGAATCATGGACACAAGCAGCAGTGCTGATTTAATTTTGAGCACGTCGAATATGCCTGTGATATTCTGGGAACCCATTATAGCAACTGGACGTGACACTGTCGTGAGTGCTTGGTAACTACTGTATACACCACCAGCAACTAAATCCCTTACTATTATCTTTGTGATTACATATATTTACATCTGCTATGTACATCTGTCCATTTGGACTTATCAATGTATAATGGGAACCAGCATTATGTATATCTAGATAATTAGAGGTTGAATTATAATGCAGGTGTCCTATTTTGTAATAACAGTGATACTGTATTGGCTGTATCATAGTGGGTCAATTAAAAAGGGACAAAAAGATCCTTTTAGGTTTGCAAACCTATGTATAATTAAGGTATAGGTATACAGTAATGATGGCTCATCTGTTAGCACTTTGTAGCACTTTTGGACAGCTCTCTCTCTCTCACTCTCTAATTGTTGAGGTCAAGTTTATTTACATGTGTGCATGTGTTTGTCTCCACTTTGACTATATTTCCATCTGCACGCAACCATTTTAATGATTTCTTTTGACCAAATAATTTTTGATTAATAAAGATAAATGAAAAGTGCATATCTGTGGGAATTTCTCTCTCTACTTTGGGTCACAAGGCTTTCTACAAGTCTGAAGTAAGAAGAACAAAATACATCGACAGTACCACCTCCATTTTTTATGCTAGAAATTTATTTTTTATTTTGGGTGAGGTGAGCTGGTCTGTTCTACACAGCTCTCTTATCTTCCCAAATGTTCTGCAGTTCCATAATGAATACATAACACTGCTCTTTGCACCATTGTCTCAACCTTGTACCAAGGCCCTGCCTGCATGTGAGCCCCTGTTTACAGAATGGGAAGAATTTCAGAAAATGCAACAGTTGGTGTCCTCGGATTTCATTTTTTACCTAACAACCTGAATTTATATTCCATGACCTTCCTACTACATTTCTTTATGTCACGGGTACCTTAATACTTTATACATTACTGGTAACTCCCCAGCACTTTCTAAAAGACTGCTTTAATGCCTTACACCTTAATACGCTGCACCAGCAGGAAAATCATCATGCGATTACCACTACACATCAAACTTTTTGGAATTTATAATAATGTAGTCATTCATTAGTAAGGCGTTGCGTTTCCTGTCACATGGGAACTTTTGCCTTCCAGTACTATCTTCAGTGCGCGAGGATATCATAACATCTTATTATTTATTCAAATGTATTTAGAATTTGCCAACTTATTCTGCAGCGCAGTACAATAAGGTTGTTGGAAGATGATAACAATAAAATATCAATATCAACATACACGTTTACAGCAGGTTAAGAGGGCCCTGCTCTAAGGAGCTTACAATCCTTTGAAGAAGGAAATTCAGCTAGGAAATCCTGCTTCTCTACAGTTTGACGCTCTCCTGCTCTAAGATCAACTACATTGCCAAAAAGAATAGTGTCAGTGCATGACCGGTCTGCTCTACTATGTCCTTAAACATTAGATCTTTGTACTTCTCTAGACTAGTCTGGGGGTCTTGCTTGGTCCCTAAGAGCCATGATATATGCAGTTCAATAAATGGGTTAGACCCCAACTTCTTGCAGGGAAAATGTAAATATACTTCCTAACATTGTATGCACACAAGCAAAAGAAATTAAAGCACTTTTGACTATTGTCAAAAGATATGATTGGGGATGCCCCCAACGAACAATCTACTTACACCTACAGTATTGCAAATCAATCCGACTGTCTGAGACAACTCAGAATGTACTAATTTTCATGATTCCAAAAAAGGCAATGCTGTGTCAAGGAGTTCATAAAAATGGCCACATTTTCCTTAAACACTTTGTCATTCAGGATAATTTAATCAATTATAGAGTAAGTTAAAAAGATAATACAGGACACACTGCAGAAATTCCTGATTGTTTTTTAATGACTGAGTGAATCAGCAAATGTTTATGTTGCTGTAATTCGGAAATCTACAATACTGCACGCTAACATTCACGTACAATAATATATTAGTACCATTACATCAACTAAATTATAACAGCGGTAGCACAGATACAGTAATGAGAAAAAATACTTCATACACAGTAGAAATGTCAAATAGTAAGAACTAGACACTTAACAAAATGACAAATACACTAGCGCTTTGCAATAAAATAATGAATCCATCATAGCAAGGGAAGGAGGCAGAAAATGCTAAAAAGTATACGTCATAACTACTTAATTTCAAATTGCTATTTTGCACAGAAGTATGTATATCTTTTGCTAAGTATGTATCTGGTAGATCTTACACTTGTGTTGCTACAGTATACAATTTACTCAACTTCCTCTACATTCTGCTTATCCTTCCTCAATAATGCAGTTTATGGTATTCCCATGCTTGGCTGTAGGCTGTTCAGATTGTCTTTACATATTCTGCATTACCTCACTGAGATACCCTGCAGTCTCTTTGATCCTTCTCCTCTTTCATTTTCATATATTTTAGCTCATAAAAGACTTCTCATCAAATAATAGTCAGAAAGAAAGCTTCAGTAAAAAACTAAACAAAAGCTAAATGTGATAGCTATAATGACTAACTGATGTTTTTAAATAGCTTTCAGGATAACTCGGTGCCTCCTTCAGGTAAGGTAACATGAAGGGACCTTAATGATCCTGAAATCTTACACTCTTTTAAAACATGAGTTAGTCTTCAAGGTATAACTTCTACCTTACTTTTGTTCTTTTTTTTATTGCAAAAGTTTTTTTGTGTCTACTCTACAGACTAACACTGTACACTCTTCTATTTGCATCAAATATAATAAAATGTGGCACTTAAACTACAGAATTCAGAATGTTAAATAACTTAACTTGACTGTTTCTAGTGAAAAGGGGCCCATAGCTACAGTAACTTTTAAACAAGCTGAGAATCAATCTGGACCACCATGGAACTGAAAAAGTCAAGCTATCACTAATAAGTAACTTTAAATGTGGTCTGACCTCAATTTACTCAAGCAATTTGAGGCCAATGAACCTTGAAATTATTTTACACATACATTACCATTCAATACAATTAAGCAGTGAATGTATAGTATCTGCCTTAATTTCTGTTAATATTTGCATAGAGTTCTGTAACTTTGTCATTGTAGCTATTTCAATGTCATTGTAAGTTCTGTGAAGCATTCTATTTTGACAAATTCATAAGACCTAAAACAAATAACTTACATTTTTGAAGTAATAATACCGTTACGAGGAATCTTAATTCAACAGTTCAAACTCTGCAAGACATCCAGTATTCAATTGGAATAGCAAAATAGTATATGCTTATCTAGCATATAAGATCACCATTATTAATTTTACTATTATTAATAATCTTTATGTAGCAGGGTCACCCCTGACTACTAATCTGCCCTTCTCTTGGCAGGCCTTGCCAGTAGTTATCATGGGGTTTTCCCCTTCACCTTTGATGCTGCATTTGAGTGACATGAGGGGGTGGAACATCCTGTTGTAGCTTTGACAACGGGGTGCCCGCCTTCTGTCTGTACTTAAGGGCAGAACCGCCCTAAATAGGGAGGTTGTTCCTTCCCACTTGAGGGAGGAAGGTCACACGACTGGGAGCCTGAGATTGGGGCCAACCCATGTGCTCTTCCCTTCGGGGTGGAGTGTGGACCTATACCTCTGCCTCCGCTAGGGAGGTGGGGAAGAGCTAGGATGGCTGCGGGTGCCCTTGGCCTGTAGTGACAGTCAAGGGACCATCTCCAGTGAGAGCTGATCAAAGGAGACTGTATCCGTCAGAAGACTGCTGCGTAACTGTTGTGTTACTGCAAAGTGTGTAGTAATAAACCGTTCCTGTTTGCAATATACCTCTGGCCTGGTGTGTGATCTAACTGGGGGTAGAGGTAACAGTTCTACCGTGGGAGATCATCTCCATTTGCCTGGAGCCTACAGCAGATGGAGGCGCTGCACTGCTAAGTATAACGTGGGGTATGGACCCCAGAAGCCTGATTCTGTGTCCCAAAGTCATCGCGGACGATTCATCCCTCTTGTTGCCAACAGGTATGCACCACACACCCTGTTATGGCCCCTATCTGCGATTGGGTGGGAAACACTGTTACATTTATAATGCAACAAATTATTCTGAAGTGCAGTTACATAGTTACATAGTTACATAGTAGATGAGGTTGAAAAAAGACGTAGGTCCATCAAGTTCAACCTATGCTAAATTTAGACAACAGATACTTTATCCTATATCTATACTTACTTATTGATCCAGAGGAAGGCAAACAAAAAACCCCATTAAGGGGAAAAATTAATTCCTTCCTGACTCCAAGAATTGGCAATCGGATTAATCCCCGGATCAACATCCTTCCCATGTATACTTATTTGGTATATCCCTGTATACCTTTCCCATCTAAAAAGATGTCCAACCTTTTTTTGAACAAATCTATTGTATCTGCCATCACAGTCTCCATGGGTAATGAATTCCACATTTTAACTGCCCTTACTGTAAAGAACCCTTTCCTTTGTTGCTGGTGAAATTTCCTTTCCTCCAACCTTAAGAGATGGCCCCGAGTCCTTTGTACTGCCCGTGGGATGAATAGTTCTTTTGAAAGCTCCTTGTATTGTCCCTGAATATATTTGTATATAGTTATCATATCCACTCTTAGACGCCTCTTTTCTAATGTAAATAAATCTAATTTAGCTAGCCTCTCCTCATAAGTTAGAATGTCCATCCCCTTTATTAATTTGGTGGCTCTTCTCTGCACTCTCTCTAGTTCCATAATGTCTTTTCTTAGGATTGGTGCCCAAAATTGTACTCCATATTCAAGGTGTGGTCTTACTAATGCTTTGTAAAGGGTCATAATTATGTTTACTTCCCTTCCATCCATTGCCCGTTTGATGCAAGATAAGATCTTATTTGCCTTTGCAGCTACTGCATGACATTGGGCACTATTGCCAAGCCTGCTGTCTACAAGCACTCCTAAATCCTTCTCCATCAAGGATTCCCCCCAATATATCTCCATTTAATTTGTAAGTCGCCTTTTTATTCTTGTATCCCAAATGCATAACCTTACATTTTTCTGTATTAAACCTCATCTGCCATTTACCTTCCCACGTTTCTAGTCTCTCCAAGTCCTTCTGAAGAGAATTTACAACCTGTTCTGATTCTATTACCTTACACAATTTAGTATCATCAGCAAAGATGGAGACTTTGCTCTCAATCCCAACCTCAAGGTCATTAATAAACAAGTTAAAAAGCAGGGGTCCCAGTACCGATCCCTGAGGTACTCCACTCACGACTTTAGCCCAACCTGAAAAAGTTCCATTGATGACAACCCGCTGTTGTCTGTCCTTTAACCAGTTTTCAATCCAGGTGCATATATTATTACTGAGTCCAATTTTCTTTATTTTGTACACCAACCTTGTGTGAAACCGTATCAAAAGCCTTTTCAAAATCTAAGTAGACCACATCAACTGCATTACCCTGGTCTAAATTCCTACTTACCTCCTCAAGAAACAAATAAGGTTAGTTTGGCAAGATCTATCCTTCATAAATCCATGCTGACTATTACTAATAATTTTGTTTTCCATTAGGTATTCCTATTAAACCTTCAAGTAGTTTCCCTATTATTGAAGTCAGGCTTACAGGTCTGTAATTTCCCGGTTGTGATCTAGCTCCCTTTTAAATATAGGCCCCACATCTGCTTTACGCCAATCTTGTGGTACTGAGCCTGTGGAAATGGAGTCCTTGAATATTAAATATAATGGTTTTGCTATTACTGAGCTTAACTACTTGAGAACTCTTGGATGTATGCCATCGGGGCCAAGTGCCTTATTTACTTTAATTTTTTCAAGTTGCTTATGAACTTCTTCCTCGGTTAACCAATTGTTCATTAATATGGAGTTTGTGGCTTCCTCCTGTGGCACTACTATTGAACTTGATTCTTCCCTGGAAACACAGAGGCAAATAATTTGTTTAATACCTCAGCTTTTTACTTATCTCCAATAATCTGCCTACCCATCTCACACTGAAAGGGTCCTATATTTTCTTTTCTCGTTTTTTTTTGTTATTAAGGTACTTAAAGAACTTTTTAGGGTTGACCTTACTTTCTATTGCAATCCTTTTTTCATTATCATTTTTGCTAATTTGATTGCCCTTTTGCAATTTTTGTTACATTCCTTATAATTCTGATAAATATCTCTGTCCCTTCTGATTTAAAGAATCTAAACGCCTTCCTCTTCTTGTCCATTTCCTCCCCTACCTGTTTATTTAGCCACATTGGTTTTGATTTATTTCTTTTATACTTATTACCCAAGGGTATACACTGATAAGTGTGCTTTTCTAACTATGTTTTAAAGACTGCCCATTTATCTTCTACATTTTTCCCTGCAAAAACATCATCCCATTGTATTACTGCTAGATTAGACCTCAGTTTCTTAAAATCTGCCTTTCTAAAGTTTAAGGTCTTTGTTGAACCCAAGTAATCTGTTTTTTGAAAAATTATTTCAAATGAGACCATGTTATGATCACTGTTACCCAAATTTTCCAGGACTTGAATATTTGTTATTACTTCTACATTGTTTGATATGACCAAATCCAGAACTGCCCCTCTTCTGGTTGGTTCCTCAATAATTTGGGTCATATAATTGTCTTTAAGTACCCCCAAAAACCTGTTTCCTTTTGTTGTAACGCTAATCTCATTGCCCCAATCTATGTCTGGATAATTAATGCAAACATGCAAACATGACCCAGTTTTGATGCCTTCTCCATTTGCAAAAGTATTTTAGCTTCCTCAATCTCACAGATATTTGGTGGTTTATAGCATATTCCCACAAACATGTTCTTAATATTTTTACCTCCACTGCTAATTTCTATCCACAAAGTCTCTACATTTTCATCATTCCCTTCATAGACATAAACCCTTATAATAGTTTTAGATCCGGTTTAACATATAAACATACTCCACCTCCCCCTCTATTTGTTCGATCCTTCCGAAAAAGAGAATAACCTTCTAAATTAACTGTCCAGTCATGAGTTTCATCCCACCATGTTTCAGTAATGCCTATGATATCATACTGCTCCCTTGCAGCTATTAATTCAAGCTCCCCCATTTTATCTGTCAGGCTTCTTGCATTAGCAAGCATGCATTTAAGTTTTTTTTCAGCCTGTACTATTATCTTATCTGCTCCTTCATTTCTGCTCCCACTTGGTTTAGTCTTTAGAAGTTTTCTAGTATTATCTGTATTTACTATGGGTGTCTCACTGCTTGTCAAACTTGCACTTGCCCCCATTCTACCTCCATACCAACTTGTATCCTCCTCTATTCCATTTAGTTCATTATCTGTTTCATTCCCCTCCCCCCCTCCATCCTAGTTTAAAATCTCCTCCAACCTTTTTAGCATCTCCTCCAACCTTTTTAGCATAATGTGTGAAGACAATGACAATCCTAACCTTTTTATGCCCAAATCATTATAATCTTGTGTCTAACATTTGGTAGTTACATGAGTAAGGGTAATATACATTCTTTATTATCATGGACCATTAATGATGTAACCTTGGCTGGTTTCTAATTACCATCTTTTCCTCTTTTTCATGCTTACAATATAAATAGGGAAATCCGACAATTCTATTAAAATAAAAACTTTTTTTTTTTTGGTGAGGGCTTTTAAAATGGCAGCTATTTTGGTTTATTTGCATATGAGCTTTATGAGTATGACTTAGGGGCAGTAAAGTCCAATAGAAAAAAATTGCCAGGGTTTTTAAATCGCCATTTTTGGCAGCGTTGCTATCACGGTATGCAGAAATCCCCGAATACTAGTAATAGCAACATTTTAACAAATGGCGAGTAGCCGGCGCCGTGATGATATGCCCCCCGAAAAGGGCTCACCCGGCGAGTTCTTTCTGCTGCAGAGAGAGAGAGAAACGCCTCTCTCTGCGCAAATCTCGCCCGAAATAGAAATATTTGAATTTAAATTGTATTACTAGTGTAGATGAGCGGGGGGTCTCGGGAGCAGAACCGCGTTGTTTTCAGGTCCGGGGACCCCCTTCTTCCCGAGATACTGGCCCCGTTATGGGGTGCCGGTATCTCCTATGCATTGAAAAGTCCCGGTCACGTCACGCGGGACATTTACATGCATAGGAGATACCGGCACCCCATAACGGGGCCTGTATCTCGGGAAGCAGGGGGTCCCCTGACCTGAAATCAATGCGTTTCTGCTCCAGAGAACCCCTACTACAATATAGGGACCACCTGAGGGCCCCAGACACCTGTGGGAACCACCCGAGGGCTCACAGACACCGTGGGGATGACCCAGGAAACCCCAGACACCAACGGGGACCACCAGCGGTGACCACCCGTGGCCCCTGTCGGGAACCACTTGCAGGCCTACAGAGCCTAGTGGGGACCACCCGAGAGCCCCCAGACATCCGTGGGAAGTCATGGGGTGCCCTGTAGGGCCTGGGGACACCTGTGGAGACCACCCATGGACCCCTGCCGGCCTGTGGTATTAATCCTGTGTGTAAAAATATGAATAATGGTTTTATGTGGGGGCACAGGGGGTGGGTTGGGTACTGCTGTTTATTAAATATTGTAATGGTTTTTGGTGGCCTAGGAGGTGGGTATTAGGGCTGTTGTGTGTATTTGTTTGTATTGTGGGTAGCGGTGGTGGGTGAAGGGGGTATTAGCCCCAAGGATGGGTGTTTAGGCCGACCGGATGGGTAGCGGAAGGGGTTAAATTTCATTACCTTAGCGGTATTAACGGCTAAGGCAATGAAGGGGTTAAGTTCAACTGCCAGCCCCCCCGCACCCACCAAGGGCCAAATACCACCTTCACCCACCCCGCTACCCACAATAAGCATGGCACTGGGGATTAACCCCCTTCATTGCCTTAGCGGTTGGCCGCTAAGGTAATGAAGTTCCCTGTAAATCCATTTTTCATGCATCTGATTCATGTCGGGGGTCTCCGGTGCTGATATTAATGCATATCAGCTCCAGAGTCTCCCGGCATCAATCCGATGCAGGAAAAATGCATTTTTTTCCCTAAGACCCGTCTCGCTGCTCATCAGCAGCTTCTCCCCACCTTCTTGCTAACTTTTTGCAGGACGATTTGGAGAGGAAATCTCCATTCTAGAGCGGCGATCAGCCTCGATAAGCTGATCTGGGCGACTAGAATTGAGCGAGTTTGAGAAGTGGCTTATCGCCGCGCGTTTGGCAGGTTTTTTATCGCCCAAAAAACCCGGCGATTATTGCTCTTAATGCCAGCTTATCGGGGCTTACTGAATAGCAGTAGGCTTTGTTGGTGACAAGCTGGCGATAAGGGGTTTATCGCTGCTTATAGCATGAGGCACAATATATGCTTCCACTGTAAGTAGGAATGCATTTTAAAATATAGGGCGAAAACCTGGCTAACAATTGAATACAAATTGATTATTTCCATTTCAGTTAAAAGGATTTTGAATCTGCTATTCAGATTTCTGACTCGTTGAAATTTGTTTTAAATTCTCATATAGGGCCTCATGCAGTAAGCCCCGATACAAAATTTTCGGCACAAATTGCGAAAATGTATTTTTTGGGCGATTTGCCCTCGCAGTATTCAGTAAGGGCCGAATCCTTCCGATCCCTGCTGAAGCACTGCGAAAGCAAAGCTGCCGATGAGCTGTGGCGATACAGCCTGGCTCCCGATAAGGCTCCCGATAAGCCTTTGGTGCCGATAGATGTTTGCAGCTGAGAGAGACAAGCCGCTCTCTCAGCGCAAACTTCGGCACCAAAAAAAGTATTTAAAAACAACTTTTATTTATACTCTACATGTGCAGGGGGTCTTCGGAGCTGAACCGCGTTGGTTTGAGGTCCGGGGACCCCCTGCCCCCCGAGATACAGGCCCCTTTATGAGGTGCCGGTATCCCTCGGCGTTTAAAGGTCCCGATCACGTGACCGCGGCCTGTAAACAAATCAGAGGGATACCGGCACCCCATAAAGGGGCCTGTATCTCGGGGGGCAGGGGGTCCCCGGACCTCAAACCAACGCTGTTCTGCTCCGGAGACCCTCTGCACATGTACAGTATAAATAAAAGACACACACATCAATAAAGACTCGTTCCTTACCTTGGCGGCTATGTGCAACGGTAATGAAGCAGCATGAATGTCTTTTTAATTATACTGTACAGTGAGCAGGGGGTCCCCTGAGCTGAACCGCATTGCTTTGTGGACCAGGGACCCCCTGCTTCCCGAGTTACAGGCCCCGGTATGTGTCATCGGGTGGCAGTGTCGCCGCCATGTTTATAGCGTCCCCGCAATAAACATGGCGTCCACACTGTAACCGATGGCCCAAACCGGGGCCTGTAACTCGGGAGGCAGGGGGTCTCTGAGCCACAAATAAATGCGCTTCAGCTCAGGGGGCCTCCTGCTTCCGCACAATATTATTAAAATACATTAATGCTGCTTCATTACCATAGCGGATAGCCGCTAAGGCAATGAAGGGGTTAACGCATAGTAGCATGTTTATTGGGGACAAATGCCCCCAATAAACATAGCAGCAATACACAACATACAGTATAGTAATGGGCAGAATGACTATTATCCACAAATGGATAATAGTGCAGTTGTCCATTTACAATACTTACACAACAATAAAGACTTTAAATACATATAGCACTCACCCATGTCCCACTGCCACGATGAAGGCCATCCTCATCTTCATCCTGCCCATGCCCCATCCGCTTCTGCAAAACAAACACAAGAATTACAACATCCAAATTAATGTCCCCTAACCCCTTAATCACCATAGCGGTTATTAACCGCTACAGTTATTAAGGGGTTAAGCCACCATCACCCACATACCCTCCCCCACAAAGCCCCCCAACCACCCTCACCCAATACCCACAGGGGAGTCCTACCAAATACCCTTGGGCCTAATACCCCCTCCCCCAGCACATACAGTACAATAATGTGCCAAATAACTATTATCCACATAGGGATAATACATTATTTGGCCATTATTAAACACATTCAATAACGTTAAAATGTAAAGAAAATTGTACTAACCTCATCAATAAGAAGTCTCCGTCGCCAGCATCATCCTTGGGGTCCGTTGCCAACATTAGAAATAGCCACAACATTTCAATATCATTAACATAACACTGAACCCCTTAATCACCTTATCGGGTACTAACCTGAAAGGTAATTAAGGGGTGAAGCCATCCTGCAATGCCTACAACAGTTATGCATAACATCTTCAGTGAAATAAAAACCAATTGCCTAACCAAATTCCATTTAATCATTCAATCTGTAGGCTCACATGCCTCATAAAACATTGCATTTACAGTGTATACATGTAGCATAACATGTAAACTGCATGTACACGCTGCAAATCAATGTTAACAATACAATAATGCCACTCAAATCGCCATACATCACAAGAAGTATATTATTTAATACAATAAACTCACCATCAATGAATTACCACACATCAATTACATCCCTAAACAATTAAAATACCATCCATACCAATTACACAATGAACTAAAGCTATCCTAACAGAGAACCACTTCAAAACATAGAAAAAAGTACACCAACAAATACAATATACTAAAGCAAGGCTTTCCATATCCTATTGTACGGCCTGGAAGCCCAAAACTTACATCTGTCTAAAAATAAAATACATTTAGCACACATCAATGCATAGCCACAATGATTAACAATACAGAATTAGAAGCTTTAACAACACTATCATTTCTTACCCTGTATATATATCTGTACACATACATACAGACATACATACAGTGGGAAGAAATGATATGCATTATAAAAAATGAAAACATGAAAAAGCAACACAAAAAACAGTTACATTAAGTACATTTCTTTATTTAACTTACCATTACTTGCCCCCACCGACTCCCGTTGATCAGCTTACTCACGAACCAATCCACGACACCATCCACGACACCATCCAGGAACAAATCCACGACACAATCCAGGAACAAATCCACGAACCAAACCAGGAACCAATCCAAGAACAAGTGCAGGAACCAATCCAGGAAGCAAGCCACGAAGAAATCCAAGAAACAATCCACGACACGATCCAGGAACAGGAACCCATAAAAGAAAAAAACAAATTAAACATTAAAATAATAAAACATGACAATCAAGGGTTGTACTAGTTTTATTCTTAGTGAATCTGTATTACAATACCTTGTTCCGGGGTCTTCTTGACATCCGGTGCCACGCCCTGGTCTTCAATCTTCAGGAGGAGGTCCGTCCTCCTCGGCATCTGCCTTCAAAATGAGACGACATAGGCTTTTATAGGCCTATGACGTCACATTTGTCGTCATATGGTTCCCACGGCCCTGATTGGGCCGTGAAAACCATGTGTTTTGGCCGATGTAAAAAAATTGATGACGTCACTTAAAGGCAATGCCAGCACAGCCAATCAGAATGGCTTTGCTGCTATTGCCTTTAAGAAAACGTCATGAAATGACACATGGCCGGACTCACATGGTACTTGAACCAATCAGAGTAGGGATGGAGTTCCCACGCTCTGATTGGCTGGCTTACCATGTGAGTCCGGCCATGTGTCATTTCATGACGTTTTCTTAAAGGCAATAGCAGCAAAGCCATTCTGATTGGCTGTGCTGGCATTGCCTTTAAGTGACGTCATCAATTTTTTTACATCGGCCAAAACACATGGTTTTCACGGCCCAATCAGGGCCGTGGGAACCATATGACGACAAATGTGACGTCATAGGCCTATAAAAGCCTATGTCGTCTCATTTTGAAGGCAGATGCCGAGGAGGACGGACCTCCTCCTGAAGATTGAAGACCAGGGCGTGGCACCGGATGTCAAGAAGACCCCGGAACAAGGTATTGTAATACAGATTCACTAAGAATAAAACTAGTACAACCCTTGATTGTCATGTTTTATTATTTTAATGTTTAATTTGTTTTTTTCTTTTATGGGTTCCTGTTCCTGGATCGTGTCGTGGATTGTTTCTTGGATTTCTTCGTGGCTTGCTTCCTGGATTGGTTCCTGCACTTGTTCTTGGATTGGTTCCTGGTTTGGTTCGTGGATTTGTTCCTGGATTGTGTCGTGGATTTGTTCCTGGATGGTGTCGTGGATGGTGTCGTGGATTGGTTCGTGAGTAAGCTGATCAACGGGAGTCGGTGGGGGCAAGTAATGGTAAGTTAAATAAAGAAATGTACTTAATGTAACTGTTTTTTGTGTTGCTTTTTCATGTTTTCATTTTTTATAATGCATATCATTTCTTCCCACTGTATGTATGTCTGTATGTATGTGTACAGATATATATACAGGGTAAGAAATGATAGTGTTGTTAAAGCTTCTAATTCTGTATTGTTAATCATTGTGGCTATGCATTGATGTGTGCTAAATGTATTTTATTTTTAGACAGATGTAAGTTTTGGGCTTCCAGGCCGTACAATAGGATATGGAAAGCCTTGCTTTAGTATATTGTATTTGTTGGTGTACTTTTTTCTATGTTTTGAAGTGGTTCTCTGTTAGGATAGCTTTAGTTCATTGTGTAATTGGTATGGATGGTATTTTAATTGTTTAGGGATGTAATTGATGTGTGGTAATTCATTGATGGTGAGTTTATTGTATTAAATAATATACTTCTTGTGATGTATGGCGATTTGAGAGGCATTATTGTATTGTTAACATTGATTTGCAGCGTGTACATGCAGTTTACATGTTATGCTACATGTATACACTGTAAATGCAATGTTTTATGAGGCATGTGAGCCTACAGATTGAATGATTAAATGGAATTTGGTTAGGCAATTGGTTTTTATTTCACTGAAGATGTTATGCATAACTGTTGTAGGCATTGCAGGATGGCTTCACCCCTTAATTACCTTTCAGGTTAGTACCCGATAAGGTGATTAAGGGGTTCAGTGTTATGTTAATGATATTGAAATGTTGTGGCTATTTCTAATGTTGGCAACGGACCCCAAGGATGATGCTGGCGACGGAGACTTCTTATTGATGAGGTTAGTACAATTTTCTTTACATTTTAACGTTATTGAATGTGTTTAATAATGGCCAAATAATGTATTATCCCTATGTGGATAATAGTTATTTGGCACATTATTGTACTGTATGTGCTGGGGGAGGGGGTATTAGGCCCAAGGGTATTTGGTAGGACTCCCCTGTGGGTATTGGGTGAGGGTGGTTGGGGGGCTTTGTGGGGGAGGGTATGTGGGTGATGGTGGCTTAACCCCTTAATAACTGTAGCGGTTAATAACCGCTATGGTGATTAAGGGGTTAGGGGACATTAATTTGGATGTTGTAATTCTTGTGTTTGTTTTGCAGAAGCGGATGGGGCATGGGCAGGATGAAGATGAGGATGGCCTTCATCGTGGCAGTGGGACATGGGTGAGTGCTATATGTATTTAAAGTCTTTATTGTTGTGTAAGTATTGTAAATGGACAACTGCACTATTATCCATTTGTGGATAATAGTCATTCTGCCCATTACTATACTGTATGTTAGGGGGGTATAGGTGTTGTTGGGTATATATATATATATATATATATATATATATATATATATATATATATATATATATATATATATATATAATTATTTAATTATTTATTTAATTCGTTATTGTGGTGCTGGGGTGTTTTTTTATTATTATTGTGGGTAGTGGGGGTGTGTGAAGGGGGCATTAGCCCCAACGGTGGTTGTTTAGGGCTTGCGGGTGGGTAGCGGGAGGCCTTAACCCCTTCAGGACCGTAGCGGTATTAACCGCTACGGTCGTGAAGGGGTTAAGTGCCCCCGCATCCCCCCCGCAAGTCCTAAACTCACACCCAGGGCCAAATACCCCCCTCACCCATCCCCGCTACCCACAATAACGCTGGCACGGTGGGTTAACCCCTTCATTGCCTTAGCGGTTAGCCGCTAAGGTAATGAAGTGTCTTTTAAATGCCTTTTTCCTGCCTCGGATGCATGCCGGGGGGCTCCGGTGCGGGTATCAGCTCCGGAGACCCCCGGCATCAATCACAGGCAGGAAAAAGGGCTGATTTTTCCTAAGTGTCGCCCTTGCCGATGCTTCTCCTTCAGCAAGTTGCCAACTTTAGTTGGCGGGCTGGATTGGCCATAAAATCTCCAATCTGGCCTGCCGATCAGCACCAAAAAGCTGATCGGGGCTTACTGAATTCAGGCGGGAAAAAAAAGTCCCGATAAGTGGCTTATCGGCAGCCGGGTGGCGAAAATTTTTTTTTCGCAAGAAAAGTTGCCGATAATTCCCACTTATCGGGGCTTACTGAATCAGGAGGGCAAAAAACGGCTATAAAATGCCGAAAAAGCCTTATCGGGGCTTACTGCATGAGGCCCATAGTCCTTTGTTTGCTTGTTGCTAGTTTCTTCTGACAGTGTGCACAGTATGTTGAATTAGAGACAATGGCCCATCTTTACTAAGCAGCCTTCCAGCCCCAGAAGGTTACTTATTAAATATGCCTAATATCTACAGTGTAGTTTATTTTATAAACAAAGAGAACCAATATGTGTGGTGCTATAGACCAAAAACAGATGTACAGTAGCATTATATGCTTACAAAAAAGCAATGTTCCCATACAACAGTTCTTGACATGTGAGCAATGAATAAATGATTAGGTAGGTAGTGTAGCATACTCGTCTGGAAGTCTCCCAAACCGTAAGTGCGGAGGTATATCAGATAGACAGTCCAGAAACCGTAGCATACAGTATATAATCACTCCAATCATACCTTCATACTGATGAAGGGGATAACATTGTCACATGGACTCACTAGTGAAGTGCAGCATCCAAAGCGAAGATCCCTTGCTCTAAAGATCCTAGGTGTGCTTCCGTAGTAGAAATGAATGCAGAATGATTAGAAAACAGAGCACTACTCATGGAAACAAGCAGAGTAAAAAATAGAGAATGCGTATTCTATAAAAAATTAAGTTGATTTATTGGTCATAAAGATAAGCTAGCGAAGGTGTCACCCCACCAATTTGTTTCACGCCTAAGCGCTTTCTCAAGGTATACATACATTCATCTTCCACAAGGACCAGGGGAGCATCGTAGGTACCATAAAAATAAAGAAACATCACATAGTGTAGTAATGTTAACAAAATAATTAGCAGTAAATGGGCTCACAAATGGCTACTCACAATAGAGTAGAAATATTAAGCAGTCGTCCAACTCAAGGGTTGGATGTTCCCATAGATGTGCAGCAATATTCAGCAGCCAGTCTCAAATGAAAAAGAACAAACCAATGTGTAGAACGAAAAATCTATTGATACACAGTGAAATACAATTCAAGGCTTACACTTAAGAAGATTTCCAAGCTCAGTGTATAACATGTAGCAGGTGCCCAGCGGGTCGTGATCTCCCTGTGTACAGCTCTGCTCTCCGGAATACTCTACGCGTTTCGCCATTGGTCAGCATGGCTTCGTCACTCCTGACGAAGCCGTGCTGACCAATGGCGAAACGCGTAGAGTGTTTCAGCAATCTGTGAGAGAGAGCACCAAGAGCGCATCTGCACCACCGAGTCTGGAGGTTCCAGCCGCACCGGAAGGGACGTGTGACCCCGGCGTGGATGCGGAAATATTCCGGACAGCAGTGCGATACACAGGGAGATCGCGACTCGCTGTGCACTTGGTTTGTTCTTTTTCATTTGAGACTGGCTGCTGAATATTGCTGCACATCTATGGGAACATCCATCCCTTGAGTTGGACGACTGCTTGATATTTCTACTCTATTGTGAGTAGCCATTTGTGAGCCCATTTACTGCTAATTATTTTGTTAACATTACTACATTATGTGATTTTCTTTATTTTTATGGTAACTACGACGCTCCCCTGGTCCTTGTGGAAGAAGTTTGTGCAGAAGACTTTTGAAACAGTCTTCACTAAGGGTTGAGTGTGTTTGTTCCTCTTAAATCACATATAGTTCACTATTAAGATATTATTTTGTCACATTTGTGCACTATATATATAATTTTTTATGCACTATTTATAATTTTTCATGCACTATAAATTTTCATGCACTATTATTTTATGCACTATTTTATGCACTATTTTATCCACTATTATCATTTTGGGTTTGTGAGAGCACTATTTAGCAATCGTGTGTTATATAAATACATTCATGTCAGCCATATATTTATATCCACACAATAACATTTAAACAAATCATTACACAAACTTTCAAAACGCCCACCGTCATTCTTGGCGCCCACTGCAGCGTCATCACGCTAGAGTGGGGACAAGCACGTGTCAGCGCGTGGCTCGCAGAGATGTCCCCCTACCCGAACCAGCCCAAGCCTCCAACACAACAGCTGCGCATATGCAGAATGCCAAATATTGTGATCAGCACAATAATGGACCAGGCAGGGGGACGAATCAAAATGTGGAGGCGGGCCAATGCATGATGCGCACACGGTACGAGATGCGCATGACCTGATGCGCGGTCATGAGTTAGCAACAACAAAACTTTATTAGTACAATTGGAGATGGACAAAACAAAGGCTGGCGTGATCACAAAATAAAAATGTCCAAAGAAAAACAAATAACCCAAGTAAACTTAGGTACTGTTAATGGACAATAAAGGATTGTAACTTTACATATGTATAAAAAACACCTCATGCAAGGTCAAGAGTAATACAGAAACAAATTGGGATCTAAACCAAATATGAAACATAAATGGTTTTACAAACATATAAGCAAAATGTGTTCTGTACAGGGAGCAGGGAAAGGATAACTAATTTGGAAAAAGATCTCAAGATGGATAAACCTCTTATATTATATAATTAAATTCAAATCTGTATTTATCCACTCCTCTCAATGCCTTAAGTGAGATATTGAATATACAATGAATGACAGAACACATATGACCATACTAATAATAAAAGATAATAATTACCATTAATAAAGTGCCCGATATATACAATAACTAAACCAAAAATCATGTACATAATATACTACCATATTGACCATACCCATTGTTTATTCAATTCTAGTTCAGTTATAGTGTACTTCCCTATTTAATAAAATGTACTTCCCTATTTTAATAAACAAGATACCCCCAAGGGGAATAGCCCCATTATGGGAGATTATGTATGGAAAACAGATCATATATACTGTACTTGTTTTATATGAAATTATATTTATAGTAGATGATCCTCATTGGAAAAGCAATTATAAATCCTCAAGATACTGTACATTATGCATTTGATAATTTTAAAACAACTAGAAGAATGATATATGAATGGAGGAACCCATATAAATAAATGTTCTCCATAATAAACATTAGGAGAAGGAAAAAGGAAAGGTACAGAATCCAATTGTCTGTACTCAGGAGCTGAAGAATAGAAGCTCACAATATTTTGAATCTACCCTAGGTATATGGAACCACATGAATAATATCTATCTTTAATAAATTGAACTATAGTGAGATAATACTATAGAAACTACGGACACATAATCTAGTTCTCACCAAAAGGGGCCAAATCCCAATTGGAATTGAGCCCCAATGGGACCCTTGTCTTCATGGTGAAGATCATAAAAAACTCACGGCAATCAAGGATGTTCATCCTATTCCTACCCCTAACATGGGGTGGAATGTATTCCACACCTAAGAAGGCAAAGATATCCAAATTACCCTGGCTACAGTAAGAAAAATGATTGGAGACAGGGTGCGTCACATTGCCCTTGGCAATGAGACGTACATGCACCATAATTCTTACTTTGAGTGCTTCCCACAGCCACAGGTCAGCAGGTAAACCACAAACCGAGTATTACAATTGTTGCTTTCTTGTGTACCGACCCGGCTTGATTATAGGACCCGCTCTGGATAACGACCGCGGCTTGCCTCTGACTACCCGCACCTCTCCATCCCTGATCCCGGCTTACGGACACTCTACCAATCTCCTTGTTCCAACCCGATCGCGGCACAACGGACTCTGACCATCCCACTGACTCTGTCCCCGGACTCCGGCAAGTATTTGAACTAACCCAATCTCTCCAATCCAGACCGGCTACGCTGACAATTAACTCTCCAGACGTGCGTAGTGTGAGTGCGCAGTTTCATATTTTGCCACCTCAATACCGGGGTCCAGCCTTGTTTGTGGTGAGCGCAAGCGTTACACTGAGCATATCTGTATTTATTTATTTATAACATGTTTTACCATTTTATAGAGATGACAAGACATTAAGCAATCCCAAAATGCAAGAACAAGATTTGAATATACAGAGCTGTGCAAGACGATCCACAAATGTATAACTGGATATATAAGAAAATATTACTGTGATATAGTGAAGAAGACTACCGAAGATAAAAACTTAGAGAAGAAGAAACAGCGAGTTATGAAGCTAATCATTGCACTCAAACACAATAATGGATCAATAATAAAAGAGTATGCACTTATCTTAAAGAGAGTTGGGGACTTCTACATGAAATTGTATGAGAACACAGGGTATGTCCAGCAGAGCAAGAGCAAGAAGAAACCACCAATGATGTAACATGCGTCACTCCAGAAGAAGTGTCAACAACAATAAAATCCATGAAGGGTGGGAAGGCTCCCGGGGAGATGGAATTACAACTGAAATCATAAAGCTGGGGAAGAAGTAGAGACAGTCCTTGCGAAATCCTTTAATCAACGGTGAATACTTGTGTCACCTACAATATGTTGTTGACATTGTTATATTTGCCACAAGTCCAGAAGCCCTCTAGCAACAAATCAGAGAACTCATCAAAGCAAGTAAGAAAGTGGGTCTCCATATAAGCAGACTAAAGTGATGCTCAACAAATGTGTAAACTCTGGAAAGATCTAAATATATGGAATAAAACTAAAAGAAGCCGTCAAAGACTATGTCTACCTTGGCTGGCAAGTAACTATGGATTGCAACCTTTTGGATTAAATCAATAGATGAATGGAGATGGGATGGAGCGTATTTGGAAGAAACGAGACAATCTTTCAAGGGAACCTTCCACTGTGTCTCAAAAGGAAAGTGTATTCTGCCTGTGCTCACGTATGGATGTGAAACTTGGCCCTTAAATGTAAAGACAGTTCAGATGTTTCAGACAACTCAAAGATGTATGGAGTGATGTATGCTGGGTATTACCTGAAGAGACAGGAAAAATAATGAGTGGGTTTGAAACCAAACATTCTGTGACATTACAAGGGTGAAGAAATGAAAATGGCAACGGCCAGACATATCACAAGAAAAAAGCAGTATCGTTTAACAAAGATGGTACTCTAATGGATTCCAAGGGAAATAAAAAGACCAAGATGATGATCAATATGAATATGGGAGGATAAAATCAGAATTTTTTTCTGGAGCAACGTGGAGAAGAGAGGCTTGCAATTGCGGTACCTGCAAGATCAGGGGGCAGGTATTAACCCATCAGAGGGTCGACAAGTGCTGACGATGATGATGATATAAAGAGAGTGAGATAAGAAACATATTTTGTATTTTAAGGTGCCAAAGAAACAATGCTTCAATCATTTTCATTTTAGTGCATTCAACTGGAAATGATTAAAGAAACTGTTCTGAGCAGGTGGTGTTTGTTAGGGGGATATAAATAAATGCAATATTTATATGAATAGAGAGGGGTGGACCCCATCTTACCTACCAACAAAGTTGCAATGAAGTAAAGACATTGGACATATACAGTAACAGCTTCTTTTCAGTTTATAACATTGTTTGCAATTTATAAGTGCCAAATAGCTTCACAAATATGGACCTAAAATATTCAACCGGTAAAACCCAACAATAAATAATAAGGAACATACAATACATGCAACTTTCAATAGAGAATGGTTAGAAGCACGAATAATGCAGCATTTAAAAAGCTAAATGTGCATATATTGTAAGTGAACCAATTTGAAGACATATGGATAAATGGTGCACATATGGATAAATGTTCGTGATTGATGCTCTTTTTAAAATGTTCACAGTGTTAATTGTGTTTTTTCTTACCTCCCTACACTTTCTTGTGTCGTGACAGTGTGTGCTGAGCAAGAAGTGCTTTCTCATTTCAGTTAACAAAATATCTTTCCCTTCTATTTCTCGTGCTTTGCACCCTGGCAAGGAAGGAACATGCATAAATACAGTATGACAGAATTATATTCATTGGGGGTGGACAAGGCACACATGTGGCAGGTCAATCAATTTCATGATCCATGGAGAAAATACAAAAATTCTTACCTTCAAAGAAGCCAAAAAAGATAAGAGCTTGCTTTAAAAATGCTTAGTTTTGCTTATGTAAGTCAATTATAGTGCATTGGTATTATTTTTGTATTATTTATTTAAAAGATACCACCGTATGGCACAGATCAGCCCAATGGATGAGGAGGCCGAAACAACAATGTCACCTACAAAATATTACATACAGTGACGACACAAATTGGTACAATACAGTAGGCTCCAAAGAACTCACAATCTAAGAAAAACATGGTTTATTATGTTCCTAGAGCTACTTAGCTACATACCAACTGGTCTGCAGACTTCATCTTATTGGTTGGATTCACACTGTACCTTAATGAACGTTTTTGCATTTGCCATTCACAGTGTGAGGGTTTTGTTAGGCAATTCACTTAACACTTTTATTACAGACTTTGCAATTTTTAAAGACTGCAAAGTTTGATCGTTTAAGGCAAGGGTGCACAAACCTTTTGACCTGCCCCCCCTGCCTGCTCTCCACCACTGCTCGCGCCCCCCCCTGCCTTGTCTCAAGCGTCAAATGACACCGCGTTGCCGCAGCCCGAAGCCGTCTGAGTCAAGGTAAGGGAATTTAAATGCTTTGGGGAAGAGCGCAGGGCCTCTGTAAGCTCTCCCCAGTTTGCGCTCGCCTGGTTTAAGGTATTTTGTAAAAGTCGACAGTGTCACTTACATTGGTATAAACTTGCAATGTTGCAATAAGCAGGTGGAAATGTGTGCTGAATTTCCCCACGTGTTTCAAATCTGAGTTTGAATACACAGCCTATCCAGAGTTTCCACAGTTGTGGGCTAATTACTATGCAGTCATTCATTGTAAGCAATGTGCAGTTAGGAGATTTCTTTCTGTTTCATCCCACTCACTTTTTCCTAAAATAATTGTACTATATGTCAAAAAAAAAAATCGTTATCGGAGATCCATCAAGATGACCTATCATATATTAATAGGTAACCGATCAACTCTTTAGTATCCAAAATGCCAATTATAACGACTACTGGGCTACACAGCCCCATTTACACCGATAAGGAATTCATACAATTCGTATCATTATTTATCATTTGGCATACTTGCTTCTAACATCACAGACAAAAGAAAACTTTGGCCCATCAGGCCTGATGAAGTAGTGATGACTATTTAATGAATCAGTACTTGGATAAATAGCGTCATCATTATAACATCATCTTCACAAAAGTAAGCAGAAGGATAAAGTCTGGACATCAGCAGAATTATATGATGCAAGAAAACTGATACATTTTACAAGTACTGTAAGATGTTTTATTTGTTGAAAGGTTTATTTACAAAACACTGATGTATAAATTAACTAAGCTTCGTTAAATCAGAACAAAGAGCGCAGTGATGGCTAAAACATGAACAGACGTTATTTTTGCTGAGTTAACATCTTATTTACTAAGGTAATCATACAGTATGTGAATAAATCACCTCTAATAGAGCTCATTAGCATAGGGGAAAGTCATGGTATTTCAGGATAATGCTGTGTTATCTTCAAATAATGTGACATTATTTATATGGTGGCGGTACACCCATCTTGATTTTTTTTTCTTCAGATAGCATCAATATATATATATATATATATATATATATATATATATATATATATATATATATATATATATATATATACACACACACACAAATACAACTGTATGCTCATCTGCATGTCTTAGGCAGGTCTGCAACCCCGCCTTTCCCCATTATCACCCAGCATACAGCACTTCCACTGCAGCAAGGTATTCTGGGAAATGACATGCAAATGAGCACACAGTGTCACTTTTTGCCTCAAAAACCATTTTTAACATGGTTCCCTATAGGCTATATATATAACTAAAATAAATAGCGATAAATATATACATATTTGGAAATAATTCTGAAATATTTAATGCTCATTCTTTTAAGATAGCGTCACTTTGGAGAAACTTCTCACTCTCTGGTGTATGCATATGAGAAGCAAAATCCCTATTTCTTGTCCATCTGGGAGTAACACCAGAGTTATGTATGAAAAATAATGTAGCATGTTTTCTTTAGTAACTATGGGATGAATAGAATGTAGGTTATTATGAGTTCATTTACAGTAATGGCTGTTACAAATAACGCCTTACTTTTTACTGGAGTTCTGGTTAACGTCCTGTTATTTGCTTTAGGGAATACTGTGTTATGATTAACGGGCGTTAACCAGACTAACAGACCTTAGTTAATTGAAATATTTATGAGTACAGAAAACTTAAAGGTACAGTCGGTAGCTATAGACTGATCTCTGCAACTTGTGGGTAATGAGCAGATCTTTGGCACGTATGGATCTGTAAAGGTTATAGATATCCCTATTTATGCCATTGACTCAAACAACTGCTGCATTAACAACATAAAAAAAAAGTATGAGCAATCCTCGCATGATGAAAATCAGCAACATAGTAAAACAAAGTAAATATCAATGAATCATGGGCAATGGTTGGCCAAGGTCATGACAACATGTATGTAAGTTTTTATACTGTACCCTTTTTTTTATCACATTGTTTTGTATAATTATAGTGGCGCCCATTCTACTGTATACCAATGAAGACAATAATATGAATGAAATATAAACAATAATAAAGAGAACTCTCCAATGCAAACCAGTCATTTAACTATTTGTGTGAAGGCTATTTTTCACTTTTACAGAATAGCCCCCCAAAAAATGATTTTTATTTCACGTTGATAGTGATAAAAACAATACACTAAAAGAGAATCAGGTAGTAGATAGAGTTGAGAAAGTGAAGGGGACATACTGTAGAACAGAAGGAGAATTGCTGTTAGTGAACAGCATGGGAGCAAGGGAAAGAAGAGTGGAAACAAAGAACAAAGATAAAGAGCCCATGGTAAAAAAAAAAAGGCAAATTGACTCCAAAATCCAAAAGCTTCAAACTTGTGCATCAGTGGAGAAAAGACATTAGTTGGAAGAAATAAATTAGCATGTGGCCAAACTGAATGTATATTTCACTTATAACACATCAGCTGTAAAACAAGGAGACCTAAAACCCAGCCCTTCCCACCCCCTCCCAGTGACTCTTTCTGGTACTGAGCAGGATAACAAAAGCTGACATAGTTATCTGGAACAAACATGGGAACGCACATGATCCGCTCCCTAACCAATGTATATTCCGGGTTAGTTACCTCTAGGAAGAAGAGAAAGAGTTGATGCTCTGCATTGTTTCTGTGTGTCACGGATCCTGCTCTTGCTGCTCTGTGCTTTTGCACTGCCTGTTTCCCCCCTCTGTTTCTCCTGTCAGTTAAAGCTCCACCTTCTCCAACAAGCCTAGGCAACCGGCCGTGGGGTCCGCCTCCCACAGCATCCTTGGCATCCCTGATTGGGTTCTGAGCCCCTGCCAGTTTCACTCCCAAACACACGTCAATCAAGCCTGCAGGTTCGGAGTTTCAGATCTCTGTACCTCTTGAGGTGATCAGCATAAGGAAGGGGGCACATTGATGGGGAAAGCCTTACACATCATTGTAAAGTCACATGAATAGAGAATGCCTGCAAAAAAATGGAACTCATTTAGTTATAAGAGCACTGAAACCTTATCTTAATGAAAAAAGATCAGGCATACATTTAAACTCTAATAAACTAGATCATTGATCAAACGCATCTGCCTCCCCAGATTAGAGTTGACACAAAACATGTATCTAAGAATGTTATAAAGCTATCAAAGGATTTTTGTCTGGTGAGATAAACATGATTATCTGTCACCACTTCCCTCCTTTATTCCATCTGCCTGCTGCTACTGTTGCTGTGCACAGACATTACTCACAGTGTTTCTCCCTCCTGGATTACCGTATTACATGATACAGTATACTAAAGAGCATCCCTGGGTTTGCATTACCACACTGTCTTGTATTGAAAGACACTCATTTTTTTTCCACGTTGGTGTACACAAAGTATGACCATAGAATGAATGTTCGATCGTGTCAAACAATTGTGCTGAAAAAACTGTGTTTTTTAATATGCAGAATTACTAAAGCCCATGCCCCATTTATGAGATATTTATCTGTAAGAAATTAATTTTACTTATCACATGCACATGTTGTGTTGTTAATTTCTTTAGAAATTCCTGTAGAATAATATTTGAGGTGCCCAAGCAATTTTTTTTGCCATCCCCTCTGTCCATGATGGGCATTGTTTTGCACCACACTCCCCCACACCTAGCACACACAGTTAAATAGGGAGACTGTTTATTGTGTAGGACTAAAGTAACCTACTGATGTAGTGTTATGGTTGGTTGCGCAGTTGACATGAAATCCGCCATGGGAACGGTGCGAGCGCGCACGTGCTCACGCAGTTCGAGCAACCAGACTAATGTCTGATCGGGATTAACACAGCCAAGGCCGCCAACAGAAATCTTGGGGCTCAGAACAAATGTAAGGAGCAGCTCCCCCCTAACCCATAGCCCACTTACCATGAGATCTTTTTTGAAGGCGCTACTTTTACTTAAATGGTCTTGTTATTGGAATGTATACCTCTCCAAATATTCCCTCAAGTTGTAGCGTATGAATCGCATTCAATCAGTTGAGTGGACCAGAGTCACTTGCAAATGTGGCATCATATACTTTTCGAAGATGTAAAATTTCACTTGCTAAAGATGGTTTAAGATATTTAGACACGAGTTTCAGCGAATGTCACAACTTCTTCAGTCATAGTGTCAATTTTAAAATAGGAGCAAACAAGTGGCATATATATTCCATGGATTTAAAACATTTAAAACATTGGTTAAGGTCACAAATAATGGAATCGAGTACCACAAAGAAAACACTAACCATGAATGTTGTCTCGGCATCTTCCAATTCATGATTATCTTCAGATTCATTTACTGTAGATGCGTTGTCCTTTTCCTCTGTCGACATGGACGTGTGCTTAAATCCGTCGGTACTGTATATCAAAATTATTAACAACAAGTCTGGCTTCTGAAATTAAGTCTTGCCACTTTTCTCGAAGTGACTGCATTTCTGCAGAGAGCTTTAATATTTGCTTCTCCAAATTCGATTGAAATAGATCTTTATGGCAGAATCAGGTTTTTCTCTTCAAAACTGTTCAACTATATGTTGTGTCATTTTGTATGTTGCACTGGCCTTTCTGTTTTTGTTTTTATCCAGAATGTTGCAAGTACTGTACAACTGCTTTGAAGGATAAAGTATTATTTTTTAGGCCTACTGCTTCGGAATGAGCTTCACTTGAAAGCTTTTTGGAGGAAATTATCTTCTTTACAGCTTCTATTATCCCTGGAGGATTTTCAGCAATTGGACGAACTGCTTCCACTCTTGTACTCCATCTAGTATCACTTAGACCACAAACTCTTCTCCCTGACTGCTCTCACCCCCTGCTCGCGCTGAAGAGAACATATAAGCAATTCACACAACAACAAAAAAAGGTGATCACTTCTGTAAAACACGATGATGCATGCACACCCACAAGATTTAATTTAATAAATTGCCTCTTCCCTTTCTGATAGAATGTTGTCTTGAACATGCTTTCCACATTATTTAATAGATTCTGTTAGGGTTTCCCAAAATACAGATGCAACATCTTGGTCTTATCAAGCCAGCCAATCAGGTTGTATGCCTCCCTCCGTTTTTGGTGATATCTCATCACTCCAAAAAAGGAAAGGCATCACATGGTACATCATGCACCATGTGATGTCTTCCATTTTTTTGTTGCTGAGGTGACGTCCAGCTTAAAGGGAGGGACACATATGCTACCTGACTGGCTGGCTTCCTACCCTTTAAGATGACGTCACATCGTTTAAAAAAAAAAGAGGCAATTACATGGTATATCCACCAATCGGATTGGTGATAAACCATTTGTCAGTCAAATGTGACTTCACAGGCCTTATATAAGGCCTGTCACATCTCATTTGACCTCAGAAGCCATCGGATCAACATCTCCTGTCCAGTACCTGACCTGTAGGATTACAAAGAAGAGAAGAAAGAAGAAAAGAAGGAAGATGAGAAGAAAAGAAAGGGAAAAAAAAGTACGTACCGGAGTCTCCTCTGCAATCAACTGAGGATCATGGAATTCTGCGGATCATGGCGGTGAGAATTATTGCTTCGTGGGGCAAGAGGTGGTGCCACAGTTGAATGATGAAAGGGAATGCTCATCCTGGCAAAGGTAAGAAACACATTGATTGGATTTTATTTGTGTATATTTTTTTTTTAGAATACCCATTGGCTGACAATGTGTTTATCTAGGCCCCTTTCAGGGTATAGATAAGCACAGTGATAATTAATGCAATTTTTGGCAAATGCTTGTTTTTATTTAATTGTAATGTATTTTATTTTTTTAGATTTTTTTTTTAGGTTGCCCATTCATTGCCATTGTTGTAATCCATGCCCATATTGTATTTACTACAGTGACAATCAATTGGTTTATTTCCAAATGTTTTTTTTAAGTTAAATGTAATGTTTTTTATTTAGTGTTTGTTTTTTATTTGTACCTTACCCATTGATTGCCATTGTGGCAATCCATGCCCATATTGTGGGTATGGTTTACTACAGTGACAATCAATGGGTTTATTGTTAAATGATTGTTTTTATTTAAATGTAATGTATTTTATTTTGTTGTTCTTTTTACATTTTAGGTTGGCCACTCATTGACATTGCGGCAATCCATGCCCATATTGTGGGAATGGTCTAGCACAGTGGCAATCAATGGGTAGAAGGGGGTGAGGGTAGTTGCCCCCAGGATGGTGGTTAGGCCTCCAGGGTGGGTAGCGGGAGGGAGGGGTGTTAATCACTTAATTACCATGGTGGTTAATAGCCATTAAAAGGATTAAGGGATTACAGGTTATTAGTTAGTTTTTTTATTTTACTGTTGGTGCCCACTGAAGATGAGGAGGATGAGGACGGCCTTCATCCTAGCATGGGTAAGTACTACCTTTATTTACTATATACTGGCTGGGTAATGTTTTGGTTATTTTTTATATTTGACGTGCAAATGTGCTGTTATCCAGATCTGGATTATAGGGATTTTGCCCATTACTATACTGTATGTGTTAGAGGGGGGAGCAGTAGGGTGCCCATTAATTGCCATTGGGGTTATATTTGCTCACATTGAGGGCATGGGCAACCACACTGGCAATCAATGAGTGTATTGGTGTTTGTATTGTATTTTAATGTTTATTGGGGGTAGAGGAGGTGGGTGAAGGGGGTAGTGGCTGTATTGAGTGTTTAGGCCTCTTGGGTGGATAGTGGGAGGGGTTAACCCCTTCACTATCATAGCAGTTACTACCCCTAAGGTAATGAAGGGATAACCCCTCCCACAACCCACCTGAGAGGCCTAACCACCCACCCTGGGGCAACAACTCCCTTCACCCACCCCCTCTACCCCATTAAATTAGGTACTCTGTCGTAACCCCTTCATTGCCTTAGTGGCTAGATGCTAAAGTAATGAAGCAGATTAAAAAAAAATTATAACACAGTATTGAAGCAGGGGGTCTCCGGAGCGAAAACGCATTAATTTCAGTCTCGGCAACTCCCTGCTTCCCGAGTTACAGGTATTGGGTTGTGATGGGGAGGAAAGGGTTAATACCTGATTTGCCATGCATTACTGTTGTTGCCCTGTCCCCGCCATTTTTATTCCCCATGTGCAGGCCATTCCCTGTCTGCGAGGGTAAAAGACAAGATGCCTTGCTTGCCATACCCTCTAACCAACACATGATAGCAGATCTTAAATGTAAGGCAGGATGTATTTTTTTGTAAGTCCAAGCAAGAATTACTTGGACCTCCAGCTGTGATATGGGTGAATGAGCTTCGGTATTTTTATGACCAAGCCTTAAAGAGTTGTAATTATTGTTATGATGGAGCCTCAAAAGGCTCCCACAGATTTAGAGTCCCCCTGTCTAAAAGAGTGTCAATTATGACAAGACCCAGAGGCCCATAATGTATACAATACTGGCATACTGATGCACAGCAGATGTCAGGCTAGTGACACCTTTAAGACAGAGCCCAGGCACAGTGGCCCCAAGAAATGGGTGTAGCCCAGGTATGCTAAGTGGCATGGGCATCAACCTGACCCATGCGCCCTGCCCACCGGACAGCCCTTTTGAGCGGTCTTATGAATTGTGGGTCACTTGGCTATTCATGGTTTTTTTTGTTCCCACGAGGGGATTGGATCCACATGTTAAAGATAGCTTTGGGCAGTCTATAAATGTGGCTTCCCAGGTATTCCCAGTGTGATTCCTGAATTTTAATCCATGATGTAAAGATGCAAGACTTTGTTCCAGTACAGCAGATACCAGTCCAGGAGGTAAGGGGTTAACAACCACATAACCACAGGACTTTTAAAACCAAGGATGCATTTCTTGTACTGGCAAGCAAAGGACAAATTCTTTCGTTCCAATGACAATTTATTTCGTTCCCTGATCCCAGTGAGTGTTGTTTTACGTATATTCTGCAGATGTCGTGTGTTTGTCTATTAAGGAAATAAATCACAATTTATTTTGCAACTTGTTCTGTGAAATATAAATGTGTTGATAAAAGTTGGTCATCGTGACATGGGTGCCGGTATCTCCCTGCATTTTTTAAATGTCCTGGTCATGTTGTCCGTGACATGGGAGAATTTAAACAGGGTAGAGATACCGGCACCTCATAACGGGGCCTGTAACTCGGGAAGCAGGGGGTTCCCGAGGCTGAAGTTAATGCATTTCAGCTTCAATACTGTGTTATTAAAATAAAATTAAAGCTGTGTGATCGCCTATTAGAGACAGAAGGTAGAGTGACTGATTCAGTCTCACTCTTAATGCGCGTCTCTTAGGCCACGATTATAGTGCATGCACGACCTCTTGATGTTACGTGCGCGTTGCGTGCATGCAAAACATGCACTGCAGGCAGTAGGCATCGGCATTCGACAGGGAGGCGTGGCCATGATGTCACGTGAGCGTTTCGCCCTCATTGGCTGAACCACTCACGTGATCCAGCCGTAGCATTCCAAAAACAAATTGATTTGTCTTCTCAGGACTCAGCCTCTCCTTTGCGCTTCTGCGTGGTCACAGTCACGCGCACTATATGCAGCTTTGTTTGAATCCAGGTATTTGTTCCTGTGGAGTGCGCTGTTGTGCGTGCACAATAATCGCGGCCTTACAGACAGGTGCAGCCTGGTAGGATTTACATAGCGCATGTCCCATTCAGAACCAGGGACCCATGCTGTTTTAATCCCGGTTATGCATTGCGCCGCGGATTGTCAATGCTTTTCACACTTTGCACCTATGACAGCTGATAGATAGAAGATGCTACATCTGTACTGTAGAGGCCAGTGAGTCAGGGACCCCCACTAGCATTAACTGGCAATTTATAACTATAACCTAATGCTTAGCAAGCTGTTTTTAGGAGACTATTACTATCTGATCGACTCACCTCAAAGATACAACTGACATATTGCAGTTGAGGTAAACGTGGGCAATTTTGCCTTGACTTGTCACCTTTACCTTAGCTTATCTCACCCTGTTCTCCAGTTACCTTAGAGCAGAGGTGGGCAACCTATTTTTCAATGTAGCCACAGTTGTGGCAAATAAGAAGGGAAATACGCTACACCATATAAAAATTTAGAAATTCCCCCCCTCCCACCATGTTGCTTCACTTACCGGTCACACTCCACCCAGCAGCAACACGCGCGGTGCGATCAGATCTCCGGGTAGCTCCGTAGCTCCTGCACTGGCCCTCCCCCATGGCAGCATCAGGAGTTTTTACTGCTCATGGGAGCTGGCGAGCCAATCCTAGGCTGGCGGGGGAGGTCCCGCGCGATGGGAAAACGCAGGTACCCAGGAAATGCTGCGGGTCTCAAGGGGGGCTCCGACATGCACGAGTGGCAGCAGGGGAGGACGCAGGACACACCTGAGGGTAAGCGAAGGGCCTCTGTCCCCTGCGTTCCTTTCCTGGCACCCCGTTCTCCCCCAGCGCTTCCCGGTTACTGCTGCCGTCATCGGGAGGTTGGATGAGTATGGTGAGATATGAAGATCTATTTGCAGGGACGCCCACGGGGCTGGCCTCCTCGGCTCAGATTTTTGTGGGGCTGGTGGGAGGAAGAGCTGGAGCATGTGTGGCTGGGTGGCCCCTGTGCTGGCATCCCACGGGGCAGCAGCTGGAGCTCTTCTGCTCGGCTGCACATGGGAGCTGGCCCGCTCGGGAGCTCCCCCGTCCCTCCTCCCTCCCCATCCTGGTTTTCACTGGTGTCGGCAGCAGCTGGATGAGCTGGGGAAGAGGGTAACCTATGTGCAAGCGGGTGTTTTTTGAGGGGCGAGTACTCTTGCACTGTTTCCATGCTTCCCTACCCTTGGCATGCTTCCCTCCTCCCGGTGCTCCCTGGTCTCTTCCAGGGCCGTGGGGTTGCAGCCATGCGGTGAGTCTTGCAAACTCAAATTTGCCACATTTTCATGGCCAATTCGCCAAGTTGTGTATTCAAAGTTAAGTTTTAAAACAGTCAGTTCACCCTTGCCCTCAAACCTTGTTTACAACTAACCCTACTGAGTGCACCTTTACAAATAGGCGTCTTTGCGTCTCTCTGCTACATTTATTTCTTCTGTGAACAATACCTGATCAGATGGCCTAGACCCCTTTATAAAAAGACACATCATGCATTGTTTCCCATTTTGGGTTATTTGTAGAGAAGATAGACATATTGTATGTATCCTTTGTGCTTGTGCAAAATACTTTGTTGCAGTATTGCTACATTGATATCACTAACCTATATTGTTAGATTTTACAATGCATTTGAACGCATTCTTGCAATACACTGAATACATGCATTGCACTGAGCCATTATCACTCCACCTGCCCTCTGCCTGTGGATTGGGGAATTAGTAAAACGTATGAATATAAAATATAGAGCACTGGCCCATTTATATGATATTCCCTCAGCCAGTCTTTCAATCGAAAAATAGCAAAGCTGAAAAAGCCATATAGACCCCATCAGTTGTATTCACGAGTAGAGCCTGTTTTTGTTCAGAGCAGTGGGCCCAGGTTACAGTAGTTGTGGATTAGCTATAAAGTAAACAAAGCATTCTGCGGACAGGTCTTTACCTTAAACAAAAAAGGGGTAGCACATTATTCAGCACATTGTTTCCCTTTATCTGTTAAAGGTGCGTATAGCAGAATTGAATTCAGTATATTTTGTTCAGGAGACGTACAAATGAAACAGTATCAAGACTTACAGTACAATACATTGTTTCTTTTACATGCCTGTAAAACATTGACCAGGGAGGCGCGAGCTCCCCCCCTCACCTAGCATTATTTCTATGTAACGTACCAAATAAAGAGAGGACACAGTCTGGAGGTAACATGGCCGCGGCTTTGTTTATTAATAATAAACATAATCATAACTGAGGTAGCGTGCTGCCCGTCCGCGCCAGAAAGTGCTCGGTGCTGGGCAATGCAAGAGGGGGCACCCGGAAGTACGTCCCGGTGACCTGCCCCCTCGCTTCAACCTGCTTTACCAGCCCCGAGCCCCCTCTGGCAGGACAAGCACCTACCCCCCCCCAACTTCTGCCACCGACGGGCCTGTTTAACCACCCCTTAAACCACCCCTTAAATCAGGCCCGTACCGCCATACCCTCGCTCGCTGCCTCCCGACCCCTTCTGCCAAACTCGGCTGCCGCTTTATTGGGGTGCCTTTCCCGCCGAGGCGCCATATTCTTTACCGAAATACCGCAGCTATGCTGGAAATGACAATTAGGGAATCTGCATTTTAACTCGTTAAAACCCCAGCATATGCCCGACTGTTTACCGACTGCGCGTCCCCTTCCTGCTGGCCGCGCGAACCAATCCGAACCCTCCTGTGAATTGTTACCGCCAGTGTCCCCTTGCGCGCCTGCCCCGCGAGAGGTTGAACCTCCTCCCCCCGAAATGTGATCTAAGTATAGGTCGACGTCCTTACGGTCCCACGTAACCACCCCTTTATTCTCCTGCATACTTTGCCTGAATTCCACGTCGTATGTCCACCATCCCATCCCCCCATGTTTTTGAAAAGCCTTCCTGATGATGTCCTGATATTTAAACAGCGCGGTGCATAAATCTGGCTGCTTCTCCCCCACTACGCCTGCCAATATCCCAAACGCTTGCACCCAGTTACCAAAAGTGCGTGGGTACAACCGTCTCTCTACGTCGTCCTTCTTAGCTTCCCCTTTCTTTTCGGATCTCGCTACTGCATCGTTGTACCCAGGAAGCAACGTCAATAACTCAACAAAGTCCCCTGCCCAAATTCTTTCCTTCACCTCGTCTGCCAGGTGCGCGCCCAGGGACCGGGTGACCGCTGTATATGAATCACCATATGCCGCATCTCCTACCCTCTTTGATTTTGCCGTTGCTACTGGCACCCCGGTCCCCGCCCCCTCCGCTGCTCCTCCTACTGCGCTAGCCGCTGCTGTTACTCCCGCTCCCTGCCCTGCCGCTACCTGGCTAGCTGCTGACACCCCGCCCCCGCTAGCGCCTTCCTCCCCTGCCGCAGCCTGCTCCTGAGTCGCCCTAGCTGACGCGCTTGCTGCTCCGGGGTTCGTGCCTGCTGCTGTTCCTCCTTGTGCCTCGCTAGCCTTGCCTACGCCTGCCGCTAGTAACGCCGCCTGAACGGCCTTCTCCACTAAGCTGATGATTCTCACCTCGGCATTGCCCGCCGCCCCCGCTACCGAACTCTCCGGTATTGGGGAACCACGGATGCTTGGCAAGGTAGCCCCCCCTATATGCGTAGCTCTCTTACGTTTACCCTTTGGTGTCCCCGTCCCCGGCGGCGATGTGAACCGCCTGTCGGGACCCACTTCGAGGCCCTTGCCCCTCCGAGTTCTGTTCGCAGGCCCGCCAGGGCGTTCCGTCCGTTTTCGAGTCCTGGACGACGTACCAGCGCCGTGAAGCGAGGTCGAACGTGTCCCGACCGGTCCCGCCTTTCCTGTAAGAGAAACAATGTTGAGACCCCCCGCAGGATTCCTTCGACCTAACCGGAAGCCGCCATCCAGGGCTCAAGCCCGCCCCCGCACACGCCCCTTGTGGGCCCCACGTGCTCTTTTCCTCCACCTTGGGCGCCGTTCGCCCCTACCATGGCCCGTCTGTCGATCAGCTCGCGGCCTGACCCGTACCACTCTCCCCGCGCCCGGCGGTGGGGTCTTCCCTCCGTGTTGGCCTCAACCCTATGCTCATACCTACGTATATATACATATACATAATTATGCGCATTTTTTTTTTTTGAGACCAACTGCCACCTTCCGTCCACTTGCCCTCCAGGCTGCCTCCCTTTCCCCACGGCCTCTCCCGTGACAGGCTGTGGCTTTTCCCCCAGTCACCACTGACTTACCCTTTTGCTTCCCTGTAAGCAACCTGACCGGATGTCGTTCTCCGCCACTAGGACCGCCTTCGTCGCTTGATGACGGCCATGCCTCGGCGCACGTGGCCTCCAAACCCGCTTGCGCGCCCTCCCGGCTGCTCGACCCTCCTTGGTTGCTTCCGGCACCCTGCGTCAATGCCCGCAATTGCTGGTGCAGCCACCCCTCATCGTGGTTCTGTGCTTCCACCAAGATCCGCATCATACAGGCCTGTAAAGACATTCCCAAAAGCCCTGCGTGCCGGTGCTTTGCCTTCCTGCGCAACTGTTGTAACACAAAATTACACGTTACCACTTGCCTATCCATTTTTTTGTGTGTACCCCTATGTATATACATGCATACACGTCTATATACTTATATGCACGTATATCCATGTGCCCGTATCCTTCCTTATTTATACCTATCTATGCCCATATGCCCGTATATGTACCTATCTCCACGTATATGCTTGTCTATTCTACCATATATGCGCCCGTAGCCCGGATTCTAATACCTATGAGCGCCCAACGATACCTGACATCCCTACGCGACTTCGGCGTTAAAGAACCATGAAATACCGTATGCACTGTTTAATATTGACAACGTGATAACATGGAGGTGAACTGTTTAATATTGATTAACGTACCATATATAACACTATCCATAACACCTCTCTGACCCGTCTAATCTTGACGCATAGTGGCTTTCCTGCATCTCCTACCCTCGTGACCTGCCCCATCATAACAACCTGAACTAACACTTTTTTTTTTTTTAATATGACCGAACCACCCCGAGCCACATATCTGGCCCATGTTTCTAATGACCTACTATCTAGCTCCCGCATCTGGCGACTACTTATATCCTAAGCAAAGAACTTGCCCAGTATAAGTAATTCCCCCCCGCTGAGGGACTCATGCCCCCAGCGGGCCCTCTTACCCCTCAATGTTCCCTCCCACCTTGTGGGCCTTCTTGCCTCCAATGTCCCGCCCCCCCCTGGTGGGCCCTCTTGCCCCCCCCCCCTCCCCGGTGGGCCCTCTTACCCCCAATGTCCCCTCCCATGGGCCCTCTTGCCCCCCAATGTTGCATACCATATACCTGGGGTAATAATGCATAATGCGTCTGACCCCCATCCACCAATATTTTTATTGGCAACCCCTCAAACCGCCCACGCACAAGCGCTTAAAGGAGGTGGGGGGGGGTTGCTCGCCCCCCCCCTCCCCCCGGGGGGTGCTCGCCCCCCCTCCTCCCCCCAAGGTATCCACCTTTCCCTCCGGCGTCGCGCTGTACGTTTCTTGTGCCCCTTGCTGGGCCTGTTGGACCCCCATGTTTCCCCCCCCCCCTGTTGCAGGGGGGGGGAGCACCGCACGACTAAAGGGTGATTGCTGCCCAGGCCGCCCCGGGACAGCTGCCCGAACTCTCGTGGGAGCCCCACATGAGCCCAAAGGAAGAGGCTGCCTCCTCCCCTCCCCCCTCCTTAGCCAGCCAGGAGCAAGAGGCCGGACCTCCCTCCTGGCTGCTGGCTATATCCCTGCAGCCCCTCCCCCGGCCGCTCTTGCGGCCAATCCGGTTCGGGGAGGCCGAGCCCCCCGGTCACCTGCTGTGCCACCCATTCAGGCTAGGCCCGCTTCATTATTAGTGTAGCGCACTTTCCCCCACCCCCTGGGAGATATGACGGCTACCGTGTATGTTGTACGTTACCTGTGGCTCACAGGAGGCCTGGGTTTTCGCTGCTGGGTACCTGGGGTGTGCCTGATCCGTCGGGTGACAGCACCTCCACCTGTACAGGATCCTACTATGTGGGATAACCCCGCCACAGGACCCCATGCAATAAAACACACACCGGTAAAAGTAACAGTAAACTGCATGTATAGAATAACAATATCACCAATCCCACCAACTAAGCCACGCATGACCATACCCTCCAACACACTGTCAACACCTGGTAACTCAGTCTCCAAAGTACCTTGGGGCCCTTGGGCACCCAACCACACTGGTGTCCACAAGTAGCCTCCCACCCAAGGGTGTAAGACAGAGCTGCCCCACTAGTATGTGTACAGCTGCTCCTAATGGCCTCCGCAAGCTGACCCGGCCTGCAAATGCGCAATGCGACTCCTACGGCGGCGCTAGTCCCAACATGGCGGCTCCCGCAAACCGGGTGCGCCGCGGAGCCACTGGAGCACTCCCAGCACATTGCCCCCACCTCTCTGCTCCTATCAGAGGTACCCCCGTTGTGCAGATATAAGGGGACCCAAGGGGGATGCCGGGAGGGGAGACCTGGCCACATTAGATTATTGCATGTTTTAAAACTCAGACATTCATCCCAGTATTTATTAAACCTCTTCACTAGTTCCTCTTTGTTAGGCCTCAATTATACCAGAAACTGCAGAGCGAACTGGTGATGTCATCGTAGCAATGCTACATGTGCACATGCAGAAGCGATATGTAGCATTACTGCAGGGAGACATCTCTCTCTCTCTCTCTCTCTCTCTCTCTCTCTCTCTCTCTCTCTCTCTCTCTCTCTCTCTCTCTCTCTCTCTCTCTCTCTCTCTCTCTCTCTCTCATATAAGTATAGGGAAAGATAACATTAAGGCTTTAAAAACTTTATTACATAGGCGCACACGTACATGGTGGAACAAAAATGCTTTAGAAAGATATATAGAAAATACGTTAATCCCACGTGGTCTTAGGTTGCAAACGTTTCCTGCATTTCAATGCAATGATCCCACTCTTAAGACCAGATGGGAAAATGAACTAGACATTTGTTCATTTGAATTAATGAGCATACCTGTACTTATTGTTCATGATGTGAGTGTTCTATCAGACGTATCCACACAAATTGAAGAATTACAAAAACGTTTTGAACCAGGGGATTTGGAACAGATTGGTAAAATAGAATAAGATCTATAAGACAAATATGAAGAGGCCGTTACCAACCTCAAGAAATCTTGATTTGCCAGTGATTTTTCAGACTATAAGTCTGAAACTGTGTACAAATGGCATTTAGGTAAATGAACTGGGAAGACTGTAAAATCATCTCGGACCAATCCACAAACTGTTTCCTCAGGAGCCACATCATCAGACATAGACTCCACAGATTATGACTGTAGACGTTCAGTTCAAGGAGACATTTTAGGAAAAGGGAAATGGTGAAATCCAATACCAGGGGGATGAGACTCGGAGCCAAGGCAGCTAAGGGACAGAGAGCAGTTCGGCTACAAAGGGAAGAAGGGCCATCAAGCAAAATGATAAAAGATGAATTAACCATTATAAATTTGTCTGATGATACCCTTTCCTTGGTGGAGTGTCAGCTTTTATACCCAGGGTGGAAGGGCTTGTAACTGTGCCCATAACAGGGCAGGTCCAGGTACTGACAGGCATCACACCATATACATGGGACCTAGTCAGTACCTTCCCCAGGTATGACACTAACTGCTGGTTTAGGCCTGCCCCTGGATAAATAACATAGTACCCATCCAGGCTGTAAGGAAAAAAAGGTGATCAGTGCGCAACTAGAACATAGTCCCTGGCATTCCCTGAAGTAACTTTTAGTTACGAAACGCGTTGGAAGATATTGCTCCCCAATCTTCTCCAGACCTTGGTGCTGTGCCAAGCACTCGGTTTCCCTTCCTGTCCCCTCACTATCACCCGCTGCTCTACGTGTCTGACGCTGCCCTGGAATTTCCTCCATACTCCGGAGAGGGAGGCGAATCCCATTACGTCACCGGTAGGCGCATCACGGAGCAGAGCGATGCACTGGTAGTGCTCCAGGTGGGTATGTGGGACTCACGGAGTTTTCTGTACTCTGTAATGGGACTATTCACCGGATATACCACCTGTCAACACTCGGATGAGTGGAGTGTGCTACAAGGCTCCACGAATGTTCCTCTACTTGCCGGGTACAGATGTGTTCCTGCTGCCTGAACTGCCTCCACTGAAGAGCTGTACAATGTTCCAGTTGACTCACCGTGTGGTAACCCCACTAACCAATTGCCTGTTTTATTCTCAATTGATGTACGCAGAACCTTTAACTTTTTAGTAAAACAACATAATTTTACTTTACTTCACTATGTGCGTTGTGCGCCTTGTTTTTGTATCGTCCATCCAGGCTGTAACTGCAGGTTAGCCCATATGCAGGAGTTTAACCCCAACCCTGCCTGTTCTTACCAGGACTTATAGTGTTGAGGCCAGTAGAAGGCTATAGCCAGGGGCACTTGGCTACATATATATATATATATATATATATATATATATATATATATATATAATCAAAAAATAAATAGATGATACCGTTCTGTGGCTAACGAAATGCTTTTATTTGTGCGAGCTTTCGAGATACACTGATCTCTTCTTCCAGCGATGTTACAATGAATGAAGCAAACAAAAGGTATACTTAACAACAGTGTCTGTGCTGGTCCTTCCCCCGGTGTGGATGTGTTTTATGGCTAGAGGTGTCAAAAGGTTCATGAAAGCAAGTGATGTAAGGGTGTGTGTGTGTATCAGTGTGAATAAAAATGAATGGAGAGCCCACAGTATACTGTATACAGTGCTTTACAAAAGGTGTGTGTGGAGTGGGAGTGGATATAAATGGTGTGGGTGGGTGTGGAAATGTGAGAGATAGTAGCACAACTAAAAGTGTGTGTGGATACTTTGTAGTCCCTATTGGTATATAGGGATGGAAAAACAAGGAGTATTAGTATGTGTAAGAGACAGCTGTGAGTGCATACATATAGCACAGTATGCTCATGGAAAGAGAGTTCACTGGTGTCAGTAATGACTCATAAAATTTCGATCTCTGTTTAGGCCACTGCTAAGTGTCCCGAACAGTTGCATAAATTTGCATAAATTTGCATAAATTTGTATTTGTATTCATGCAACCGTCTCTCTTTCGGTGTTTTAAGATTACAAAGTATCCACACACACTGTAAGAGGCAAGCAGGGTGTTGTGACTATGTAATAAACAATACACAGATAGGAGAACAACATAACTGTGTCTTTGCATATTCCAGTAGTGTATATATCCGTGCACATGCGCACTAACATCAGGCTATGTTGGGCAGAACCCTCACTGTGTAGATTCTGCTCCCCCTACACTCGGGGCATAGTAGCGCTGCATACAGATATTGCTATCATAACTCACCAGATCCCCTCTCTCCTAATCAGCTGCTCCCTCCTAAAACGACTCCCGTGCCGATTCAAAGACACGCGAACACACAATCATGTGTTGCGCTATGACTGACAGTATCCCCGCGCGCATGCGCATACAACAGAGCCGGACATATGGAAAAGCCGGTCCCATCCATGCCCACATACAAAACAACCTGGTTCCTTAGTCTCTATGAATAAATCCTATTGCAAGAGTAACCATTCGGTACATTTTATTATTTATTTATTTATAAAATATTTTACCAGGAAGTAATACATTGAGAGTTACCTCTCATTTTCAAGTATGTCCTGGGCACAGAGTAAAACAAATAATACATGGTTACAAGTACAATTACATAAATGAACAGGGTATACATTATATACAAGACATTGCGTGCACAGTTAAAGAAAATATACATTATGAGCGTATGAAACAGTTACAGACCAGGTTAAAATGTGAGACAGCCTGTGTATATATATATGTATATATGTGTAACACAGTTTGCCCCCACCCAATCACAGATAGAGTGCGTGTGAGGGATCTATATGTATTATCAGGTGTGGTGCAATATACCTGTCAGGCTCGCAGGAGGCCTGAGCCTCTGCTGATGGGAACCTGGGGTGCTCCTGGAATGTCTCATCGGTCAGTGCCTCCACCTATGTGAGATTCTGCAAATGTAGAATGGCCCTCACATAGGAACATCCATAAAGTAACCAGCCCACACCAAAGGATATGGCTAAAAGGGTTTACTATAGGGATCAGTAACATAACATCATAACATATCATCACAGAGTAATAACAGCTCTATACATAACACACATCCTCATATCAGGGCCCACCCGATGTACATAAGTGTGTGCTGACTATAAAATACATCTTATCCAATCCGTGTATATAGGGAAAGTCCAATATGAGCCACCATGCAATAACATCTATGATGGTGGTACTATATATATATTTTGCTCTTTCCCAATCATATTTGTGTATCTTTCATGTAACATGGTCCTGTAATCTATGTCCTATTGGCACAAATAAACCCTTGCTATATGCTACCAGATAATGCCTAGCATAGAAAGAAAATGCCTAGCATATAAAGGGAAAAGGGTATATATAGTCTCAAAAATAGTCAGACAGCAAGATAATCAAGTCCATCTGTCGAGCCCCCACGATGTATGCAGCTCTCTGATGCCCGACAGCATATAGCCTTTAACATAGAGAGTGTTAGGTGTATCAATGGATAAACATCCCTTTATCTCCTAACTTGTCAACTAGTATGCAAATTAGGCTTGCAAACAAGCCACTAAAGTAAGAACCCATGTGTCTAAGATATAATTAAAACTGATTAAAAGACCGGGTAGCATCTCAGATCTGTCATATTCCGTACAACAGAAGTATATATGTATGTATACACCTTTGATAGGTGTACCTTTGAAGCGTGATCCTTGTATTTTAGCCGAACCAAGGTCTGCTCTAACCAGTGCATCCCGCAGTGTAGGTGCCTTTCTGTACGACATCAATGGTGGAGCTGTAAATATACTGTCCAACATAGGGTCTAATCTGATCAAGGGCCAATATTTTCTAAGGATTCTATTGATCTGTGCTATTCGTACTTACAAAAGGTATTTTTTGTAACTTAGCTTTGACTCTAGTAGATTGTAACAGAGTCTCCCTATCAAGATTTTCAACCCTTATTCTTTCATATGAGAGTTCACTAGTCGGGTAGCCCCGGTCTTCAAATTTCTTAGTCATGGCTGTTAATCGGTTCATAAGTCTATCTGGTTCCCCCACAATTCTCTTAACTTGAAAGAACTGACTTCTGGGTAATGCCCATATGGTACTGGGGGGTGTGTGTGTGTGAAAACTGCTATAATGTAGCAAAGTATTACGATCAATATATATATATATATTATATTATATATATTATATTATATTATTATATATATATATGTAGGGTTGCCACCTTCAACTGATGGCAAACCTGTAGAATTTAAAAAAAAATTCCCTTACTTGGCGGTGTGCTGCAGCGTCTTCCAGCATTGTGCTGCAACTCACCCTCCAACTGCAGTGAACATGGCTGCATGGCAATAGGATGCTACGTTACATCATGACGTCACGTAGCGTCCCATTGCCATGGCAACGCAGCATCATATGATGCCGCGTGTTGCCATGTTCACTGCAGTTGGAGGGGGAATTGCACAAGAATACCAAAGCTGCCGCCGCAGCACGCCACCACCCAGAGATTGATAGGCTAAACCCGTAGCCCGAAGGTAAGAAACTCCAGCAGACACTGTGTCCCTTACTGCTACACATATAATGGGGCAGGGTCCTTACCTTAGGGCCTGTCCCTATGAGCTTACCCACTAAACCTAGTGGGGAGTGGGGCCTACCTGGGGCCTGGGGAATTCTCTGGCCTAGTACAGCAGAGCACTGCTCTCTGTACCCTACCTCCCCGAATCTCTTCCTGGATCCAACTGACTCGCCTGGTCTGGGCACAACAATGTATCTTTCTCCAGCAGGAGAATCTGCAAGCCCTATTGGGGATCATGGGCAGTCCCCAGAGGCTGCGGGTGTTGTAGTCATTTGCAGAGCTCTTTATTATTGGGGCCACGTGTGCGATGTGTAATGGCCGCCGCTACATTCTCCCCCTGGTGGAAATACCAATGCCCTGCTTGGAGGACAGTGTCACACAGCACATTAAAGTTATATAATGAAAATGCAGTGCATAGTATATACAACTATCACAGATGCTTTAACATCAACAGTACATAACTTAACCACAGGGATACCCGAGGCCAGCTGAGTGTTAGCTGTCTGCTGAGACCAATTGTGGGGTGCCCCTAACTGATCATATGAGGGTACCTCACTTTGACTTTTATGAGCCTCCGCCCGGGTAATTTCTTGGAAATCATGCTCAGGTGCAACAGTCACTGGTTCCATACTACTTCCTCCCCCTGGTGGAAGAAATAGCACAGTGTCTCTTGGCCAGACCTTTACCCGGCCATCCGCGGCATGGATGCGGTAGGTCAGGAGGTCTTGACCTTTTCCGCCGTCCACCACATGGTGAATGAAGCGCTCCATGTTGTGCATGAAGGAGGCAATGATTAACCTAGCTGTCAGAGCACAGTCCTGGGTTGCTCCATCAGTCACTTCTGAAGTGACGTCTCCTGGATACCCAGGGCCGCCAACAGAAATCGTGGGGCCCGGGACAAACATTTTAAGCCGGGCCCTCCCGTCTCGGTGGTATTGCCTGCCGCACCCCCCCCCCATTTCACACCTCACGAGCCCCCTCTCTTCCTCCCCTTCCCATGTATATCTCTCCCTTCCGTCTCACCCCCTCTAGCTCTCCTGCCTTGCATATATTTCTCTCTCCTGCTTCTCACTCTTACTCCCTCTTTTCCTCACTCACCCCCTCTCCCTCCACGCTCACTCGTTCCCTCCCCCCCACACAATTCCCCCCACAAGATATATACCAAAAAACTTCCCACCCCAATGCAAAAAACTTCCCACCCCCAAATACATTTAAAAAAATCCCCATCAGGAGGGGGGGGGGGGGCAGTGGACAGGAGGGGGGGCAGTGGACAGGAGGGGGGGGACAGTGGACAGGAGCGGGGGGGAGAGTGGACAGGAGGGGGGGACAGTGGACAGGAGGGGGGGAGAGTGGACAGGGGGGGACAGTGGACAGGATGGGGGGGCAGTGGACAGGAGGGGGGGACAGTGGACAGGAGGGGGGGAGAGTGGACAGGGGGGGACAGTGGACAGGATGGGGGGACAGTGGACAGGAGGGGGGGACAGTGGAAAGGAGGGGGGACAGTGGACAGTAGGGGGGGGACAGTAGAACAGGAGGGGGGGACAGTGGACAGGGGGGGACAGTGGACAGGATGGGGGGGGCAGTGGACAGGAGGGTGGGACAGTGGACAGGAGGGGGGGACAGTGGACAGGAGGGGGGGTGGACAGTGGACAGAAGGGGGGGACACAGTGTCACACACACAGTATCACACACACACACACACACACACACACAGACACACACACACACACACACACACACACACACACACACACACACACACACACACACACACACACACACACACACACACACACACACACACACACACACACACACACACACACACACACACACACACACTGTCAGACACACACACACACACACACAGACTGTCACACACACACAGACACACACACACACACACACAGCGGCGCCTTTCTCGGGCGCAGGCCCCGCCCCTCCGCAGTTCCGTGCGGCGCCTTTCTCGGGCGCAGGCCCCTCCCCACCCCGCAGTCCCGTGCGGCATCTTTCAAGGGCGCAGGCCCCACCCCCCACAGTTCCGTGCGGCGCCTTTCTCGGGCGCAGGCCCCGCCCCCCGCCGCTTGGTCCCGGCCGGTTGCAGCGGGAGGCACCGGGGTGAGGGAGGGGAGGCGGGAGGTGGTGTTTGTGGTGCTGTGTGGAGGGGAGGCTGGAGGCGCAGGGGTGTGAGGCGGCGGTTTGGGCGGGAGGTGGTGTGTGTGCGTGTGTGTGTGTGGCAGTTGGGTGAGGCAGCAGTTGGGTGACATCATAGAGCCACCAATCTGATTGGTCAGAGGCTGGACCAATCAGATTCACCACATGTCATTTCAACCCAATCTGATTGGCCAGATGTCTTTTCAACCCCACAACTTTCGAATTTATATATTAAGATATTAAGATATATACTGACGTCATCACCGCGCGCCGGAACAGATTGATCCGCGCGACTGCTGCAGAGGCTTGAAGTACAAGGAGCCATCTTTCCAGGACTCTAACACGGCTACATTGAAGACAGCCTGCCCTGCACACCTGTTGGGATATTGATCCTGCTACTGCTAGACCGGGATTGCCCCAAGTTACTGCAGAAAAACCGGATGGTGGTGATTATATCACACAATGCTTGATTTATTGCATTTTCGTAAGCGCATTTCTTAATCCCCTCCTCCCCCTCCCCTCATTAAATTTACTATTTTACGCTATGGGTGTGCGCTCTCTCTCCCCTTTTTTCCATTAGATTCCCTGTGGACGTGGTTTGTCCATTTGAGAGCAGCAGGAGACCCTTCATACCAGAACCTACATCATTATTGGACAATCTGAGGACTGGTTCTTACACTCTTTTTTTCTTTTTTTTGAATTTGTATATTTGCAATATCTATGCACTTATCTTTATGGTTATAGGTTTGATTATTATTTGTGCTAGAATTATTTAGTACTTCACTAATATTAGTGTATCTTATTATTAATCACAGCCGGTTTATTATATATTATTATATATATTTTATTATATATACTATATTATATTTACCTATTTAACCATTAGCAGAGGCGCTGCTTTTTTCTTTTGTTTGTTATATATATATATATATATATATATATATATATATATATACAAATTACTGATATATATATATATACTGCACATCTCAGCACTTAACGATTGCTGTGATGCCACCTTTATTTTTTATATTTGCTGTGACCTCACTTCTTTTCAAATTATGCACTTCCTTCCACCAGCCTCATCATGTCTCTAACTCTATTCATTTATCTTCATCTCTCCTTCCTTCACCACTTCTCAGTTCACATGAACACCTTTCTTACCTGCGCCCTCTGACAAGCCACAGCTATACCCCCTTCACTAAAACACACCCCTACAAATCATCCTCACACATTCTCTTTCTATCCATGCTTCTCCTCCTCGCTTCTGGGGATATCTCTCCCAATCCTGGTCCCTGCCTTATTTCTTGCTCTCGTCCTCGCCTTCCACATGCAACTTCTACTCCTTCTGGTGTAAACCCCTCCAACCTCATACCCATCCCCTGCCACCCTCCCTCCTCTCTCCCTTTCTCCTGTGCCCTTTGGAATGCTCGCTCCCTCTCTAACAAGTTCCTCTCTGTGCATGACTTCTTTCTCTCTCACTCTCTGCTCCTATTTGCTATAACTGAGACCTGGCTCACTCAGTCTGACTCTGCTCTGGAAGCTGCCCTCTCTTATGGTGGCCTTTCCTTCTCCCACACTCCATGCCCTGATGGCAGGGGTGGATGCATGGGGCTCCTGCTCTCCTCTCTCTGCCGCTACCGAACCGTTCCTATTCCTCCCTCTCTTGCTTTTCCCTCCTTTGAGGTTCACTCTCCTCTCCCTGTCCATGTGGTGGTCATCTATTGCCCACCTTCCTCTACTCATCCCCCTTCTGCCTTTCTCTCTCACTTTGAATCCTGGCTCTCTTTCTTTATCTTCTCAGACTCCTGTTCTTCTCCTTGGGGACTTCAACTGCCACATTGATGACCCCTCTCTCCCTTGGGCTTCCCGCTTTCTCTCTCTAACCTCTTCTTTTGGCCTTCAACAGTGGACTGAAGCCAGCACCCACAAGGATGGACACTACCTAGACCTGGTTTTCACTAAAAACTTCTCTCTCTCCGATTTCTACATTTCCCCCTTTCCTCTCTCTGACCATCACCTCATCTCATTTTCTCTTTCTCGCTTCTCTCCATCTCTATCTCACCCTCGTTTTTGCAGAAACCTGCGCTCTATTAACCTACCAGCTCTTGATTCCACTTTACGCTCCTCCCTCTCCTCTCTCAGTTCTGCTACAGACCCTGACAACCTGGTCAGGAACTACAACTCTGCCTTATCTTCCTCTCTTGATCTTCATGCCCACTTTCTCTCTGCCGTCTTCGCCCTTCTAACCCCAGACGCTGACTAAACTCCCACACACGCATGCTGCATTCCTCCACTCATTCCTCTGAATGCCTCTGGAGGAAATCTCATACGCTCGCAGACTTCATTCACTACAAATTTATGCTATCCTGTTTCAACTCTGCCCTCTCTCAGGCTAAACAAACCTACTTTTCATCACTAATCAACACACACAAGTCTAACCCACGCCTACTCTTTTCTGTCTTTGATTCTCTACTCAGACCACCCTCGGCTGCCTCCTCTTCTTCCTCCATCTCACCTCAGGACTTTGCTGACTTTTTTAAGGAAAAGGTGGAATCCATACGTCAGAACATCCCATCTGTTGCCTCCTCCCATCCCACACTGCTTCCCAACTCTCCTCCTGCCTTTCTTGACTCTTTTTCCGCTATCTCGGAGGAGGATGTGTCACTGCTGATCTCCTCTTCTCCCTCTACCACTTGCCCTCTTGATCCCATTCCCTCCCATCTCCTAAAACCTCTTGCTCCTTCTATAATCCCTATGCTCACACAGATCTTTAACTCTTCCCTCTACTCTGGTACCTTTCCATCCTCCTTCAAGCAT